>NW_026652284.1:10539300-10645094 GCF_009828535.3 Hylobates moloch | reverse complement strand
GGCTGAGGCAGGAGAATGGCGTGAACCCGGGAGGCGGAGCTTGCAGTGAGCAGAGATCACGCCACTGCACTCCAGCCTGGGCGACAGAGCGAGACTCCGTCTCAAAAAAAAAAAAAAACAAAACTCCTGAGCTCAAGCAATCCTCCAGCCTCAACCTCCCAAAGTGCTGGGATTACAGGCATGAACCACTGTGCCCAGCCACTGGCTTTCTTTTTTCCTGTTTTCTTATGCTTCCAAAATCTTTATTTGGCTTCAAGGAACTAGATAATCCCAAATCTATACCTAGTAATATTATTAGTACAGTTTACCCAGCCCCATGTGATTGGGCACAAAGCCTGGTACCTGATTTATGGGGCCAAGAGATACTGGGAACTGCTTCCCAATGAACCTACAGTAGAGTAGGTCCCTTTAGACTTGCTTTTCATTCTCAGCTTAGAAAAACTCATATAGGGCTTCCTAAGGGAAACCATCATGCCATGGTTTCACTCTGAAATTAAAAACATCTCCAAATTTTGTAGCAGGCTAACTTATGGAGCATATTCTGGCTCATTGCCTTGCTTAGGACCAGCTCATGAAGCACCAGCCCCATAGCTTCCCCAACAAATCTGGAGCCTAGAAACTGGATACTGGGCACTCGAACAGTTCTACTCAGGAAACATTGGGAATTCGCAGTGATGACTTCCTAGTCCTAACTTAAGTCTCCACCGTAGGTGTATGTTATTTCTGCAGACAAGCATATAACTGTGTTTTAGCAGCTTTTGTGCTTGGACAAACACAGGTGAAGGACCTGCTTAGCAATTGCATGTTCATTGTTTAATTCCTCGAAGAACCCTCTGAAGGAGGAGGTGATATTAGCCCTGTTATATAGATAAGGAATTTACATTCAAAAAAGATTAGTTAAATATGTCCTACTATGTATCCCAAAAAATTAAAAGTTAAAATTTTTAAAATGACTTATTTATGATCATACAGCTTATAAGTGGCAGAATTAGACCTCCAGAAAGTTAAACCCAAGTTTCAATCCTTTTGTGTTCATTTATGCATGATGATTGGGTTTTTACCGTCACATGTGGTGAGATGTGTCTCCCTCAAGCTTGTTATCACGTCAGCATGTGATCGGTCTGACATGGGGAAAAACCCCATCTTCTGACTCCAAATCCAAGGCTGTTTCACCCCCAACTTGTCCTTAACAAAGAGGCATAAGGTGCCGATTTACTGTGGGGACTTTCCTGATTCCTGTGGGCCTTGGGGAAAATCCCTGCCTTTCCTGGGCTTTAGCTTCCCCGTTAGTGAAACAGGTCTGATAACACCTCTCCCTTCCCACTCTTAGGGATGCATGAGGTCAAAGAAGTGATGGATTGGAAAGATTATTTGAAAATGCTTTGTAAACATGAGGCATTAGATTATAACTTTCACAAATGTTAGCTTCTTTAGATTTCTGGGCAGTTTCCTTTGGTTTTATTGGAAGAAATGTGGTGGAATTTGGATTTTTAAAAATAATATTTATAACAGCAATTTCTTGCCATATTACCACATTGAACTCAAATCCTGGAATTTCCCAAAACCACTTAAAAATTAATTCTGGTCAAGTAGACAGTTTGTACTCAAAGCGGTAAACTGGATCCTTGCTCATTAAACCAGTCTAGACTCCCAGGTTGGTGTGTCACATTTTGCTCCCTACTTTTAAACAGATATAATCATTGTGGTCTTGTGGATTTCTCAAGCAAGCTCCTTCACCCTCCCCTCTTTCCCTTCCTTCCATAACTCAGGCTTATATTTAGTATTGAGCTTAGTTGCGTAAGTTCCTACGGGAACAAGGATCTAAGCCCCCATGGCTACTCTGCTTTCAAGGCCTCCTAGCAGCCTCTGATGAATCAACTCCAGGCACCAGGCCTCCCAGTGGCACTGCCCAGTTGTCCCAGTGTGGTAATAATCCTCCAGCCTAAAGATGGCATCAGCAGAGCAGGGTGTCATTAGTGAAAAGCTTTTCTACAGTAGAGGCCAGTTCAAGAAACTCTAGATGTGGTCCCTTGGCAGCCTTCTGCAAAGGGTGGATGGGAACAGCCCCTGAAGAGGGTCTAGGGAGGCATCTGAATTTGAAGGGGGTGGGCTCTGTCAGAACGGTCAGCATGGCTGCATTGCCACAGCTCCCAGGGTTCTGTCATTGATGTGCATGCCCCAACCTTGGTGCCACCTCTGTGTCACTCACAGAGTCTGATGGTTTTGATTAATTTTGTTATTCCTACTACTGAAGGCAACTGATGAGAAGTTAAGACTTAAAAGTTCAGAGGAGCCAGGTGCTGTTGTGTGTACCTTTAATCCCAGCTACTCAGGAGGCTGAGGCAGGAGGATCACTTGAGCCCAGGAGTCCGAGACCAGCCTGGACAACATAGCAAGACCCTGTCTCAAAAAAAAAAAAAAAGTTCAGAGGAGTCTCATATGATTGTGTACTACAACAGGGGTAATTTCGTATCCAAGGTTTCTGGTGTTTCAGAAACAGACACATGTTGCCTTGCCTGCCGGCATCTGAGAGGAAACCAGTCTGTGCTCTTTTTTTTTTTTTCGAGATAGAATCTCGCTCTGTCACCCAGGCTGGAGTGCCGTGGCGCAGTCTTGGCTCACTGCAAGCTCTGCCTCCCAGGTTCATGCCATTCTCCTGCCTCAGCCTCCTGAGTAGCTGGGACTACAGGCACCTGCCACCATGCCCAGCTAGTTTTTTGTATTTTTAGTAGAGACCGTGTTAGCCAGGATGGTCTTGATCTCCTGACCTCGTGATCCACCCACATCGGCCTCCCAAAGTGCTGGGATTACAGGCGTGAGCCACCGCACCTGGGCTAGTCTGTGCTCTTAAAGGAATGGCCACAGAGCAGCAAGATGAGTGTTCCCATTACTGACCCCCAAAATCATGGGAGGAGACCAAAAACCTCTTTCAGATGAAACGATTTAAACTGAGCTTTCTGGATGGTAATAGATAATTGATACTCTTTCAACATCTGCAAGACATTGTCCTCAAAGTGCTGGTGAACCATCTGCCCACAAATGACCCCCACATCTCCCACCCTCAGACCTGTTGAGTGTAACTACGTTTTACCTTTGTTTTCTCAGCATTAATAATAAGCTACAGCAGCCGGAGGCAGCGGCCGGAGTGTTAGAATATGCCATGAAACACTTTGGAGAGCTGGTAAGCACCTCATTCTTTTTGGAAAAGCAGGAGGTAGAGACTTGGCTAGGGAGGTATTGGCCCTGACCTTCAGAAAGTTACTTTCCTTTTCTGTTTTTTCTCCAATTCATAACAGTCTGATGCTGACTTACCAATCTTCGGGATGAAAGAGATAAACTATGTCTGTAGGGACTCTATTTCTTTTTTTTTTTTTTTTAATTATACTTTAAGTTCTAGGGTACATGTGCACAACGTGCAGGTTTGTTACATATGTACACATGTGCCATGTTGGTGTGCTGCACCCATTAACTCACCATTTACATTAGGAATATCTCCTAATGCTATCCCTCCCCCCTCCCCCCACCCCACGACAGGCCCTGGTGTGTGATGTTCCCCATCCTGTGTCCAAGTGTTCTCATTGTTCAATTCCCACCTATGAGTGAGAACATGCGGTGTTTGGTTGTCTGTCTTTGCGACAGTTCACTGAGAATGATGGTTTCCAGCTTCATCCATGTCCCTACAAAGGACATGAACTCATCCTTTTTTATGGCTGCATAGTATTCCATGGTGTATATGTGCCACATTTTCTTAATCCAGTCTATCATTGACGGACATTTGGGTTGGTTCCAAGTCTTTGCTATTGTGAATAGTGCCGCAGTAAACCTATGTGTGCATGTGTCTTTATAGCAGCATGATTTATAATCCTTTGGGTATATACCCAGTAATGGGATGGCTGGGTCAAATGGTATTTCTAGTTCTAGATCCCTGAGGAATCGTCACACTGATTTCCACAATGGTTGAACTAGTTTACAGTCCCACCAACAGTGTAAAAGTATTCCTATTTCTCCACATCCTCTCCAGCACCTGTTGTTTCCTGACTTTTTAATGATCGCCATTCTAACTGGTGTTTTTGATTTGCATTTCTCTGATGGCCAGTGACGATGAGTATTTTTTCATGTGTTTTTTGGCTGCATAAATGTCTTCTTTTGAGAAGTGTCTGTTCATATCCTTCTCCCACTTTTTGATGGGGTTGTTTGTTTTTTTTCTTGTAAATTTGTTTGAGTTCATTGTAGATTCTGGATATTAGCCCTTTGTCAGATGAGTAGATTGCAAAAATTTTCTCCCACTCTGTAGGTTGCCTGTTCACTCTGATGGTAGTTTCTTTTGCTGTGCAGAAGCTTTTTAGCTTAATTAGATCCCATTTGTCAATTTTGGCTTTTGTTGCCATTGCTTTTGGTGTTTTAGACATGAAGTCCTTGCCCATGCGTTTGTCCCGAATGGTATTGCCTAGGTTTTCTTCTAGGGTTTTTATGGTTTTAGGTCTAACATTTAAGTCTTTAATCCATCTTGAATTAATTTTTGTATAAGGTGTAAGGAAGGGATCCAATTTCAGCTTTCTTTTTTTTTTTTTTTTTTTTTTTTGAGACGGAGTCTTGCTCTGTCCCCCAGGCTGAAGTGCAGTGGCATGATCTCGGCTCACTGCAAGCTCCGCCTCCCGGGTTCACGCAGTTCTGCCTCAGCCTCCTGAGTAGCTGGGACTACAGGCACCCGCCACCAAGCCTGGCTAATTTTTTATAGAGATGGGGTTTCACCGTGTTAGTCAGGATGGTCTCGAGCTCCTGACCTCATGATCCGCCCGCCTCGGCCTCCCAAAGTGCAGGGATTACAGGCATGAGCAACCGCGCCCAGCCTCTCTTTTCTTCTTTATTAGTCTTGCTAGCTGTCTAGCAAAGATCAATTTTGTTGATCTTTTCAAAAAACCAGCTCCTGGATTCATTGATTTTTTGAAGGGTTTTTTGTGTTTCTATCTCCTTCAGTTCTGCTCTGATCTTAGTTATTTCTTGCCTTCTCCTAGCTTTTGAATGTGTTTGCTCTTGCTTCTCTGTTTCTTTTAATTGTGATGTTAGGGTGTCAATTTTGATCTTTCCTGCTTTCTTTTGTGTGCATTTAGTGCTATAAATTTCCCTCCACACCCTGCTTTAAATGTATCCCATAGATTCTGGTATGTTGTGTCTATGTTCTCATTGGTTTCAAAGAACATCTTTATTTCTGCCTTCATTTCATGATGTACCCAGTAGTCATTCAGGAGCAGGTTGTTCAGTTTCCATGTAGTTGAGTGGTTTTGAATGAGTTTCTTAATCCTGAATTCTAGTTTGATTGCACTGTGGTCTGAGAGACAGTTTCTTATAATTTCTGTTCTTTTACATTTGCTGAGGAGTGCTTTACTTCCAACTATGTGGTCAATTTTGGAATAAGTGCAATGTGGTGCTGAGAAGAATGTATATTCTGTTGATTTGGGGTGGAGAGTTCTGTAGATGTGTATTAGGTCTGCTTGGTGCAGAGTTGAGTTCAATTCGTGGATATCCTCGTTAATTTTCTGTCTCGTTGATCTGTCTAATGTTGACAGTGGGGTGTTAAAGTCTCCCATTATTACTGTGTGGGAGTCTAAGTCTCTTTGTAGGTCTCTAAGGACTTGCTTTATGAATCTGGGTGCTCCTGTACTGGGTGCATATATATTTAGGATAGTTAGCTCTTCTTGTTGAATTGATCCCTTTATCATTATATAGTTGCCTTCTTTGTTTCTTTTGATCTTTGTTGGTTTAAAGTCTGTTTTATCAGAGACTAGGATTGCAACCCTTGCTTTTTTTTGTTTTCCATTTGCTTGGTAGATCTTCCTCCATCCCTTTATTTTGAGCCTATGTGTGTGTCTGCACATGAGGTGGGTCTCCTGAATACAGCACACTGATGGGTCTTGACTCTTTATCCAATTTGCCAGTCTGTGTCTTTTAATTGGAGCATTTAGCCCATTTACATTTAAGGTTAATATTGTTATGTGTGAATTTGATCCTGTCATTATGATGTTAGCTGGTTATTTTGCTCATTAGTTGATGCAGTTTCTTCCTAGCATTGATGATCTTTACAATTTGGCATGTTTTTGGAGTGGCTGGTACCGGTTGTTCCTTTCCATGTTTAGTGCTTCCTTCAGGAGCTCTTGTAAGGCAGGCCTGGTGGTGACAGAATCTCTCAGCATTTGCTTGTCTGTAAAGTATTTTATTCCTCCTTCACTTATGAAGCTTAGTTTGGCTGGATATGAAATTCTGGGTTGAAAATTCTTCTCTTTAAGAATGTTGAATATCGGCCCCCACTCTCATCTGGCTTGTAGAGTTTCTGCCGAGAGATCCGCTGTTAGTCTGATGGGCTTCCCTTTGTGGGTAACGCGAACTTTCTCTCTGGCTGCCCTTAACATTTTTTCCTTCATTTCAACTTTGGTGAATCTGACAATTATGTGTCTTGGAGTTGCTCTTCTCGAGGAGTATCTTTCTGGCATTCTCTGTATTTCCTGAATTTGAATGTTGGCCTGCCTTGCTAGGTTGGGGAAGTTCTCCTGGATAATATCCTGAAGAGTGTTTTCCAACTTGGTTCTATTCTCCCCATCACTTTCAGGTACACCAATCAGACATAGATTTGGTCTTTTCACATAGTCTCATATTTCTTGGAGGCTTTGTTCGTTTCTTTTTATTCTTTTTTCTCTAAACTTCTCTTCTCACTTCATTTCATTCATTTGATCTTCAATCACTGATACCCTTTCTTCCAGTTGATCAAATCGGCTACTGAAGCTTGTGCATGCATCACGTAGTTCTCGTGCCATGGTTTTCATCTCCATCAGGTCATTTAAGGTCTTCTCTACACTGGTTATTCTAGTTAGCCATTCGTCTAATCTTTTTTCAAGGTTTTTAGCTTCTTTGCGATGGATTCGAACATCCTCCTTTAGCTTGGAAAAGTTTGATCATCTGCAGCCTTCTCTCAACTCGTCAAAGTCATTCTCCGTCCAGCTTTGTTCATTGCTGGCAAAGAGCTGCGTTCCTTTGGAGGGGAAGAGGCGCTCTTATTTTTAGAATTTTCAGCTTTTCTGTTCTGGTTTCTCCTCATCTTTGTGGTTTTATCTACCTTTGGTCTTTGATGATGGTGATGTACAGATGGGGTTTTGGTGTGGATGTCCTTTCTGTTTGTTAGTTTTCCTTCTAACAGTCAGGACGCTCAGCTGCAGTTCTGTTGGAGTTTGCTGGAGGTCCACTCCAGACCCTGTTTGCCTGGGTATCACCAGCGGAGGCTGCAGAACAGCGAATATTGCAGAACAGCCAATGTTGCTGCCTGATCGTTCCTCTGGAACCTTCGTCTCAGAGGGGCACCTGGCCATTTGAGGTGTCAGTCGGCCCCTACTGGGAGGTGCCTCCCAGTTAGGCTACTCGGGGGTCAGAGACCCACTTGAGGAGGCAGTCTGTCGGTTCTCAGATCTCAAACTCCGTGCTGGGAGAACCACTACTCTCTTCAAAGCTGTCAGACAGGGACATTTAAGTCTGCAGAAGTTTCTGCTGCCTTTTGTTCAGCTATGCCCTGCCCCCAGAGGTGGAGTCTACAGAGGCAGGCAGGCCTCCTTTAGCTGTGGTGGGCTCCACCCAGATCTAGCTTCCCGGCCACTTTGTTTACCTACTCAAGCCTCAGCAGTGGTGGGTGCCCCTCCCCCAGCTTCGTTGCCACCATGCAGTTTGATCTCAGACTGCTGTGCTAGCAATGAGCGAGGCCTTATGGGCATGGGACCCTCTGAGCCAGGCACAGGTTATAATCTCCTGGTGTGCCGTTTGCCAAGACCGTTGGAAAAGCGCAGTTTTAGGGCGGGAGTGACCTGATTTTCCAGGTGCCTTCTGTCACAACTTCCCTTGGCTAGGAAAGGGAATTCCCTGACCCCTTGCACTTCCGGGGTGAGGTGATGCCTCGCCCTGCTTTGGCTTACACTCCATGGGCTGCACCCACCATCCTACACCCACTGTCCAACAAGCCCCAGTGAGGTGAACCTAGTACCTCAGTTGTAAATGCAGAAATCACCTGTCTTCTGCTTTGCTCACACTGGGAACTGTAGACTGGAGCTGTTCCTGTTCGGCCATCATGGAACCTCTGGGACTCTATTTCAACTGAGATAAATCATGAGGTAGATTCGAATACACAATAAGCACTGATTTTATCAAACTCTTAGCATGTGCCTGGCCCTTTGCTAAGTGTTTATATACTTCATGTAATTTGGTTCTCACAACAATGCTATAAAGTGGTTACTGCTGTTATCACATTTTACAGATGAGGAGACTGTGGTCCCAGCAGGTTAAGAACCTGTCTGAGCTGACAGAGTGAATAAATGGCAAAACCAGGACTTGAACCAGGGCAGTCTGACATTAGAGCCAAGGCATATGCCCCTGATCTGAGTTATCTTTGTGGGAGCTTGCATTGTGTCTAGGCCACAGTTAATCCTCATTAGATACTTAGGAAGACACCATGGCCAGTTCTTTAGAAAATATATGCTATATGGCCAGGCGCAGTGGCTCACGCCTATAATCCCAGCACTTTGGGAGGCCGAGACGGGCAGATCACCTGAGATCGGGAGTTCAAGACCAGCCTGACCAACATGGAGAAACGCCGTCTCTACTAAAAATACAAAATTAGCCGGGCATGGTGGTGCATACCTGTAATCCCAGCTACTCGGGAGGCTGAGACAGGAGAATCGCTTGAACCTGGGAGGCAGAGGTTGCAGTGAGCTGAGATTGTGCCATTGCACTCCAGCCTGAGCAGCAAGAGCGAAACTCCGCCTCAAAATAAATAAATAAATAAATAAATAAATAAATAAATAAATAAATGCTATAATTGATATCTGACATTGAGGCATTTTTGTGTTCGTTATTGCTTACATAGCTACTTCTCTACTGCCATCTTTGGCCTACCAATATTTAAAATGTTTCTGTTATTCTTTGTGGTCTTGGCAGGGCATTTTGATAACTTCTAAAATATATAAAGTATCAACTTAATCAACTTAGCATTGAATTCCTGGAAGGTCAAGAAGCTCTAGGTCCATATATTTGATGAGGGACCTTTTATTAGTCATGTAGGTCGCTTGCTGTGGTTTACCTTGATCAGGAGCCCAGGATATTAAAGTGAGAAAAATTGGGAATATTTAACAGGCTTTTGTTTGATCATCTAGCATTTTGCCTCACAGAAGGGCTGGTAAATTAGAATGAAACTTTTAAGGGAATCTTTTGCCATCTTTAGCACGTATTATCTTTTTTTTTTTGAGACAGAGTTTTGCTCTTGTTGCCCAGGCTGGAGTGCAATGGCACAATCTCAGCTGACTGCAACCTCTATCTCCCGGGTTCAAGCGATTCTCCTGCCTTAGCCTCCCAAGAAGCTGGGATTACAGGCATGCACCACCACGCCCAGCTAATTTTGTGTTTTTATTAGAGACAGGGTTTCTCCATGTTGATCAGGCTAGTCTCAAACTCCCGACTTCAGGTGATCCTCCCACCTCGGCCTCCTGAAGTGCTGGGATTACAGGCATGAGTCACCATGCCTGGCCTTAGCACATATTATCTGTAACTAGACTAAGACAGCATTTCTCCAGATGATGGCAAAGTAAAAGAACTGTGTCTCATCCATCCTTGCCACAATCCTTGTTTGCAGAGAGAAGAAAGTAGGGCGAGAGGGCACTTCATGTACTCCACCTAGATGAAGATGTTCTCTCCTTTGATATCCTTAGAGCTTAGATCCCAGGAAGTGCTGATTGAGACAAGGACTCCGCAGACATTTGGTATTCAGGTGATCTGCCAGCAGATGGTTTATACCCCATACTCAGAATGCCAGCCTTCAATGAAGGTTTCTCCATCTTCAGGTTCCAAAGGTGGCCATTAGCTCCAGGATTATTGCTAAACCCGTGGTGGATTTTCTGTTATATTTAGGTAGCTGAATCATATTAAGCTTGACAATGGTTTGCTTTTTCTTGGTAGAGCCTGTGCTTTCTCAGCAAAATTTATGTAACAGCAATCTCATTAGAATTTTGTGTGATTCATTGCTTAAACCTTATAGTTTCTGCAATCTATTGCAATTCAAAATATCCTGCCCTTTAACTGACCCACTCCATATGCTGCCCCCCTCCCCTCTGCTTGTTCATGCTGAGTGTATGCCACACATAAGTCACCAGCTCTTTTTTTTTTCTTTTCCACCCAGTATAGAAATTTGAAATGAGAAATTTACCAGTGCTTTTAAATTTTACACTGTTTTTGTAGTCACTCTTTTCTAAGTTTCCTATTTTGTATTTAGGCATAATAGGTATTATTTTGGACAGGCTTGAAAAATGAAGTTGAGATAGTTTGCCTTACATGGAGCCAGATATGCCCATTTTGACAAACTCCACTGATGTTGGGCAAAGACTTTATGGCAGCAGAATTAGTCTAGGGGCAGCAGAGGGCACCGGCTCTGCCAGAAAGAACCAGACCAGGGCAAGTAGGTACAAGGGAACAATCTCCAGCATAAATGACCTCTTTTCAGAGATTCAAGAAGAAAAGATTATTTTAGACAGCTTAGCAGAGTAGTTGTTAGTCTACATACTGCACAAACATCAGTTTTATTTAGAAAGGGGAAGAGGGTAATGGGAGAAACTAGTGTGGGCCCTGCATTATATCATACAAATTTCACTGCAGAATCATATTGTTAGAGAAATCCCTAGAGAGCTACTACCCTTGCCTGTGCAAAAATAGTCATTTATTGAGCTGATGATGAAGCAGCCCAGGAGAGAAACTGAGATGGAGGGCAGACAGAAAGCACATAAAACAGTCTCCTGATCATTTGGAGAGTAATAGTCTGTAACTTTCAGACCGTAGCACCTCCTACTCATGTGGACAACACCCACTTTCAGCGTGGCACACCATCTGCTAGGGTAATGCAATCCCTCCTTTGGCCCCTGACGCTGGTAAACCTGCCAAGCACTGAGCAGGAGGGAACATTGGATGGGAGACTCTAGAAGAATAGGGGAAAGACTTTCCAAAAAATTTTAAGTGGTGTTGTTATATTTTAAATTATTATTTCCTGAAAGTTTAAAAATGTATTAAGAAATGCAGAGAATCAAGAGCTTTTAAAAAGTGAGTTGTTTTCCTCCAGCAAACATGCAGATGAGGCCTGGTCTTTCTGGCCGCATCAGGAAAGCAGCTGCCATCCCTGTCAAGTAGCCCAGTGTCAGCACTCCAGCAGATCGGAGCGATGGCACCTTTGCAACAGCTCTGGTGCTCTGGTCGGCGTTTTCTGCTATCCCTAAATGATTTCCCCTGTCCTCACGTCCCCACATCCTGGTGTGTTCTGATGACCCATGTGTCTGGGAAGGAAATAATGGGGGAGGAGTATGGCCTGACTTCTGCTCTCAGATAATCCCAGGATCATTCCATCCAAGTGCCAAGGAACCAACATTTCCACCTTCCCCAAACAGCACTCCTCCAGATTGTCTGAAGTTGTTTTTAATCCAAGTCCAGACATAACTGTGATAGGTCAAGTGTCATGCGTACAACAGCACATTAGGAAAGAGAGTATGTGGATTAAACATTGTGATCCCTTCTTCTGTGTACCTCACAGCAGTCTTTCTTTCGCATGTGACAGGAGATCCAGGCTACCTGGTATGAGAAACTGCACGAGTGGGAGGATGCCCTTGTGGCCTATGACAAGAAAATGGACACCAACAAGGACGACCCAGAGCTGATGCTGGGCCGCATGCGCTGCCTCGAGGCCCTGGGGGAATGGTGAGCTTCCTAGAATGATGGCATGTGTGGCTGCAAGAGACTTCGTCTGTTTGATCTTTGGATTTGAAAGGAAGGCTTCCCCCACACGGAGTTCTCACTTCAGACTCATTTTGTTCCACTTGATACTTCTCAGGAATCATCTTTCACTTTTGGTGTTTTTCTCTGTCCATTCTAGCTCAGCTACTAAGTAGCAAGGCCTTCACTTAAACTTTATAATGCTCTAGGACGGGACAGCCTTGGGGGTGTTCCTGGGATCTACTTCTCCTGTCTACTCTCCTGATCTTTACTGACCCAGTGAAGAGCTCATATTCTTATTTGGCAACCTTGATTTTTTAAATTAGCTTTTGCAAATGCGTTTAGGAAAGAAGAACAGTGACTGCCCTCTTCAGGTGCTTCACCTATATCGGATGCTTACTGTGTGTCCAGCACTATGCCAGGCTCCAAGGAAACAAAATACACAAGAAAACAGGCCTTTCCTGTGAGGCTGATGAGACAGGCACGTAAACAGAGGGTTATTATAGCCTGAGAGGATGTTGATAATGGTATGAGCTACGCTACCTTGAAAGCCCAAAGGAGGAAGCAGGGTGATTTTGCAGTACTTCCTGGAGGAAGGACCGAGAGTTAGGAGATAGGTAAAGGAGAAGGGAGGGGGGAAACAGGTACTCCAGGTGGAAGCAACAGTAATACGTAACTGAGAACATTTGGCTAGGTTTTGGTTTGGAGAGTTGCTTAGGAATGTTGAAGGGAAAAAATGGCCTCCATTCTGTTTCCAACAACAAGTGCAACTTTTAAAAAATAGTTAAAATGCTATATATACTATCATTGTTAAACTGTTTAACTGCAGTTTTAAATGACTAAAACAGGCTGGGCACAGTGGCTTACGCCTGTAATCCCAACCCTTTGGGAGGCCAAGGCAGGCAGATCATTTGAAGTCAGGAGTTTGAGACCAACCTGGCCAACATGGTGAAACCCCGTCTCCACTAAAAATAAAAAATTAGTTGGACGTGGTGATGCAGGCCTGTAATCCCAGCTACTCAGGAGGCTGAGGCAGGAGGATCACTTGAACCTGGGAGGCGGAGGTTGCAGTGAGCTGAGATTGCACCACTGCACTCCAGCCTGAGCGACAGAGTGAGACTCTATCTCAAAACAATAAACAAAAACAAATAAAAAATAAATGACTAAAACAAAGTGCCATGCTACCTCCCGACTAGTGGATTATCCCTACTTTCCTGGAACACGATACCGAGGGTCCACTGTTCCTTCATTCAGCCAGTAACTATCACGTGTGTATTCATTGCCAGTGTCTGTGCCAGGCCCTAGGGACACAGCCGTGAGCAAGACAGTCACAGCCCCTGCCTTCCCAGAGCTTACAGGACAGACAACCAGGCTGTCGTAATACATTGTGATACCATCAATAAAGAAGCCCAGGGGGCTGTGGGTAATAGGAAGCACCCTAATCAGCCTTGGAAGATATCGGGAGGAAACGATATCTAACTTGGACCTGTACAATGAGGAGCACAGTATGGGGGATTTTAGTAGGCCTTTTTGTTCAGATTCTTCTCTGCGACCGCCTGTCTTCAGAAATAAGGATGTTCCTTTCCTCCAGGTATAGGGAAGGCATCTCTCACATGAGGGCCTTATGACCTCCTTCAGGGGAAGGTCAAAATATTTTTCCTAGTTGTTATGACCTGCTTCAGGGGATAAGGGCAGGGGATAGTCAGAGTAATTTTTTTTTTTCTGCCATTTTCTTAAAATATTCAGTATGCCAAGGTGTGCCATATTTCAGGGTAGTATATCCTGACCCCCATCACGGGGATTTACATTGACGGTAATGTGCTGTTTATACCATTTTGTACTCTGCTGTTTTCACTTAACAAGTCTAGGCCACTGTTCCATATCAGCACCTATAGAGCTACTGCCTCATTTTTTTAATAGCTGCATGATATTTCATCATATGAATAAATCTAGTCTATTTAATACAGGCAAATTTTTATTTGTTTAGACATTTCCTACCTTGGAAAGTTTAAGAATGTTGGACAAAATCAAAGTAAGTCTTCTAAAAGAATGATCTTTCTCTACATGTAGTCTTTCTGTACTACCTTAGCCTCTCTTGTAGCTGAGACTACAGGCACACACCACCACAGTGGGCTAATTTTTTTTATTTTTTGTAGAGACGGGGTCTCACAGTGCAGTCTAGGCTGGTTTTGAACTCCTGGGGTTCAAGCGATCCTCCCTCTTTGGCCTTCCAGAGTGCCAGGATTACAGGTGTGAGCCACTGTGCACAACCTTCTTTTTTATTTTAAGAGGCAGGACTTTAATCTTTCTCTCAGTGGAGTGCAGTGGTGTGATCACAGCTCACTGTGGTCTTAAAGTCCTGGACTCAAGCAATCCTCCCGCCTCAGCCTCCTGAGTAGAAGGAACTACAGAAATGCACCACCATGCCTGGGTAATTTTTTTACATTTTTTTTTGTAGGGATAGGGTCTCACTATGTTGCCAAGTTTGGCCGTTATTTCTTTATATAAAGTTATTACTACATCCCCAAGATAGAAGATGTTATAATGTTTTGCATGAAAATTTAATGTCAGTGAACTTAGCCTTAGGCATTGGATCATATATATATAGAGAGAGAGAGAGAGAGAATATTCTAAGTGGCTTGTCTGATTTAACCATCATTAGGAAGATTCAAAAGTGTTATTTATTTTTATAAATTAACATTAAAAGGCTGAGTGTGCTGACTCACACCTGTAATCCCAAAACTTTGGGAGGCTGAGGCGGGCAAATTGCTTGAGCCCAGAAGTTTGACACTAGCCCGGGCAACAACAACAACAATAAAAATTCCATATTCATTTACCTCAATAAATTTAGGAAGCATGTCTTTTCAAATCTGCTTTATTCCTGTATATAACTAAAGCTGTTGTTGTTGTTGTTGTTTTTTTTTTTTTTATTATACTTTAGGTTTTAGGGTACATGTGCACAATGTGCAAAAACACATGAAGAAATGCTCATCATCACTGGCCATCAGAGAAATGCAAATCAAAACCACAGTGAGATACCATCTCACACCAGTTAGAATGGCCATCATTAAAAAATCAGGAAACAACAGGTGCTGGAGAGGATGTGGAGAAATAGGAACACTTTTACACTGTTGGTGGGACTGTAAACTAGTTCAACCTTTGTGGAAGTCAGTGTGGCGATTCCTCAGGGATCTAGAACTAGAAATACCATTTGACCCAGCCATCCCATTACTGGGTATATACCCACAGGAGTATAAATCATGCTGCTATAAAGACACATGCACACGTATGTTTATTGTGGCACTATTCACAATAGCAAAGACTTGGAACCAACCCAAATGTCCAACAACAATAGACTGGATTAAGAAAATGTTGTTGTTGTTGTTGTTTTTCTCAGTCCAACAAGTATCTAAAGCTGTATTGTCCAATATGGTAGCCTCTAGCCGTATGTGGCTTTTTTTTTTTGAGACGGAGTCTCACTCTGTCACCCAGGCTGGAGTGCAGTGCTGTGATTTCAGCTCACTGCAACCTTCGCCTCCCAGGGTCAAGTGATTTTCCTGCCCCAGCCTCCTGAGTAGCTGGGATTAGAGGCGTGCATCACCACTCCCGGCTGATTTTTGTATTTTTAATAGAGATTCGCCATGTTGGCCAGGCTGGTCTTGAACTCCCAACCTCAAGAAATCCGCCCGCCTCAGCCTCCCAAAGTTTATAGGTGTGAGCCACTGTATCCGGCCTTATGGCTATTTTTAAATTAAATAAAATGTGAAATTCATTTCCTCAGTCATACCACATTTTAGGTGTACAGTAGCCACATGTGGCCAGTGGCTGCTGTATTGGACAGTGCATATAGAAAACTTTTCTATCATCACAGAAAGCTCTATTGGACAACACTGATCTAAGGCAAAAGAAAAGTATGTTAATAAGAATTAGCCACATTATTTCAAAAACAATTTTTCTACTTTCAGATCAGCTGTCATACAATCATATCTTGTTATGAGAAAGATAAAACAAGATGGAAGTGTTCCTAAAATTCAGCTCTAATCAATTCCTAAAATACTGCAGTGTTTCACTGTTGCCATTGGATTTACATATAAATATCACAGCCTGGCATTCAAAGTCTTTCCTACTGTGGCCCCAGCCCACTTCTTCAGCACATTTCTCAGTGAACCCTTCTCTCATAATCTGAGCTCTGGCCAAATTATTCACTCTTCTCCAAATCCTACATTCATTCATTCATTCCGTTCTTTGAATTGCCCTCTTCTTCTGCCCCTTTTTCTACTTTTGAAATCCTCTCCACTGTTTCTTCCTTCTTGAAACCTCTCCTGGCCCCTTCCCCTTTCACTCCTCTCCTTTCACATTAAAGATGACCACTTTTCCTAGCTGGGTTAGTAGGAGCAGATGGGATGCATTGGAAGAGACTTGAGATGTGGTTTCCTCCAATTCCTTTGTGTTATAGTTGAAGCAACTAAGGCTCACAGAAGTTGAGATGACCAAGCTGAGTGATATCGATCTCCTGATGTTGCCGTTCTCAGTCCCAAATACCTCTGATCTCTTGGGTTCTCTCCAGTTTTATAGTTACCCATAAAGCATAAGTGGCTAGTAATGCTGACCAAAGGATTTAAGAATGTGGGAGACTAAAAGAGGTTTTAAAATGAGATGAAAGAAGCAGAATATTTTTCCTGATCATATGCAGGTTTCTGATACGGTCTTTTCAGTCAATTCTGTTCAGAGTGCAATTTCTAAATTTCTTTTGTGTGCATATATCCTGAGTATGCCTGAGGCAGATGTTCATCAGAGGTGACATCCAGAATGATCTGGAGTTAACAGTGAGCTGAGACCCTTCCCATTTCCTCGTGCTTATCTGCCTCCAGGAGGCTGTGAGAGCTAGGCAACCCCTACCCCCCCACCCCGCCCCGCCCAGCCCTATGGTGCAGGCAGCCACGCCTGCAGCCAAAGTGAACTAAAGTGAACCCCCTCCTCAAACTGTTCCCCACACAGCCTCTAGGTCATTGAGAACAGATTCCTCAGGAGTGAGATCATAGGCCTTCAACCCTAAGAGGAGCCATGGAGCCATTCCAAATGAAAGAATACTTCCTAAGCTTTTTGTTTGTTTTAAATCTTCAGGGACCATGCTATCTTCTCTGTATCGTACCAATTTTAGTACATGTGCTGCTGAAGCAAGCACTTTCTGTGTTTTTTGCCAAAACACTAGGCGAGAAAATCAGAGTCTCAGAGGGTGCACCTTTTACCCAGTCCTCCCTATGTGTAGTGAAAGGTATCAGAAAAATGTATCCTAGTTGTTGCCCCATAAACAGTCTCATGTTTTTTATTTATTTGGTTTTGCCCCCCACCCAACCACCCTTGAGAGGCAGGACTCAGTATATTCTGCATTATTTTTTGTAACAAATGTTTGTGGAAGAGCAATGCTCTTGTCTGTGTACTGACCAAGCTCTGACAGCTGTTCCCACACAGCTGCATGGTGAAGGCAGTGCAAGGTTCACTGCTAGGGCTTGCCCTTCTGAGTTGCTGTTCCTGCATTGCTCCCTGCTTTGTCTCTTGGGGTAACAGTTTGTGGGATTTCAGCACTGAACTTGCTTCCTGCTCTAGATGAAAAGAAATGCTACATCCTTAGTCCTGTGGCACAGAATCAGCTGATCCTGACAAAATAATAGAGGGAGGCTGAGTTAGGAGGGACAGCTTGCATGGAGGATGCATTCATCCAAGTTGCTTGTGTTCACCAGCTGTAAATTTTGAACTATAGGGTTGGAAGGACCATTTGGAGATCATGCAGCTTTCTCTTCTACCTCTAGTCAGGACCCCTACAGAAATATGCTGTGCAGATGAGCTGTGCCTCTGCTCTAAGCCAGTGGTTCTCAAACTGTGGCCCCTGGTCCAGCAACTTTGGCATCACATAGAAACTTGTTACAAATGCACATTCTCAGCCCCTATCCCAGCACTACTGAGTCAGAAACTCAGAGGGTGGAGCCCAGCCATCTGAAGGAGCCCTCCAGGGGATTCTGATGCACTTAGTTTGAGAACTACTGCTCTAAGGGAACCCGTAGCAGGGCCCAGGAGTGAAGATTTCTAAGTCTCGGTGGCAGGAAACCAACACAGAGGTTTATCCTATTCCCTTAATGGAGCTTCAGTAAATGCATAGGGCATCATGGCCACCAGTTCCTCTTTTTGGTCTCAGCTCTGTATTGAGCCAGAGTGCTGGTGTCCCTGGTTTGCTTGATCATGCGTCAGAGAGACGACAAAGTTAATATCTGCTGTACTGCGATGCTGGATAATGGCTCTGAGTACCTCTCCTAGACGTGGTCCACAGTCAGCTTCTTGGTGACCTCAGCCTAGATTCTTTCTGCAGGGATTGACTTCAGCATCTTTATCCCCGCCCTCCTACACCACCTTAGAGTGCAGAGCAGCTCCTGTTCCATGAGGCTTCTGACCTGGGCCACTTAGAACTTGTGCTCTTCCTCGTGACTCCACCTCCAGTGCCAAGTTAAATCATCCTGCAGCATGTCTTTCAGAAAGCAGGAAAAATTAAGGAGTCTCCTACCTACATCTTGAAGCTCACATGAAATCAGGGGCTCGGATTTGCATAATAGCAGAGTTTATTTCTTTTCATTGAGAAGCGAAACATGAGAGGGAGTTTCAACAGTCAATAGCAAGACCCTATTCTAGGGCCTCCGCATTCTCTTTTGTTTGTTGGGGTGTCTTAAGCACCATTTATATCTCAATATCTCATAGTCCTCCTTCACATTCAGCAATTGTGCAAAATTCTGAGAATAAGCAGCATCTAGCTTTCTGGTAGATGTGACCATTGTAGAGCCTTTCTTCTGTACAGATTGATTTCATCTGGGTTTCATTTCAGACTGAAACCATTTGTATAATACTTCTAGGAGCCAGTTCTCCCTATAGCTTTGAGCCCAAAATGAATGTCCAGATGCGTCTCTTCAGATTGCTTTCTCTGTAGGCCTGCCAAAGGGAAAGAGCCCAGAATTCTTTGGCATAGGAGAGAAGTTATTTAATATTTATGAAGGGAGCCAGATGTTCAGGACATTTCATATCACAGAGTTAGACATGGTTCCTATCCTTGATAAACTCACCCAGACAAATTACGAGCATCAGGTCATAGAAACAACAAATAGCCCGTTGATTCTCTGTTATGTGACCTAGTAGAATGTGCTTTTTTATTAAAGGTGTCCAGTTCCTGTGTAGTCCTCAACTAACCCAAGGGGCAGGAGAGGAAGATTGGTAGTATAAGGAGATTTGGATTAATCTGACTATATAATTCATTTCCTTCAGGGGTCAACTCCACCAGCAGTGCTGTGAAAAGTGGACCCTGGTTAATGATGAGACCCAAGCCAAGATGGCCCGGATGGCTGCTGCAGCTGCATGGGGTTTAGGTAAAGCTTCCCTCACAGGCACCCTGTGAAGGATGGGGTGAGTGAGGCTAGGGGCTCGCATCAGAAGAGTAAGGTGCTGGCTCTAGGTGGAGATCCAGGTCTATGGAAGGGTAAAAACGGTCTGTATCCACCTACTTCTACACCTTCCATCTGTCCTTTCTACCTGATGATTTTTATTAACTTGTTAGACATGGGGAAAATTGGATCTTCGTGGGGAGGCCAAGGAAAACAGTGCACAGAATCAAAATTGAGATTTAGTGGGTGAGAAATACACACTTAGCACACTCACACAGAGTACTGATGCCAGATGCTTTTCCCCATACACCAAGCCATTGTCAGCAGACACCAATGGGGTGTCAGGTAGTTCATTTCTGACACTATCTACTTGGAAATAGCATCAGATCCCACAGGTTAAGGGCTCATCCCAAAGTATCGCCCCACTTCAGATGCCAATCACAAGTTCCAGGTTGTGATTTGTGTTTCTCACTGACCAGCTGTAAATCGGGGTTCCCATAACCCTCCTCCTCAGGTTTGATAATTTGCTAGGACAATGCACAGAACAAAAGGAGACACTTTACTTACATTTACTGGTTTATTATAAAGGGTATTATAAAAGATACAGATGAACAGGTACAATGAGGGAAGGTCTAGAAGGGTCGGAGTGCAGAAGCTTCTGTCCTGTGTTACTGGGGTTTACCTTCACCCTCCCAGCACCTTCGTCAACCTGGAAGCTCATTGTTCAAGAGTTTTTATTGCCTTTAATTTTCAACCTCTTCATCTTTCCTGGATGTCAGTGGACAGGGCTGAAAGTTCAAACCCGGTAATTACTTGGTCTTTCTGGTAACCAGCCCCATCCTGGAAGGGGAGAAGGAAGGAGAGACAACATAAGGCAAAGTTTAAGTCACATGCTACTCAAAGAACCAATCTCTTTGGTAATAGGCTTGGATATTCTGCAAGGTTAGTGGGGTCATACACCTACACATTCAGCAGAGTACTAGGGTATGCATCTCTGTGTCTCCATTTACCTTTTCAGTTGAAAGCAGAAATAAGAGATGGGGAGGCTGGGTGTGGTACTCACACCTGTAATCCCAGTACTCTGTGAGGCTTGGGCAGGAGGATCATTTGAGCCCGGGAGTTTGAAATCAGCCTGGGCAACATAGTGACACTCCATCTCTACCAATTATATATATATATATATATATATATATATATGCTCCATCTCTACCAGTTATGTATATATATGTATATACACACACACACACACACATAATTTTTTTTTTTTTTGACATAGAGTCTCGCTCTGTCACCCAGGCTGGAGTGCAGTGGCATGATCTCGGCTCACTGCAACCTCTGCCTCCCAGGTTTAAGCAATTCTCTGCCTCAGCCCTCCGAGTAGCTGGGATTCCAGGCACTGCCACCACGCCCAGCTAATTTTTGTATTTTTAGTAGAGACGGGGGTTTCACCATGTTGGCCAGGCTGGTCTTGAACTCCTGATCTCGTGATCCATCCGCCTCAGCCTCCCAAAGTGCTGGAATTACAGGTGTGAGCCACAGCGCCTGGCCCTAATTTTTTTGTTTTAAAGAGAGATGAGGAGAACTCTCTTTAGGTTCCTGCATCCAGCTATGCCTAAGTCATAAAGTCATCTCTATAATTGGCCTTCTCAATAAATAAATTTTTTCTTAAACCATTCTACCTTATCAGCATAATCAATAGGGGCTCATTATGAGTAATAAAGAACACTCCTATCACTCAGGAAATGCAGAAGGTTTTCGATAGCTCTATACCAGGCACTAGGGACAAAGACCAAACATATTTCTTCTTATACCACAGTAGGATTTGGCTTTGGTTGCCTAAAGCAAGTTACTGATTTATTTTCCTCTCTTATAAATGAAATCTAGAGGTAGGCGTTTCCAGACTAGTATTTTGGCTCTATTATCATTAGCCTTTTTCCAGATTTCTGCTTTGCATGCTCAGCCCGTGCCTCCATTTTAAAGTTCACCTCATGATCTAGCATGGTTGCTGGAGCTCCCCATGTCGTGTTTTTATCCCAAACAGGAGTAAAGGGAGAGGACAGTTGTCTATCTCCTTTTATTAATATTTCTTAACTTATATTTTAGAACTTTCCTAATATATATAACAGTGAAAATTATAGTATAATGAACCCCCATCTGCCCTTCACCTTTTCCAGCAATTACAAACATTTTCACCATTTATTGTCTCTATTCTCCTCTTTGCTGCCCAATTCTTACCCACCTCACTCCTACTCCCAGAGTATTTTAAAGCAGAGATTTCTTTTCAATCCCTGCAGACATGTCAATTTCTGACACTGGGCCCCAGCTAAGAGGATTATCAATATGTGTTCCAGAGATGGTCTTGATAAGAAGGGAGAGGATATGTAGAGCGTCCCTGGTGAAAAGCTTCACCTGTGGGGCCCAGAGGAACATTACATAACCCTCTACCTCCATTCTCTTCTTCTGTCCCTCTTGAGTCACTGAGCTTATACCCTTTCCTTTCATGAGCTGTGGGCTAGATCCGGAACATTTTTCAAAAACAAATTGCTTCCTGAGGAGTCATCGTTAGCTATTTGCTTGTGCCCAGAGGCATAGAGAATGGATGAGCCGATGGTCTGGAGTGAGAGGCAGGAAAATGCCTTGTAAAATTGGCAGCCCTGTAGTTTGCAGCTAATGAAGCTGATATCTTTTCTGCAGATGGTCTTGGAAATCCTGGCATTTGATACATACTCACCCCACCAGGAGAAATGAATACCTCTTCCCGGATGCAGCTATTTCCCCTGTCTAATATGACACAGAGACCACTGTGCTGTGACCTAGCCCATCTTTTTGTTATAATGGAGTCGCTTAAAATATTTATCTCCTCCCTCCTGAGGCAAAGATATTGCCAGAATGAAATGGGCAAGCTATTTGTCTAATCCTGTGCCCTATCATCTGTGTAATGGCTATTTTCAATTGTTTAGAGGAAACAACATACCACTGAACTGTGAGCTGTCTGAGTAGTAAGGAAGAAAGCAATTTTGTTTCACCTAGAGAAACCTGAGAGAGTTCTCTAGGATAATGAGGTGCTGCATTCAGCCCACTTGATGTGCAGACTTCACACTCATGCACTTCCCCTCATCTGTCAAGATGCTCCCTGGGCAGCCATGGAGTCCTGTGTTTGGAAGACAGATGTGGCTTTTTTTGTTAAGTCAACCTTCATAGTGTGTATAGGGGCTCTGCAGGATTTTGGTACATGAGGCTCAAGTTCATTTCTCTTGTTTATATCCCAAGCTAAAGGAAAATAACAATGGCAAGATCTATTTGAGATGCTGCCTTTAGCCCAACCAGCCAACCCCCTTGGTGCTTTCTGTCTCTGTGTGTGTATAGGTCAGTGGGACAGCATGGAAGAATACACCTGTATGATCCCTCGGGACACCCATGATGGGGCATTTTATAGAGCTGTGCTGGCACTGCATCAGGACCTCTTCTCCTTGGCACAACAGGTAAAAACCTACATGCACCCAGATCTCTCAGCGAGGAAAAGATTGTAGTGCTTCTAAGCACATGGTGCTTTGGTAATAAGCTGTTGTACTTCAGGTCTGATGTTTACTTGGCTCTGTGAGTGCATTTGAATGGTTTTGATGCATTGCACTCAGAAGACTGCCAGCAGGTTAGCTGGGGCTACTTTTTGTTCTGAGGGGGACAAATGTGTTCTGGAAGCTACTGTCACAGTTGCTTTTAGAGTTAGCTTGTTGGGTCATCATTGTATCCCTTGTTGTAGAGAGAAGCTGTATTTCACCAAAAGATAGGATTCAGAGAGCCAGCAGTCTCACTGTGCAGCAGAAATCAGTCACAAGGGTCTTCTGGCCATGCAGGCATGTCACACATTGATTACCTTCCGAGGAAGCTAGTACTTATTTGCAAATAGCGTGCTGACTTGCAGAATGAAATAATGAAGTAATCCCATCCACCCTGTCAGACACGAGACTTAGATGAGGTGCCCGGGTGACCTGAGCACTTAAGGCATTGGGACACTATAATTAACCTAAACATTCAAAAACAGGAAAAGCTCTGCATGAGGGGTTTTTAATTGATGGCACAGAGGAAACTGCAGTGCTATGGCATCCCCCAGGCTCTCATTTATGTGATGAGAACCAAGATCTCGGTTGTCTCTGTCAGAGACACAAGAGCTCCTGTTCACGTGGACAGGATTGGACATCTCTGCCAAGTTTAGAGACACTCCCTCATAAGGACAGAGGGTGCTTGGAAGCCAGAGCTACCACCTGGAGCCATTGAAGTGTGTGCAGAATCTATTTTCATAAACATGCCCAGCAAGAAAAAGTTAAACGAGGGCAGATCCCCAGGCTGGGCACAGTGGCTCACACCTGTAATCCCAGCACTTTGGGAGGCCGAGGCGGACGGATCACTTGAGACCAGGAGTTCGAGACCAGCCTGCTCAACGTGGTGAAACCCTATCTCTACTAAAAATACAAAAATTAGCTGGGCGTGGTGGCGGATGCCTGTAATCCCAGCATCCCAGCTACTTGGGAGGCTGAGGCAAGAGAATCACTTGAACCCGGGAGGTGGAGACTGCAGTGAGCCAAGATCATACCACTGCACTCCAGCCTGGGTGACAGAGTGAGACTGTGTCTCAGAGAAAAAAAAAAAAAAAAAGAAAAAAGAGGTAGATCCCCAGTTATGTCCTCTTGAGATGCAAGAACCCGTGATTCAGTTTTACAGCCCACATTCCCATACCCTTGCCACCTAAGATTTTGTGTGTTACCTTAGATAGATGTTAAAGTTTTGGATGCCATACATTTCTGTCTTTGATGAGAAATTGGATAATACCTCCTCTCAAGCCATTCAGTTCTGGGAAAATGCCCTTCTTCAGCAAATTTCTCTTTTCATCCCTGGAATTTAAGTGAGACAGATAACTTCTGTAGCTAGTTGGGGTGCCCTAAAATAACCCTAAGCTCCCAAGTCCAGAGCTCAGTCCCAAGGGTTGTTTCTCTTCTAGTGCATTGACAAGGCCAGGGACCTGCTGGATGCTGAATTAACTGCGATGGCAGGAGAGAGTTACAGTCGGGCATATGGGGTAAGTGTCAACTATTCTGCACATTGTCATTTTTGAGGCTTATTTCCATACTTTTTTCAGAATGGGCTATTGAGAACTCACAGGCTGCTGGAAACATGCCTGTTTTCTCTGATCGGCAGATACCCTGACACCAGAAGGAATGATTTAAATTAATCCTGTCTTTTGGATTGTTCGTGCAGTAATTAGTTTGGAATGCGATTTGCTTCCATCAGGCCATGGTTTCTTGCCACATGCTGTCCGAGCTGGAGGAGGTTATCCAGTACAAACTTGTCCCCGAGCGACGAGAGATCATCCGCCAGATCTGGTGGGAGAGACTGCAGGTGAGCTTGGTAGAAAGCCCCAGTTCACCCGCCTACCCCTACCCCTTCCAGGACCTGGGCGAGTGCCCCCCTCCACCCCGGCTCTTACTCAACTTGCTTTTCCTGCCTCCTCCACCAGTGTGTTGCTTGGCTTGCATACAAAGCAGAATACTCAAAGGCTCCTCACCTAAGCTTAAGCTGTGAGAGAATGACCAATTTTCCAGTCTCTTCTTATTCTCTTCTCTAGGAATTAAAAAAAATGTTTTTTAATAAGTGACACCTGTGACCAGTCAGTTAGGAATCATAACCTCAAAATCAGTGGTTCTCAACCCTAGCGGCACAGTAGAATCACCTGGAGAGCTTTTTAAAATCCTGATGCCCAGGCTATTCCCCAGGCCAATTAAATTTCTGGGGAGAGACTCAGGATCAGTATCTTTTCAGGTTCCCCCAGATGATTCCACAAGCCAAAGCTAAGAACCACTCCTCTAACTACAGTTGCAGGCCGCTTGCACCAGCTTTTCAGATGGGGTTGCCTTAGGTTCTCATTGGCCAACTCCTGCTATTTATAGTCACTTAGGTCAGAGTCATCCTGTCGCCTCTATTGAGGTGACACTGCAGTTTCCCCTTGTAGAGAAGCTTTCCCAAGTCCTCCATCAGTGTTTTCGTTGTCACATTCTGATCATTTTAACATGAGGAACTGTCACTCCAGGTCTGGGAGTCAGGAGTCTAAGTGTTCTGGGAAGGATGGCCAGTTCTCCCATTCCTTGAGTGGGTAGGATAGGAGGTTCATCAGCAAAAGAAAAAAGAGAGAAAGCCTTTACCACTCCAGAAACCATTTATCTCCCTGCCTGTCATAATCCATCTCCCCAATTATAAGCCATTTCCTCTCAACTAAATCCCCACCTAATTGCTAATTCCAAATTCTCGCTTCAGACCAATCGAAGTTTGTGCTTCCAGGCATCTCAGTAGGCTGCGACAAAACCTTTTGACTCCAAACACATTCCTGGCTAGGAAGCTCAGGGCACATTCCCCTGGACAGGAAAGAGTAATGGGCAAAGGAACATCTATGAATACAGTCATTTATGGCTCTGAAATGAGCACATACAGTTCTTTTACATGTTTTATTAGTAATTATGAAATGGCCAGTGAATGTTTTGATGGAAAATTGTCTCCTGGGCACCAGAAAGAATTCCACAAATAAGCATTTCCCACTTGATTTGTACACACCCCAGTTCTTTGAAATGCCTACAATAAAGAGTTTCTACAGCAGAGATCTGATGAACCTTCTGACAGTCTGACAAGTGGGACTTGATCCAAATGTAGACTTAGAGGAGAGGGGAGGCATGGATTGAGTCCTGGGAAGAGAGATGCCTGTCTGACTTTACTGGGTCCAGGACACTGTCACCACCTTAAGCCTTCGTGACTTTCCTATCTTGAGGCAGCAAGATGCTTTTTGGCTTACAAGAGGCCAAATTATTTCAGCATCTGGGAGAACCTAACTATTGGTGAGGAGTAACAAAAAATAATCACTCAATGTACTTTTTTCTGTTATTTTAACTTTCTAAATCATTGTTGTCACACTTCATGGGATGGAAAAATGTGGTCCAAGGCCTGAAAGTAAAGCATTACATTTATAGTGGAAATTTGGCTCTTGTGGATGGCTTGCTGTCAAATGAACTGCTGGGGCTAGAAAACTGCCATTTTGTGGTCAAATCATTTAAATTAAAATCCCCAACCAGTATTATAGTAGTGGAAAAATACATGTTTGTTACTTTTCTTCGGAGTTGCACCAATGCTTTTGGTTCCTAAGACCCTCCCATAGGGCAGTTAGAGAGGTCAGCCTTACTGGCGCTGGGTCTCTTCTTGCTTTGGGTTTTCCAGTCAGGCTCAGACTGCATCTTATCATAGCTAAAAGCCTGAGATCATTGTTGCTAGACTTTTAAGTTTATCTCCATGGAGGACAGCTCCATGGGTTCATGGAATTTACCGTGAAGCAGTAGATCTCAGGAACCCCCCTTCTGAGTCTGACTTCTTATCAACAAGGATGAAAAAGGAGTTCACTTGGCCGGGCATGGTGGCTCACACCTGTAATCCCAGCACTTTAGGAGGCCGAGGCAGGTGGATCGCTTGAGGTCAGGAGTTTGAGACTTAGCCTGGCCAACATAGAGAAACCCCCTCTCTGCTAAAAGAAAAAAATACAAAAATTAGCCAGGCGTGGTGGCGCACACCTGTAATCCCAGCTACTTGGGAGGCTGAGGCAGGAGAATCGCTTGAACCTGGGAGGCAGAGATTGCAGTGGGCCAAGATTGCGCCACTGCACTCCAGCCTGAGGGACAGAATGAGACTCCGTCTCCAAAAAAAAAAAAGGAGTTCACCTGACTCTCTGTACACTCTATAGTTGTTAGATGTAAAATTGGCTTAAGCCCCTTTGATAATTAATTCACTTTTTAAATTATTTTATTTCTTTATTTTTTTGAGACGGAATCTCGCTCAGCCCCCCAGGCTGGAGTGCAGTGGCATGATCTCGGCTCACTGCAAGCTCTGCCTCCTGAGTTCATGCCATTCTTCTGCCTCAGCCTCCTAAGTAGCTGGAGGCGCCCGCCACCACGCCTGGCTAATTTTTTTTTTTTTTTTGTATTTTTTAGTAGTGACGGGGTTTCACCATATTAGCCAGGATGACCTCGATCTCCTGACCTTGTGCTCCGCCTACCTCGGCCTCCCAAAGTGCTGGGATTACAGGCATGAGCCACCGCGCCCGGCTTTTTTTTTTTTTTTTTTTTTTTTTTCACCTAATAGAATGTCTGCCAGTGTGTTTTCTACAAATGTTAGCTACTGTTTTAATTATCTTACAATAAAAGTTTAATTTGTGGCCAGGCGCAGTGGCTCATGCCTGTAATCCCAGCACTTTGGGAGGCCGAGGCGGGCAGATCGCTTGAGGTCAGGAGTTCAAGACCAGGGTGGCCAACATGGCAAAACCCCATATCTACTAAAAATATAAAAATTAGCCAGGCATGGTGGCACGCACCTGTAGTTCCAGCTACTCAGGAGGCTAAGACAGGAGAATCGCTTGAACCTTGGAGGCAGCGGTTGCAGTGAGCCGAGATTGCGCCACCGCACTCCAGCCTGGGCGACAAGAACGATCCCACGTATAATCCCAACACATTGGGAGGCTGAGGCAGGCAGATAGCTTAAGCCCAGGAGTTTGAGACCGGCCTTGGCAACATGACAAAACCCCGTCTCTTCAAAAAATACAAAAATTGGCCAGATGTGGTGTGCGCCCATAGTCCCAGCTACTCAGGAGAGGTTGAGGCGGGAGGATCGCTTGAACCTGGGAGGTTGAGGCTGCAGTGAGCCATGATTGCACCACTTTACTCCAGCCTGGGTGACAGAGTGAGACCCTATCAAAAAAAAAAAGAAAGAAGAATTTCTAAGTGTAACTGAATGAAGCATTTCCCCTTCTGTGTTTTTGATCTGAGACGAGTAGAAATGAAGAAGAATCTAAGATGCCAACATACACAATATCTCAACAGTCTTTTTTTTTTTTTTCAGAAGTCTTTTTTTTTTTTTTTTTTTTTTTTTTTTTTTTTTTTTTTTTTTTTTTTGAGACGGAGTCTCGCTCTATCGCCCAGGCTGAAGTGCAGTGGCGCAATCTCGGCTCACTGCAAGCTCCGCCTCCCGGGTTCACGCCATTCTCCTGCCTCAGCCTCTCCGAGTAGCTGGGACTACAGGCGCCCGCCACCACGCCCGGCTAATTTTTTGTATTTTTAGTAGAGACGGGGTTTCACCGTGGTCTCGATCTCCCGACCTCGTGATCCGCCCGCCTCGGCCTCCCAAAGTGCTGGGATTACAAGCGTGAGCCACCGCACCCGGCCTCAGAAGTCTTAATGGAGGTTTAGGCTTAATAACTTCAGAAATATAAATGCTACCAACTTAAAAGCAATGTCACTTCAAAATTTTTTTAACTTATTTACATTTAATTCATTTTTGAACTTTGAATGATACATTTTAATTTCTTTGTCAGTGATAGTCATCTTCAACCAGAAAGACTGAAACAAAATTTTAAAGTTGAAGATGTATTATGCGTTATTCACCATTCACAAAATAAATTGAAATCAATCATTTAATTTATTTAATCCTCACCGTATCCCTATGAAACTGGTACTATTTTTATTCCACTCTACAGATCTGTCAGAGGTTAAGTGATTTGCCCAAAGTCACATAGGGTAGCAAGTGACAGAGGCAGGATTCAAGCTCCAAACCCATGCTATACCATCTCTCAAACTGCTGAGATGCCCCTAAGGGCAGGGGTCCCCAGACCTGGGGCCGGGGACTGGTGAGTAGCCTGTTAGGAACCCAGGAGACACAGCAGAAGGTGAGGGATGGGCAAGCTCCACTTCCTGTCAGATCAGCAGCCACACTGGATTCTCACAGGAGCATGAACCCTATTATGAACTGTGCATGCAAGGGATCTAGGTTGCACACTCCTTATGAGAATCTAATGCCTGATGATCTGAGGTGAAACAGTCATCCGAAAAGCATCCCCCCGCCCCCCGCCCAATCTGCGGAATAATTGTCTTCCACAGAACTAGTCCCTGGTGCCAAAAAGGTTGGGGACCGCTGCCTAAGGGTATTTCACTCAAAGTACCCTTAACCTGAGAAAGCTGAGATTCTATCAGCAAATCTCCTTTGTGTTTCACAGTGGATTTGGCTGTGGCTTGCAGGGAAGTTAAAATGTATCAGAAGGCCAGGCATGGTGGCTCATGCCTGTAATCCCAGAACTTTGGGAGCTGAAGCAGGCAGATCAGTTAAGGTTAGGAGGTCGAGACCAGCCTTGCCATCATGGTGAAACACCATCTCTATTAAAAATATAATAAAAGGCCGGGCACGTTGGCTCACGCCTGTAATCCCAGCACTTTGGGAGGCCAAGACGGTTGGATCATGAGGTCAGGAGTTCAAGACCAGCCTGGCCAAGATACTGAAACCCCGTCTCTACTAAAAATACAAAACTTAGCCAGGCATGATGGCACACACCTGTAATCCCAGCTACTCGGGAGGCTGAGGCAGGAGAATTGCTTGAACCTGGGAGGCAGAGGTTGCAGTGAGCCAAGATTGCACCACTGCACTCCAACCTGGGCGACAGAGCAAGACTCTGCCTCAAAAACAATGATCAGAAAACATATCTAATCTTCACTTCTGAATGTTCCAGGGCTGCCAGCGTATCGTAGAGGACTGGCAGAAAATCCTTATGGTGCGGTCCCTTGTGGTCAGCCCTCATGAAGACATGAGAACCTGGCTCAAGTATGCAAGCCTGTGCGGCAAGAGTGGCAGGCTGGTGAGTGACAACCACCCACCCACATGGACAGGTAGGGCCCCATGGTGTCCCTGGGCTATCCAGTTCTGTCTATAACCCAGTCTCTCTTATTTTTAAGGCTCTTGCTCATAAAACCTTAGTGTTGCTCCTGGGAGTTGATCCGTCTCGGCAACTTGACCATCCTCTGCCAACAGTTCACCCTCAGGTGACCTATGCCTACATGAAAAACATGTGGAAGAGTGCCCGCAAGGTCTGTATCCCAATGCATCCAGAACAGACCACCTTCTCCAGAATGCTCGCCTAATCTGCTTCTCTCTGCCTCTTTAAGGCCAGAAAAGAAACAGTGTTTAAGCCACCTACTCACAATGTCAGGGAGTCTCTTCCTATTATGAAGCTATTTGGCCTGGTTTCATAAAGTGAATCACAGTTGAGGAGATGCATGTATACCATTGATCAAACCAATGAATGTGATCACAGTTATATGTATTTGTATCTAGAAAGTGCTGGGACTAGAAAGGGCACACTTTCTACCCCTAAGAGAAGATGGGCTGTTTGGTACAAAAAAGAGCAGATTTGTAAATACACAGACTAGAACTTTCACAAGACCAATCTGGGTTTTTCAGACTTCTGGTCTCCTCTCCTGTCATCAGTTTGGATTCAAAAGGAATAACATGCAGGGTATAATGCTGAAACCAGGAGGGAAAGTTAGCTTGAAGCCAATGTAGAATTCTTCTGACTTTATTTACAGACAAGCCCTTGGGAAATAGATGTGGCTCCTGGTTTGGGGGTTTTTTTCTTTAAATAATCTGCCTGGATGATGGTGAGGACTAATAAACAGTAGGCCCTGGAGGCAAAGTCAGCACCTGCTTTGGCTTCCCCTTCCTCTTTCTTACCAAACGGAAGAGGGAGTCTCACTAGCCTTCTCTCCCCATTGTGACCCCCACAGTGAGGTACCTGAGATGAGAGAGGAATAAAACCCAGCCACTGGAGCCTCTGCTGTGGGAAGATCTCATAAAATAGAAGTTGTGTTTCTGCGGAAGGCACACTTAGGAGATCTGGTGACTGGGTCTAGAAATTGACTAATTTTGTACATGACTGACTCAGGGTGGCTGTGAATACCACCCAGAGTGGGATCAGCCAGCCTGTACCCAGGAACGTGGTCTTTGGGATTTACTGCAGTACCAGTGACCTAAGTTTCCTTCTTCAAATGTGCAGCTTGGAGATTTTGTTTGTTTTTTGTTGTTTTGTTTTATTTTTCAGTCTCTGTGAGCCTCCCAGGCCAGAGCATTTCTGATTAAAAGCTGACCTCCTCCAGGCAAATGAGAAAAACAGAAGGTGCTGGATCTGAGTATAGTCTGATTTCCCTCCTATGTATAGCCTCCAAGTCTCTGACTGTCTTGCCCAAGGCAGGTTGAAGAAGTCTTTTGGGTAATATCTTAAGCAAGGAGTGGCTTCTTTCAATATAAGACCCCAGCCCAACTTCTCCATGGAATGGTCTTTCTTAGTAGCCCAAATTCTGTGGAATTAAAAATTAGGAACCTATTTAAAGTAAAGTGCTGGGACTTCAAGCCCAGAACTAGAGATGTCATATCTTCATAGTTAAGGAGCTACCCAAGGAAAACTGACTACTTAATAATTGTGCTGCTGAGCAAGACACTCACTGAGCCTTACTTTCCTCCCCTGTAAACAAGAATCATGCTCTGCCTCGCCTGAGGCAAAGGAAAGTATTTGTGGGAAAAGCAGACCATGTTATCCTGGAAGGCATCAGGCTGTGGGTATATGTATCATGTTTTCCTAGACAAGACACTTCACAGAGTCCAGAGACAGGCTGGTCCTTCTGTAAAATTTCACTGAGCCAAGGCCATTGTTCTTGCCCACAAACCCACCCATGTAATCTAGAACCAGAATATTGTGCCTAGCTAAAATCCTGCGGGCCTATGAGAAGCCCCTTCTTCCAAGTGACAGGTCCTTCATTTATAGGAGGGAAAGAATCATTTTTCCCTTTTTTCATTTCCTGGGGATGGAGAAAACAAATTTTAAATAGAACATTTCCAATTCCTTGAAAATAAGTTGCCTTATACTATACAGTAGAAAGATACTGGATTCTCTTATGCTGGATAAACGAAATATTGGGCTTCAAATCCAAACTTAATACCCAGCCTCCCCAGCTTTGGCAGTTTATATTTTGTTCAGCTCCTTATTAAGTCCACCAAAGAGTTTAAACCCAGTGTCTGGATTGTTGATGACAGGTAGCTTATGGGCTCTGAAAAGCACCTACCATCAGAGTTCCTAGTTTAGCTCCTACCTGCGTGACGTACGCAATGATCACACTGAGTTATCACCTTTTTAGTGATTGAGTTTTTTTACTACCGCCTCCCAATTCTTTTTTTTTTTTTTAAACAGATTTAAGCCAGGTGTGGTGGCTCACACTTACAATCCCAGCACTTTGGGAGGCTGAGGCAGGCGAATCACTTGAGGTCAGGAGTTCGAGACCAGCCTGGGCAACATGGTGAAGCAATCTCTACTAAAAATGCAAAAATTAGCCAGGTGTGGTGGTGCACACCTGTACTCCCAGCTACTCGGGAAGTTGAGGCGGGAGAATCTCTTGAACCTGGGAGGCAGAGGTTGCAGTGAGCCAAGATCACGCCACTGCACTCCATCCTGGGTGACAAGAGCGAAACTCTGTGTCACAAAAGAAAAAAAAAATCAGATTTAAGACTGGTCAACGTAGTTCCCCTAGAAAAAAAAACTAAAGTGTGGTTCACACCTGTAATCCTGGCACTTTGGGAGGCCGTGGTGGGAGGATTGCTTGAGCCCAGGAATTTGAGACCAACCTGGGCAACATAGCAAGACCTCATCTCTACTAAAAATTAAAATTAACTGGGTGTGGTGGTGTGTGCCTATAGTTTCAGCTACTGGGAGGCTGAGGTAGGAGGATCACTTGAGCAAAAGTGTTCAAGTCTGCGGTGAGCTATCATTGCACCACTGCACTCCAGCCTGGGTAACAGAGTGAGAGACCCTGTCTCTAAAGAAATAAAAATTTAAATTAAAAAAGATTAAAATTAAAGGAACATTTATTACTTCCCAAGTGTGGGATGCTAATGTAGTTCATTTTTCAAAACTGGTGGTGAGTAATGGATCTCTGTGAAGACAGAAGTCTGAGGGACAGGTGTCTTGTTAAGTGTTGGAACATCTGTGTGCCTGCCCTGTCCTCATGCATGGATTAGCTGCTTGATCAATTGTTTGTCATGTCATTCTGGCTCTGGGTTAACCCAATCTCTTCATGCCAATTAATTCTTTATATTGAAAAGCATCTGAGATTGGTCTTGGCCCCCAAACTAGGGAGTTTCATTTTCTTCAAGGCCATCATCACTAACATGTTTTATTTTTTTTTTTGAGACAGAGTTTCGCTCTTGTCACCCAAACTGGAGTGCAATGGTGTGATCTCGGCTCACTGCAACCTCTGCCTCCAGGTTCAAGCAATTCTCCTGCCTCAGCCTCCTAAGTAGCTGGGGTTACAGGCAGCCACCACCATGCCCAGCTAATTTTTGTATTTTTAGTAGAGACGGGGTTTCACCATATTGGCCAGGCTAGTCTCGAACTCCTGACCTCAGGTGATCCACCCACCTTGGCCTCCCAAAGTGCTGAGATTACAGGCGTGAGCCACCACACCCAACCTTTGTTCTTTTTTTTTTTTTTTTTTTGAGACAGTCTCACTCTGTTGCCCAGGTTGGAATGCAGTGGCATGATCTTGGCTCACTGCAACCTCTGCCTCCCAGGTTCAAGCAATTCTCCTGCCTCAGCCTCCCAAATAGCTGGGATTACAGGCGTGCCCCACCACGCCAGGCTAATTTTTGTATTTTTATTAGAGACAGGTTTCGCCATGTTGGCCAGGCTGGTCTGGAACTCCTGACCTCAGATGATCCACCCACCTCGGCCTCCTAAAGTGCTGGGATTACAGGTGTGAGCCACTGCACCTGGCTAACATGTTTTTATTTAAAACAAACAAAAATACCTCTTACATGATTTACCATAAGGAGAACTGTTATTTATCTGAAGTCTTGATTTTTTTCCTTCTTCTGCAGCACAGAACACGTTGCCTCTTTTTCACATTCTCTCATATAATGTTTCCTTTCCCTGTGTTAATGCATTTAGATTTTGCCATTTTTCCATTTGAGCTTTTGATGTTTGTACATTCTATCTCCATCCTTGAAGCCCTTTATTATTATTTTTGTTTCTATTTGTGGGTTTTCCCCCCTCTAGAAAAACCGGAAAAGATTTGTTTTTCCCTTTAAAAGTGATATGGACCCCACTTATCAAGATGCTGGTTCAACTGGATATGGCGGGCTTGTACAGTAGTCCCAGATCTGTGATTCTGTCTCTGCCCTTCCTCAGTTCAGCTGTCTGTTCCTGACTCACATGCCCTCTGCTCACTTTGTATACAAGCCGGTAGTGTAAATAGATCTAGCTGCTTTAGGGTGCTCTGGAGATTTTTGCCCCTAAGTCACCCTGTTCAACCAGATGTGTGCTGAGCTGATATCTTCTGCCTATTCCCTGTGAATGCATGAGGGTCTTCACCCCAAATCTGTGTTCTTATTTGGGTGCTATATGATTTTTAAATCTATAGTTTTTGCTCCGCTGGACTGTCCAAGATACCCTGGTGTTGTAAACAAATACCAAAGTTTTATTAGCCTGAAACAATTCCCAAAAGCCTAATATCCCCCAGGGTAACATATTGATAGTGAAGTAAGCAGTTGTTTCAAATTACTTTATAGGAATTTTTATTTGGGGTAGCCAGGCATGAAACTTTGCCAGGGCTTATAAAACTGGTAATTATAGTTGGCAAAGGAGAGCCAAGACTTGAGTTGAATAAGTCATGAATCTTTTTGAAAAGCCCAGCCTCTCCCAGCATCACTCCCTGGTCCTCTGTCCTATGGGGTCGTCATTCTGTGCTCTAGGGTATTCTTTTTGGAGAGGGGTTGACTCATGCCTATCAGATGAACGGTAGCTCCCTTCCTCCGAAGCTGGGCCACAAGCCTAGTGGCTCTCTATGCCTTTGTCCTGTTACAGATTGATGCCTTCCAGCACATGCAGCATTTTGTCCAGACCATGCAGCAACAGGCCCAGCATGCCATCGCTACTGAGGACCAGCAGCATAAGCAGGAACTGCACAAGCTCATGGCCCGGTGAGGTCCCCACTGACCTGGGGCAAGTCACATTCCAGCCCTGTCATCCCAGCAGCTTCTGCAGCAAGGAGGAGTTCAAGGCTTCTTGGGTGGCTGATTGCTGACATCTCTTTTTCCTTTTCCAGTTGAGATCCCAGGCAACCACCAAAGCGTGCTGCTCTCAAAGTCTCTGCCACTTGCTTTGCTAGGTTCAGCAGCCCAAGAGCACCCATGTGCTGTTCTCCTGGCGTCTGGCTTTAGAGTCCTTGTTTTCAAATGTCAGATATGCTGCCCCTGCCCCCCTTTTTTTTTTTGAGATGGTCTTGCTGTGTCACCCAGGCTAGAGTATAGCCTTGATCTCCTGGGCTTAAGCAATCCTCCCACCTCAATTTCCCAAGTAGCTACAGGCACGTGCCACCCCACTGGCTAGTTTTTTTTATAGAAACGAGGTCTCTACAAAAAACAGGCATAGCGCCTGCATTTCCCCCTACAAGTTTAATGTTGCCCAGGCTGGTCTCAAACTCCTGTGCTCCAGCCAGCCTCCCTCCACAGCCTCCCAAAATGCTGGGATTATAGGTGTGAGCCACTGTGCCACTCTATGCTGCAGATTTGATATTTGACTTCAGAGAAGTGACTTAACCTCTCTGTGCCTCAGTTATCAATATAAAAGGGATAGTAACAGTTTCTATTTCCTAGGGTGGTGTAAAGTAGTGTGAGGATTAATGCAAAGAGTACAATGTCAAGCATTTCGAGCAGCACTTGGAATACAGTAGCAGTTAGTAAATGTGGGCTAATCTCATTACAAAGAATGGAGGGGAAGGGAAAAGTAAGGGAGAAGCCATATAGCAATCAATAAAGAAGTAACTCTCAACAACTATCACCCCCAAAAATTGGGTTTGGGGTAGATAGGTCCATACAGACCTATCTGTACCAGGTACCTGGTTTATGCTGTCATTGAGAGACAAAGGTCAAGATGGAAAGATGGTATCTTAAAAATGTATTCCAAAAGCCCATCTCCTTTCTTGCATATGGCTGAAAATATTGCTAGCTCCTTTACATTGCCTCCTGAGAACAAGAGGAAATACTAGAAGGGCTTCAGTGTCCCCCTAACAATTTGTGGTCCTCTTAGGAGGTCTGTTTTGAGGAGGGAGCGTCATGGGAGCTTGTTTCTCTGCTTCCAGATGCTTCCTGAAACTTGGAGAATGGCAGCTGAATCTACAGGGCATCAACGAGAGCACAATCCCCAAAGTGCTGCAGTACTACAGCGCTGCCACAGAGCATGACCGCAGCTGGTACAAGGTGATCAGAAGCAGGCCACCTGTGAGACCCAGCACCCTGGCTGGCTCGTGTCCTCCTGTGTGCTCGTGGTTACAGCTGAGCTTCTGCGGAGCTAGGCTGATGCTGTGAACTTGCTTCTTGAGTCCCCGGAGCCTATCTATCAGAGGCCCAGGGAGCCTGCGTTTCCCCCTACAAGTTTAATTAATACGGAAAGATTATTGGAGAAATACACGTTACACCATTATTATGTGTATGTGGTGCTGGGGATTGCTGCTGTCTTATAGACTCTGAGCTGCTTGTTTTCCTGGGAGCATCTGGACACATGGTTAATCTCTGGAGCAATATCTTCCCTTGGGTCATCTGTTCTTGCTCAGTGTTTTTCTGATTTCCATCCTTGCCTGCTCCTCTGCTAAGAACCTAACTTTCTTTGTTTTTATTGGAAAGATCCAAGTAACATCCTGTTATGTTACAGGAAACTTTTGAAAGAGATAAACAGAATTAGAAAATATACAAAAGATGTGATTGATGGAGGGGTGATTTTTGGAAGTATATATCTTTGGTGAGAACACACATTCTCATTTCTTTTTGAGAGGCTTCCTGGTAACTACTTGGTGTGGCAGATGTCATTGATGTCTTTCCAGTATTTCCTTGGCTTGCCAATACTTTGTGAATTAATCTCTCTGAAATCTAAACTTGCATCTGAGGACTGCAGAAGCACTTATAATACAGATCTTACCTTTGTTTAGGCATGCTTCATTCTGGTTTGAAAAATGTCCATTTTGTCATAAGAATAATACTCTCTCTAGGACAGCTTGCATGTCCAAAGCTGGAAAATACATCCGGTAAACACTATTAACTGGAAGCTTATTAATCAGAGTTGTATTCTAACCAGAGTTAGAATACACTCTCCAAGTTTCATTCATTTAGGTTTTAGGAAGTAAGCAAATCACAAGAAAAAAGCTGGTTTCAGGAACTTTAGTTTTAGTTTTTAAAAGCTTTTCCTAATATGGGTCCCTTTGGTTTTATGATGTGTTCTACCATCAACGTCATGGCCCTGTGTGCATGCCAGGACTGTTTGTCTTGTTCACCTTGACCCCAGGTCATTGCCAGGCACATAGCAGATATACAAGAGATATTCGGTGAATAAATGAAGGTATGGGAAAACTGAAACCTGGGTCATTGTAGAATTCTTACTCATCAAGTAAAGGTTAGTTGTGATCAATCTGTTCTGCTTAGATAAGAAAACAGACACACCTGTGTTCAAGGTTTTTGGCAAGGCATACAAACGAATTTCCTTATTATTCAGAAAGTTCAGCTATTAATGGGTCACGTAGTGTCTTACTATCACTGCAAAGTTACCATGTCTGGAAGCAAACTCTGCCTCACACTCGCTAAACCAAGCAGTGGTACGCTGTAGAGTCATTGCCGCTCAGAACCCCAGAGAGAGAGTAGTATTCCTTTATCCAAATAAGCACCAGCGGTTCTTCCTTCAAGCATTGAGCACTGGTTCTCTGTCAGGCCATGGGCTAGGTGTTGGGACCAGGCAGATGGGTGAAATTCTTTCTCTGTCATGCTCCTATGCTCTTCATGTCTTCCTTTGTCCACTATCTGGTGACCTGTCAAGACTTTGCTCCCTTGAAATATTGTGATGACTGCTGCTTGCCCCCACTTCTGCTTGCCACTTCTGCTCTCCCCTAAATGTACACTTTATACCCAGTGCAGCTCTGCTTTCTGGGTGAAAGTGCCAGCCCCATGCCTGCTCCAGGCGTGCTTTGCTGGCCTCGCTCTCGCTCCTCGCCTGCGTGTATCCCCTGCGCAGTCACATCCATGGGCTTGTTTCCCGTTAACCAATCTGCGCATCTCTGGCCTTATTCTTCCCCCTTGCCAAGTAGTCCCCACTGCTGCCCTCTTGTTTCCCTCCTTGCCCTTCTGCAGCTCTCTTCCAGACCTACCCCAAATCCCTCTTCTTGACAAAGCTTTCCAAATTCCTGTCCTTGCTACTCCCATTGTGCCTTGCAGAGTACCTAGGTCTTCAGGTTTGTGCGTGAGCTCCCCTAGGAGGCCGGGAGATCCCTTGAGGCAAGAGCTCTCTCCTGCTCCTCTTGCTGTGCCCTTCTCGCAGTGCACTCATAGTACGTTATATAGTTAGTGCTCCACAAAGTGAGTGGATCATGTTGAATTTAGTAAAACAGCCATTTCTGAGTGTCTCCTTGAAGTGTTTGCTTTATGGACACAGAGAAGAGGCAGGAGCAGCTGTTCCTCAGCATTGACCTTGCGTTCCTCTGAGCCCTGCTGTTGGTCACAGCTCCGGTGTCTGTCCTTGTCTTTCTCCCCAACCAGGCCTGGCATGCGTGGGCAGTGATGAACTTCGAAGCTGTGCTACACTACAAACATCAGAACCAAGCCCGCGACGAGAAGAAGAAACTGCGTCATGCCAGTGGGGCCAACATCACCAACGCCACCACTGCTGCCACCACGGCCGCCACTGCCACCACCACTGCCAGCACTGAGGGAAGCAACAGTGAGAGCGAGGCCGAGAGCACCGAGAACAGCCCCACCCCATCACCGCTGCAGAAGAAGGTCACTGAGGTACCCTTCCCTTCTTCCTTATTAACAACCAACCAAGGTGCCAGGCTCTCTGAGAAATGGAATCGTTGTTAAGCTTAAAAGGAACCTGAGGCTGTATCTGAAGTGCCAGGTGGAGCTGGAAAATACTGCCTATCTACCATCCAGCACTGCCTGAGACAGGGCTTTGTGTGTGAATATTTGTGTTTGGGGAGCTGATGCAGCCTCTATGCTGAAGAACAAGCTCCTTGTCAAGCTTCCCTATGGATGAGCTCATTCTCTACGTGCTGCAGCTGTGTGTGGGCAGCTGTATACAGCTGCGGGTCCACTCTGAGGATGGGGCTTGGGAGGTCCATCCTCTGCCTTTTTCTCTCCACTTCCACTTCTTCCCCTTCCCCTTGGGCTATCAGTTCAGAATGCACCAGGGCAGCTGGCAGGCCCAGAGATCAGGGTGTTCAGAGCCTCAGCCCCATCTCCTCCCTCCATCCTGTTCAGGAAGCCACCATCAGCCCAAGATAATAACAGTTATGATACAGTTGCCATTTATTGAGTCTTTACTATGTGCCAGGTAATGATTAAAGATTTTTCATGAATTAACCGATTTAATTGTTATAACCACCCTTTGAAGTAGGTACAATTAGTATGCTCTTATGCCCATTTTACAGATGAGAAAGCTGAGGCAAGAGTGTCGCTAACAGGTGTGTGTTCCAACAGGATCTGTCCAAAACCCTCCTGATGTACACAGTGCCTGCCGTCCAGGGCTTCTTCCGTTCCATCTCCTTGTCACGAGGCAACAACCTCCAGGATACACTCAGGTATCAGAGAAGGGAAGGATGCAACTCTGGTAGGCCATGTTAATGGCAGGACCTGGAAGTCACACGTAAAAGTCCTCTTTCCCTTCCTGACCCTGATCAGGACACCCAAGATCGATGTATGTGCCTTTTTTCTGCACTGCAGTTTAAGGAGTAACAGCTGACTGGGCCCCACCTGTGTGGGTGAAACCTACAGAGAGTGAGGAGGAGAAGTGGAGCGAGAACTACCCATGTGTGGTTTATTATGTAGGGATTATTAACCCATCTGTTAATCACAATATTTCTTTTTTTCTGACCACCTGTTGCCTGTTGAAGTTACAGCATTTCTAAAATCCCTCAGCAACTTGGAGAGGTCTAAACAAATGACTCAAATCAGTTAACCCAGAGGGTAAAGGTGACAAGGTCCACATCCTCCTTCATTTGAGGATCTCCAGCCAGCTAAGAGCCAGGTGTCCCTGTTGCCTCTGCCCTACAGCGACTCTTACATGTGCAGACTTGTGGCTCTCTAAAGGTTATCCTGGCTCGTCTGTTTGATGTCTGCATACATGCCATGGTGACCCCTCGGTGACCTGGGATGAAATGCTCATTTGCTCAGGGGGATTCTTGTGGTGTTCAGTCAAGAGCACTGCCACCCATCACAGACACCTGCTCCCATGGGAGGCCAAACACATTTGAGAGTCACTGGTTGGAGTCCCTGCCAGCTCTCTTCTCAGGAGCCTTAAAGATGAAAAACAGGCAGGCAAAAACTGGGAAACTAAATTTTCTGTGACTTTCTCATTTCTTTTTCAGAGTTCTCACCTTATGGTTTGATTATGGTCACTGGCCAGATGTCAACGAGGCCTTAGTGGAGGGGGTGAAAGCCATCCAGATTGACACCTGGCTACAGGTGAGGACACTTGGTTACAGGTGAAGGTGGCTCCAAGTCTCTCTTCTGTGTGTCTCCTCTTACCGGCATGCTCTGTTCAGCGTCCCAAGGCAGCGTGTGTTAATACAGTGCTAAGGAAGTAGGGCTCGGTCCCAGTGTCAAGTGTCCATATTTTCTTTATTTTCTTTTAGAAACTAAAGGGAAGGGAATGAACCATTTCAGAGCATCAGCTGAAACAAGTTAAAAGAATTGATCTTTGCCTAGAAGAATAACTAGTTGTTTCAAGTCTCATATGCTACATACTGTGTCTTTTTGAATACCAGGTTATACCTCAGCTCATTGCACGAATTGATACACCCAGACCCTTGGTGGGACGTCTCATTCACCAGCTTCTCACAGACATTGGTCGGTACCACCCCCAGGTACGTGGAGATCCTGGGCAGTTTCTCATCTAACCACTGGTTTGGTGGTCAGCCTTTCCAAAAGCTGCCCTGGAGACACAAGCGCAGGAACTGGGAGCCATGTGTTCCATCCTGGCCCAGGAGGGTCTGTCCAGCCAGCCGTCCCAGAGGGCCCGGGAGCCTTGCTATAAAGAAAGTGTTCCCTCCAAGACTGAGTTAGCCTCTTCCTGGTAGTCTCAAGCAGATGTTAATGTCACACTCACCACTTGTTTTGTCATTCTCCTTAAAATTCACACCAGCTCTTCCCCAACCCACATTCCTTTATAGATGTTCCTTCTGTCTTTCCCTCAGGCCCTCATCTACCCCCTGACAGTGGCTTCTAAGTCTACCACGACAGCCCGGCACAATGCAGCCAACAAGATTCTGAAGAACATGTGTGAGCACAGCAACACCCTGGTCCAGCAGGCCATGATGGTGAGTCAGAGCCACTGTGGGGTTCCATAGACCCTGGTCACTTAGCTGGTGGGTGCGAGTGGGATTGTTTTTCTTCCTCGCATTGGTGCTGTGCACTTCCTCTGACTGCTGGAAATACTACCTCCTGTGTCTCCAAAACAGACCTTTCTGAGGTTAGCTGATTCTTCATGCTTCTCTCCTTCTTCTCTTGGCTTCAGGTGAGCGAGGAGCTGATCCGAGTGGCCATCCTCTGGCATGAGATGTGGCACGAAGGCCTGGAAGAGGCGTCTCGTTTGTACTTTGGGGAAAGGAACGTGAAAGGCATGTTTGAGGTGCTGGAGCCCTTGCATGCTATGATGGAACGGGGCCCCCAGACTCTGAAGGAAACATCCTTTAATCAGGTACGGGGTAAAAAACACGAAAGGACATAACCCTGTAGAAATATTCTGCCACTAAAAAAAAATGAAATGAGAAAAGTTTTTACAGAATGAAAGGACATGACCCAAGGCCTTTGTCAGATTTCTTTTCCTCTAGGCTTTCCACTGACTTTAATAAAACGAGCTCTGATGGAGGTCACAGACCATAAAACATCAGAAATTAGTTACAGGGACCCTTCTGAATTTTAACTGGAAAAGCCCAAGATTTCTCAAGAGGTCATCTCGTCTCTCCTCTCACCCTTCCTTCCCTATAAGCCATGCTGCTGATTTGGGAGCTCCAGGGTTGGAGGCCTGCACCTCTGCTCTCACTTTCTCCAGCCCACAGCAGGCTCCTGAGGAAATGTCTGCAGTCAGCCTGGGGATTTTGCCTCCTGGCTTGGTTGAGACTTTGATCACTTGAAAACGTACCTGCTTTCTCTCTCAGGCCTATGGTCGAGATTTAATGGAGGCCCAGGAGTGGTGCAGGAAGTACATGAAATCAGGGAATGTCAAAGACCTCACCCAAGCCTGGGACCTCTATTATCATGTGTTCCGACGAATCTCAAAGCAGCTGCCTCAGGTAGGATCTTCAAGCTCCTGGCAGGGTTAACTGTCATTATAGTCCTTTCTGTTTTACTGTCTATGAATGTTCTAACACTCATTCCAAAGCATCTGGTTTTACTTCTGCTTTGGGGACAAGTAATTGTTATTAGCAATCCACTGAAAAATACTTAAATTGCGCTTAAATTCCTCCCTGGAGGCAGAACACTAAATCCTTTGGTAATTATTCACAGCTCACATCCTTAGAGCTGCAATATGTTTCCCCAAAACTTCTGATGTGCCGGGACCTTGAATTGGCTGTGCCAGGAACATATGACCCCAACCAGCCAATCATTCGCATTCAGTCCATAGCACCGTCTTTGCAAGTCATCACATCCAAGCAGAGGCCCCGGAAATTGACACTTATGGGTAAGGACCATTGTGCACTTCTGTCACCCACTTCTCCTTCCTACCCTGGCTGAGACCCCTTCCCTCTTCTGAAATTACTGCTTGCCATTCCCACTACTCACCTATCATAGCTACATCTCTCCCATGCTCATTGAGAGGGAAATAGAGGACAAGCAAATTTCTCATTATGTCCTCAGGACTTAGTTATTCATGTAGTTGGGCTTATGTGAAGCATGATCACACACAAAGGGAATGACAAAGGCATGCAAGACAGAGAAGTAGCAGTGGAAGGCAGGTGTTGGGGACTGATGAGGCCAGGAAGGAGGCAGCTAGGTGCAAGTGGGGAAGGTGCTAGCTCCTCTGAAACGAGGGCTTCTGGCTCTTGAATTTTTTTTTTTTTTTTTTTTTTTTTTACCATCATAGTCTCTGTGGTAAATGATTGTGTAAGATGAACAAGTGGATTCTCACAGTGAGATTTGTTAAGCAAGTGGCCTCTGGAATTTCCCTTGGGGTAGAATGTTACTTATGGGGGATGTTTTAGGGAGGCCTTAGTGCTATGGTGGCACTTTGAGGCCTCTCGCTGTTTTTTTTTTTTTTTTTTGAAACAGAGTTTTGCTCTTGTTGCCCAGGCTGGAGTATAATGGCGCAATCTTGGCTCACTGCAACCTCCATCTCCCAGGTTCAAGCGATTCTCCTGTCTCAGCCACCCGAGTAGCTGGAATTACAGGCACACACCACCATGCCTGGCTAATTTTTGTATTTTTAGTAGAGTTGGGGTTTCACCATGTTGGCCAGGCTGGTCTCAAACTCTGACCTCAAGTGATCCGCCTGTCTCGGCCTTCCAAAGTGCTGGGATTACAGGTGTGAGCCACCGCGCCCAGCCGCCTCTTGCTTTTTTTTTTTTTTCCCCAAGACAGAGTCTCACTCTGTTGCCCAGGCTGGAGTGAGGTGGTGTGCTCTCGGCTCACTGCAACCTCCACCTCCTGAGTTCAAGCGATTCTCGTGCCTCAGCCTCCCTAATAGCTGAGATTACAGGCGCATGCCACACACTCAGCTAATTTTTATATTTTTAGTAGCGAGAGGATTTCACCACATTGGCCAGGCTGGTCTCAAACTCCCGACCTGAGGTGATCTGCCCAGCTTGGCCTCCCAAAGTGTTAGGATTACAGGTGTGAGCCACCACACCCAGCCTCGCTTCTCGCTCTTAATAATGCTCATGTTTCTTAAATGCAGTGATTATTCACCAACACCAATTAATCATGGTCCACAGGTGATTGTCTCTGCATGAGCTGTTGTCTTCTGGTACCAAAATGTGGGTCAGGCTGGTTCTTGGGGTGTTTAATTAAAGAGAGTTTAAGAAAAGAATTGTTCCCAGAGGTGTAAGCAAAGCTAAGAGAATCAACAAGGAGCGCTCATGAACAAGCACAAGTGTGAAATTGTTACTCAACCCTCACCCACCCCCACACTCCAGAACTGGAAGAGCAAGGAGCCCAGCTAAAACCGTCACCATGCCAGAGAGGCCATCTAGCAGAGTCTACAGCCCAGAGAGAGTGGCGGCTTCTAGAACTGGGGCCAGGCTGGTGGTGGGGTGCACATACCCTGACCTCTCCCTCTACCCAGCCTCTGACCTCCTGCCAGTACCCTTCCACCATTGGCCACGCCCAAGTGGGATCCCAAATGATGCGGCCTGTAGGAGTCAACCTTCTCAGAACAGAGGAGGACAGAGTGGGTCGGAAAACAGGAATGATCATTTCCGTGCCTAACCATTCCTGGTCCTCAAAAACAGGTTTTGTTTTGTTTTAATTTGAACAACATTGGTCATTGAGAACCATAAAATGCAAAGCCACTCTTCATTAATTCTAAGGATTGTTTTTTCTTTTTGTGAGGAACGTATGATTAGGTAAGGCATATGTAGTCTGTGGGATCTCTTGAATGCAGTGGCGCTCTCAGCTGAAGAGCTGAGGACCTCTGATATACACTCACCGCTCCCACTGTCCCTTACAGGCAGCAACGGGCATGAGTTTGTTTTCCTTCTAAAAGGCCATGAAGATCTGCGCCAGGATGAGCGTGTGATGCAGCTCTTCGGCTTGGTTAACACCCTTCTGGCCAATGACCCAACATCTCTTCGGAAAAACCTCAGGTATTCAGAAACCTGAAATGGCAACAATTTGAGAAGTCTTCTGGTTTTTTCCTACATTTGTCTCATGTAGTCATGTATTATATCATAACAAAAAACTATAAAATTAGGGAGCCAGGCACGGTAACTCATGCCTGTAGTCCCAGAAACTCCAGAGATTGAGGCAGGGAGATGGCTTGAGCCCAGGAGTTCAAGGCTGCAGTGAGCTGTGATTGCGCCACTGCCCTCCAGCCTGGGTAATAGAGCAAGACTGTCTCTTTAGAAGAGAAAAGCTGGGCGTGGTGGCTCACACCTATAATCCTAATATTTTGTGATGCCAAGGTAGGAGGATCACTTGAGCCCAGGAATTCAAGACCAGCCTAAACAACATAGAGAGACCCCATCACTATTTATTTAAAAAAATTAAAAAGGTGACCGGGCACAGTGGCCCATGCCTGTAATCCCAGCACTTTGGAAGGCCCAGGCGGGTGGATCACTTGAGGTCAGGAGTTTGAGACCAGCCTGGCCAACATGGTGAAACCCTGTCTCTACTAAAAATACAAAAATTAGCAGGGCGTGGTGGCTACTCAGGAGGCTGAGGCACGAGAATTGCTTGAACCTGGGAGGCGGAGGTTGCAGTGAGCCAAGATTGCACCATTGTACTCCAGCCTGGGCGACAAGAGTGAAATTCCATCTCAAAAATAAATAACTAAAGTAAGAAAAAAAAAAATTAAGTGGCCAGGCATGGTGGCTCACATGTAATCCCAACACTTTGGAGGGCTACAGCAGGAGGATTGCTTGAGACCAGGAGTTTAAGACCATCCTGGACAACAAAGTGAGACCCTGTCTCTACAAAAAAAAAAATCAGCTGGGCATGGTGGCTCATGCCTGTCGTCCCAGCTCCTTGGGAGATGGAGGCGGAAGAATCATCTGAGCCCAGCTGGTCGAGGCTGCAGTGAGACAAGGTTGTGCCTCTACACTCCAGCCTGGGCAGCAGAGCAAGACCCTTTCTCTCAAAAAATAAAAATAGGCTGGGCACAGTGACTCACGCCTGTAATCCCTGTCTCTACAAAAAAAAAAAAAATGCGGGGCACAGTGTAGTCCCAGCTACTCAGGGAGCTGAGGCAGGAGAATCACTTGAGCCCAGGAGGTCGAGGCTACAGTGAGCTGTGATGGTGCAACTGTGCTCGAGCCTAGGTAACAGAGCGAGACCCTGTCTCAAAAAGTAAATAATTTTTTTAAATGTTTTAAAAATGAAAAATTAAGTTATAAAATTTTATAACTTAATTTATAACCAAGTTCTTCCAGAGTTTTTAGGGTATTCTCATTGGGAAATGCCTTTAACAACCTCCAAAGAATCTAGCAGGGAGCAATTTGTGGCAGGTAGACTGGAGAGTCTACAGATGAGATGGGTCTGACCCCTTGTGGGATGAAAGCCAAACCTTTCCCATCATCTGTATTTTGGCACTCCTCTTCCTGTAAAAAACCATGAGAATTAACTTGAGAGGTATTTTAGTCACTTGCTTGTTCCCCCAAAGCCATGAGTTTCTTGGGCAGGTTGAGGAGACTCGTGTTGCTTTCACTGCACCATCAGTGCACTGTCTTTCTGTGATGCCTTATTCTTCACAAAGCGTCCCTCAACACACTCTTCACACCAGCCTGGTGCTGCGGGGGCTCATTAAAAATAGTCAGGGCCGCCAGGCGCGGTGGCTCCCAGCAGTTTGGGAGGCCAAGGAGGGTGGATCATGAGGTCAGGAGTTCGAGACCAGTCTGGCCAACATAGTGAAACCCCGTCTGTACTAAAAATACAAAAAATTAGCCAGGTGTGGTGGTGTGCTCCTGTAATCCCAGCTACTCGGGAAGCTGAGGTAGGAGAATCGCATGAACCCAGGAGGCGGAGGTTGCAGTGAGCTGAGATAGTGCCACTGCACTCTAGCCTGGGCAACAGAATGAGACTCCGTCTCAAAAAAAAAAAAAAAAAAAAAAAAAAATAGGGCCGGGCACAGTGGCTCAGGCCTGCAATCCGGCACTTTGGGAGGCCAAGGCAGGCGGATCACGAGGTCAAGAGATTGAGACCATCCTGGCCAACATGGTGAAATCTGTCTCTACCAAAAATAAAAAAATTAGCTGGGCATGGTGGCACGCACCTGGAGTCCCAGCTACTCGGGAGGCTGAGGCAGGAAGATCACTTGAACCCAGGAGGCGAAGGTTGCAGTGAGCCAAGATTGTGCCACTGCACTCCAGCCTGGGCAACAGAGCAAGACTCTGTCTCAAAAAAGAAAAAAAAAATAGTCTGCCTGTGTTCTCAGCTGCTCAACGGTATACTCTCTTTATGGTACGCTAACCCTGCTTTTCTGTGGGCGCCAGCATCCAGAGATATGCTGTCATCCCTTTATCGACCAACTCGGGCCTCATTGGCTGGGTCCCCCACTGTGACACACTGCACGCCCTCATCCGGGACTACAGGGAGAAGAAGAAGATCCTTCTCAACATCGAGCATCGCATCATGTTGCGGGTATGTGATGCGGCCACGAGAGCCAGTACCTCTTCCGTGGCAGGGAATCTCTGTAGCACTGCTCTTCTCATTCCTCTCTGTATGTCTGTCACTGAAAAATCTCTTTGAGAGAATCAGCTTTGAAGAAGGTTTAATAAAGTGAGTCCTAAAGCAGATAACCTTGTAAGAAACTGAAGGACCCTTAAGCTGAGAAATTGTTTTCACCATCCTAGGGAAGACTAGACAGATAAATATTCGGCACCATATATTTACTAATGTATACAAAGCACTGGCCATATGGAGAAATAATGTTTAGTAGATGTGTAAGTAATAAGAAAGAGAATTGCTTGTTTTCCAAAACTTTCAAACTTCTGGTACTCTCATCTGCACAGAAGGCCTATAACTGAGGTGAGGTCTTGTGTTTTTCCCTTATGCCTTGGGGTTCCAGTGGTCATCAGGTCAGAATGGTCACTTCATTTCTCCTTTTGCCATGTTCTTATTTCCCTTCTCTTTTGGCTATGATGGGGAAATTAGAACTCAGCTCTGCCTGGACCCCAAGCCTTGTTTCTTCCTGGACTCAAACTACGTGTCTTAGGCTGCTCTCTTACTGAACAGTTGTGTCCTGATGCAGATGGCTCCGGACTATGACCACTTGACTCTGATGCAGAAGGTGGAGGTGTTTGAGCATGCCGTCAATAATACAGCTGGGGACGACCTGGCCAAGCTGCTGTGGCTGAAAAGCCCCAGCTCTGAGGTAGGCCACCGGGCTCTGCAGACCTGCGCTCTCCTGGAACCCCCACTCGCAATAGGATGGCCCTCCCGTCTGTTCATGCGCACACAGCGGCTCTTCTTTGCTGTGATTGGCTGTAGAGCATGTCCAGACTTTTCTAACAAAAATGAAATGGGTGAGCAAGACAAGTTCACAGAGTTAGAATGAGTAGTTTAATATTTCTCCAGAACTCTTTATATATAAAGAATTAAAGATAGTTGTCTTTTTTATATATGTTACACATTTCCTATTAGTTTTTAAATTTTGCTAATGGTGTGTTATTTGGTTTGGAGTTTTTGTTTGGTTTGGTTTGGTTTTTGATACACAGTCAGCCCTCCATATCTGTTGCTTCTGCATCCGTAGATTCAGCCAACCATGGATAGAATATTTTTAAAATATATATATAACAATAAGAAATGTAAATTTTTAAAAATATAGTAGAATGACTATTTACATTGTATAGCATTCACATTGTATTAGGTATTATATGTTCTCAAGATGATTTGAAATATAAGGGAGGTTGGCCGGGTGCGGTGGCTCACACTTGTAATCCCAGCACTTTGGGAGGCCAAGGTGGGTGGATCACGAGGTCAGGAGATCGAGACCACGGTGAAACCCCGTCTCTACTAAAAATACAAAAAAAATTAGCCGGGCGTGGTGGCGGGCACCTGTAGTCCCAGCTACTCGGAGAGGCTGAGGCAGGAGAATGGCGTGAACCCAGGAGGCGGAGCTTGCAATGAGCCGAGATCGCGCCACTGCACTCCATTCTAGGCGACAGAGCAAGACTCCGTCTCAAAAAAAAAAAAAAAAAAAAAAAAAAAAATAAGGGAGGTTGTGCATAGGTTACATACAATACTATGCCATTTTATTAAAAAGTTGTTTTTGGCTGGGTACAGTGGCTCACACTTGTAATCCCAGCACTTTGGGAGGCCAAGGCAGGAGGATCACTTGAGCCCAGGAGTTCAATACCAGCCTGGGCAACATAGTGAGACTCCATCTCTTTTGTTTTTTCTTTTTTTCTACCCAGGCTGGAGTGCAGTGGGAAGATCTCAGCTCACTGCAATGTCTGCCCCCTGGGTTCAAGCGATTCTCCTGCCTCAGCCTCCCAAGTAGCTGGGATTACAGGCACGTACCACCATGTGGGTTAATTTTTGTATTCTTAGTAGAGACAGGGTTTCACCATGTTGTCCAGGCTAGTCTCAAACTCCTGACCTCAAGTGATCCACCCACCTTGGCCTCCCAAAGTGCTAGGATTACAGGTATGAGCCACCACACCTGGCCTGTGAGACCCCATTTCTAGAAAAAAATTAGCCAGACATGTTGGTACACACCTGTAAGCCCAGCTACTCGGAAGGATCATTTGAGCCCAGGACAGTGAGGCTGCAGTGAGCCATATCATGCCACTGCACTCCATCCTGGGTGACAGAGCGAGACCCTATCTCAAAAAAAAAATAAAATAAAATAAAATATATATATGTATATATATATATATATATATATTTTTTTTTTTTTGAGACAAAGTCTCACTGTGTCACTCAGCCTGGTCTTGAACTCCTGGGCTTAAGCGATCCTCCTGCCTTGGCCTCCTAAAGTTCTGGGATTAGAGGCATGAGCCACCATGCCTAGCCTACACCATTTTATATAAGGCACTTGAATATTGTAGATTTTGGTATCCAATGGGGGCCCTAGACCCAATCCTTTATGGATACTTAGAGACGACTGTACAGGCATTTTTAAAAGTTAGAAGTTACCAAATTTTTCATCCTTTTCTTTAAAGTTTCTTCCTTTGGTTTGTTTTTGTGTTTCGTTTGTTTGTTTGTTTGTGTGTTTTTTTTGTTCTTTGTTTTTTTTTGAGACAAGGTCTTGCTCTGTTACCCAGGCTGGAGTACAGTGGCATGATCTCGGCTCACTACATACTCCGTCTGCCAGGTTGAAGTGATTCTGCTGCCTCAGCCTCCAAAGTAGCTGGAATTACAGGCGCATGCCACCATGCCCGGCTTTTTTTTTTTTTTTTTTTTGAGAGGGAATCTCGCTCTGTCACCCAGGCTGGAGTGCAGTGGCGCGATCTCGGCTCACTGCAAGCTCCGCCTCCCGGGTTCACGCCATTCTCCTGCCTCAGCCTCCCGAGTAGTTGGGACTACAGGCGCCCGCCACCATGCCTGGCTAATTTTTTTTTTTTTGTATTTTTAATAGAGATGGGGTTTCACCGTGTTAGCCAGGATGGTCTCGATCTCCTGACCTCGTGATCTGCCCGCCTCAGCCTCCTAAAGTGCTGGAATTACAGGCGTGAGCCACCACGCCCGGCCACTCTTTTGTATTTTTAGTAGAGACAGGGTTTCACTGTGTTGGCCAGGCTGGTCTCGAACTCCTAGCTTCAAGTGATCCACCCTTCTCAGCCTCCCAAAGTGCTGGGATTACAGGCATGAGCCATGGCGCCTGGCCTCTTCCTTTGGTTTTATATTTAGAAAGGCCCTCTCCACCTTGAGGTTATTTTTTTACCTATATTTTCTTATACTAGTTACAGGGTTTTTTTTACATTTAAGTCTTAACCCAAGCCAGACACTGTGGTACACACCTGTAGTCTCAGCTACTTGGGAGGCTGAGGCAGGAGGATTGCTTGAGCCCAGGAGTTCAAGGCTGTAGCACATTAAGACGACACCTATGGGCGGGGTGCAGTGGCTCACGTCTATAATCCCAACACTTTGGGAGGCCAAGGCAGGTGGAATGCTTGAAGCTCAGGCGTTTGAGACCAGCCTGGGCAGCATTGCAAAACCCCATCTCTACAAAAAATAAAAAATTAGCCAGGTATGATGGCGCTTGCTCATTGTTCCAGCTACTTAGGAGGCTGTGGCGGGAGGATCACTTGAGCCCGGGAGGCAGGGGTTGCAGTTAGCTGAGATTGTGCCACTGCACAATCTGTAACTCAGCCTGAGTGACAGAGCCAGACCCTGTCTCAACAAAAAAAAAAAAAAAAAAAGAAAAAAAGAAAAAGACCACACTTATGAAAAGCCATTACACTCCAGCCTGGGTAATATAGTGAGACCCTGTCTCTTAAAAAAGAAACAAGGCCAGGCACGGTGGTTCACACCTGTAATCCCAGCACTTTAGGAGGCCGAGCCAGGCGGATCACGAGGTCAGGAGTTCGAGACCAGCCTGATCAACGTGATGAAAACCTGTCTCTACTAAAAATACAAAAATTAGCTGGGCATGGTGGCACATGCCTGTTATCCTAGCTACTCAGGAGGCTGAGGCAGGAGAATCACTTGAACCAGGGAGGTGGTGGTTACAGTGAGCCAAGATTGTACCATTGCACTCCAGCCTGGGCAATAGAGCAAGACTCTGTCCAAAAAAAAAAAAATATCTTAACTAAGTTTGGAATTTAAGGTGTAACTTTATTTTTTTAAAGATGACTAGCCATGACCACACTGTTGGCCAAATAATTCATCCTTTCCCTGCTATTTAGAAGATTTTGTTTTTATTGAACACTGAATTTTTTTTTATTTTATTTTTTGAGACAGAGTTTCGCTCTTGTTACCCAGGCTGGAGTGCAGTGGCACGATTTTGGCTCACTGCAACCTCCACCTCCTGGGTTCAGTGATTCTCCTGCCTCAGCCTCCTGAGTAGCTGGGATTACGGGCATGCACCACTACACCCGGCTAATTTTTGTATTTGTAGTAGAAACGGGATTTCACCATGTTGGTCAGGCTGGTCTCAAACTCCTGATCTCAGGTGATCCACCCACCTCGGCCTCCCAAAGTGCTGGGATTACAGGCATGAGCCACTGTACCCAGCCTGAACACTAAATTCTACGTGTCCTTGGATTTCTTTCTAGGGCTCCTCTTCTGTTTCATTGCTCTTTCGGCCTGTTTCTCAAGTTCCATGGTGTTACTACAAGTCCCTTCTCAGGGGCTATCATCATCTATTTTTTTTCTTGAGGCTGTTAACATCTTTATACTCATAAAGGGATATCCTTAAACTGATATTTTTCATTTACTCAGATCTTTAAGTCTAACATTTCTAATTAAGTTTAATTCAAGGCATAGTTCATTGTTAGAATTGTGAATGAGGTCTTTATAATGTTATACATTCTAACCAGTTATTGATGGACTGTAAGAAAACAACTGATTAGGCCAGGCACAGTGGCTCAGGCCTGTAATCCCAGCATTTTGGGAGGCCGAGGCAAGCGGATCACTTGAGGTTAGGAGCTCAAGACCAGTCTGTCCAACAAAGTGAAACCCCGTCTCTACTAAAACTACAAAAATAAGCTGGGAGTGGTGGCGAATGCCTGTAATCTCAGCTACTCAGGAGGCTGAGGCATGAGAACCGCTTGAACCCGGGAGGTGGAGGTTGCATAAGCCAAGATAGCACCACTGCCTTCCAGCCTGGGTGACAGAGCGAGACTGGGTCTCAAAAAAACAAACCAAAGACAGCTTATTAGAGTATAATTATGTTGAAATTAAAGTTTCCAGAACCTTAGTTCACATGCACTCCTGTGTTCTAGGTGTGGTTTGACCGAAGAACCAATTATACCCGTTCTTTAGCGGTCATGTCAATGGTTGGGTATATTTTAGGCCTGGGAGATAGGTGAGTAATTTAATTTGGTTTTTTTAGTCTTCTTTCTCCATTGTAGTTTTCCTGAATGGTTTCATTTGGTTTTCCAATTAAATATATGGCTCTTTGGTAAATAAATATTGGTGTTGTATATGTAAGGTCTCTTTTACAACATTAGCCTTAGTTCCCTATTGATTGTGATGCCATCAGAAGACTACATCAAACTAAAGAAAAAGAAAAATAGTTCAAGCTGGGTGCAGTGGCTCATGCCTGTCATCCTGGGAGGCCAGGGTGAGAGGATCACTTGAGCCCAGGGGTTTGAGACCAACTTGGGCAATAGCAAGACCCCATCTCAATAAAGCCCCACATAGTTCAAGGATACTACTTTATCCTTAGTTTGGCTTAATGTATTAAAAGCTGTATTACAGGGCAGACTCAGTGGCTCATGCCTATAATTCCAGCACTTTGGGAGGCTGAGATGGGAGGATCACTTGAGCCTAGGAATTTGAGACCAGCCTGGGCAGCATAGCAACATCCCATCTCTACAACAAATAATTAGCCAAGCATGGTGGCATGCACCTGTAGTCCCAGCTCTTTGGGAGGCTGAGGTAGAAGGATCACTTAAGCCCAGAAGGTCAAGGCTGTAGTGAGCCGTGATTGCACTACTGCATTCCAGCCTGGTCAACAGAGTAAGATTCTGTCTCAAAGAAAAAAAAAATACTAAATCATATTGGTTTTATTGATTCAATAAACATTTGTCAGTCAGTCACCACTGTGCTAAGATAAATCATTTTATTTCTGTAATTGAAACCAACCAAAGTAGATCCTTCTGATATTTTTGCATAAGTTTTGTCGAAATGTACTGACTGAAAATGTAATTTAGGAATGTTCAGAAATGGACTCACAAGAATGTAAAAAAGACTGGTTCTCTGATGTCTACTGTTTTTCTCCTGGAATCATGTCTCATGCAACTATTTGAGAGTAAAAATAATTTTACCCCTCAAAAATAGTAGATTTTTGTTTTTAAAAGTCTAGCAGAGTATCTGTTGATAAAAGCCAGGTGGTTGCCAGGATTGGTTCAGGGACTTAAGGAGACGAGACCCTGTTACGGCTGCTCAGTAAAAATGACAGAGCCTTGTCACCAGAAGGTGCCAGTGCTGCCAGAAACGACTTATTAGGTCACCAAAGACCTCAGAAAAGCACAGTATCTCAGTACAGTGGGACAACCTGTGATTCACACATAAGCCTGCATTTCAGCAGGAGTTGGCAAACTGTTTCTGTAAAGGACCAGTTAGTAGGTCGTTTTAGGCTTTGTGGGCCCTTTGGTCTCTGTCACAACTACTCAGCTCTGCTGTCGTAGCACGGAAGCAGCCTGGAACAGTACTTAAACAAGGGAGCGTGCTGTGTGTTCCAGTAAAACTGGACTTGCAGAAGTGGAGGTGGAGGGGCTGGATTGGCTGAGGGCTATCGTTTACCAACTCCTAGCTTACAGTATCACGTACTTACTGATTTTTTCATCCGTGATCTCTGTTGATCCCTCCCTGATCTGTCTTCTGTTTCTCAAAGACACCCATCCAACCTGATGCTGGACCGTCTGAGTGGGAAGATCCTGCACATTGACTTTGGGGACTGCTTTGAGGTGAACACATGTTCTAGAACCCCAACCTCATCTTCCCGGTGATCACTTTTCCCCCTCCTCTGACACTTTAGGCAGACTTAAGCCCAAACTGCCTTACTCTTAACCCCTGCTGGCCCTACCAAGGCTGTAGTTAAGTCAGTCTAAGAAACGAAATCTAGGCTCTTAGTTGGACTGTAACCTCCTTGGAGCAAGGGCTGCTGTTCACATGCCCTCTGAGTGGAGGAGGCCCCTACCCTCCATACCACCTGTTGCCCAAGGGCCTGGACACGATGCACATTTGTCTTTTTTCCTTTTTGTTTTCTCTCCTTTTCTGTTGTTTGTTTCTTGTTTTTTAAGTTGTCTTTCAAATCCCTGTGACAAGTCCTCTCACTAAACCCAAGCTGCTTCGTTTCTCTGCTGTAATTAAAATCAGTGCAGGTGATGCAGAGGAAAGCCACCTGCTCCACCTGGCTCCAGGTAAAGAAAATAAACCTTGATTTGGCTTTTCCCATTTATTATTCTGTAGGTTGCTATGACCCGAGAGAAGTTTCCAGAGAAGATTCCATTTAGACTAACAAGAATGTTGACCAATGCTATGGAGGTGAGTGGATATTGGGAACGAGCTGCTTCGAAATGAGATAGGACAGTTACAGCCTTCTCTGAGAACACACTTGTTAGAGCCCATCAGTTCCCCAAAGTGCCTTTGTGATTTTTGTAGCAGTTTTCTGTTATTTCCTATTGTGTTAGAAATGACCTCTCTATGAAAGGCTTACCACTTCACTTCTGACCTGGTTTCCTGTGGATCACAGTCCTGCCCTGATTACTTCTCCTAAGACATTCTCACCCTGATACGTCAACATGGCCTGTGTCTACTAAGTGAGGGTAACAGACCCCCTCAGCTTGCTTTGGGTGTAGAGTTAGTAACACCTGTGGTGAGTGGCTCTGTCCCATTTCTAGGTTACAGGCCTGGATGGCAACTACAGAATCACATGCCACACAGTGATGGAGGTGCTGCGAGAGCACAAGGACAGTGTCATGGCCGTGCTGGAAGCCTTTGTCTATGACCCCTTGCTGAACTGGAGGCTGATGGACAGTGAGTATCATCAAGTGCCTGGGAGCTGAGCTCGGTGGCTCATGCCTGTAATCCTAACATTTTGGGAGGCCAAGGCAGAGGAGTTGCTTGAGGCCAGGAGTTCGAGACCAGCCTGGGCAACATAGTAAGACCCCTCTGCAAAAACTGAAAAAATTAGGCATGTATTAGTCTGTTCTCACGCTGTTATAAAGAACTGCCTGAGACTGGGTAATTTATAAAGAAAAGAGGTTTAATTGACTCACAGTTCTGCTTGGCTGGGGAGAACTCAGGAAACTTACAATCATGGTGGGAGGGGAAGCAAACACATCCTTCTTCACTTGGGGGCAGAAGAGAGAAGTACAGAGTGAAGGAGAGAAAAGCCCCTTATAAAACCACCAGATCTCATGAGAACTCAGTCACTATCACGAGAACAGCATGGAGGAACCATCCCCATGATCTAATCACCTCCCATGAGGTCCCTCCCACAACACATGGGGATTACAATTCAGATTGCAGTTCAAGATGAGATTTTGGGTGGGGACACAGCCAAACCATATTAAGGTGGGTATAGTGGCACATGCCGGTGGTCCTACGTGCTCAGGAGGCAGAGGCAGGAGGATCACCTGAGCCTGGGAGGTTGAGGCACAGTGAGCTATGATCATGCCACTGCTGCACTCTAGCCTGGGTGACAGAGTGAGACCTTGTCTCAAAAAAATAAAAAAATAAAAAATTTAATTTTAAAACTAAAAGAAAATAAGTAAAAAATAAAATCAAGTGTGTGGAAGCTGGGGTTGGCAGGCTCCCAAGTTAGCAATATCCAGCATATAACATTTTATAAACCTATGCCCCTTCAAGCCTGCAGCCTGGGATACATTGCTGAGCTATTGCATTACATTTGCACAGAGTAACTCTGACACCTGGAAAAGAACTTCAAGTATTTTTATTAACTAAAACAGAAAATGCCATTATCAATTTAGATACTAAAATATTCTTCAGTATTAACCAAGTATCCTAGTGATTTTTCTCTGGGCTTTATATAGAGTAGTAAGCTGAAATTTTAATAAGAAACACAAACAGTTATGATTTGGGACAGCAGTATCTTCATCTACCCTTTGTTCTGCCACCTTAGGGGATGTTCACCAAAAGAGCTTCTAATCCATTGAAATTAAATCATACTTTGACCTTATATTATCTGTATTACATTGTCTAAGTCCAAATCAACAGTATAGAGTGTCCCCCTGGGTTTCACATCCCGTGCTAACACCCACCCACTTATTCCCGAGTAATATGTCTGTCATCTCTTTTTTGGGGGCTATAGCTTTACGAACAATTATATTTTTATGACTGGAAGAAAACCAAGTCTCTTTCAAGTCAAAATTTGAAGCATGTTTCAATACTCTTTATTTCTCTCCCTAGCAAATACCAAAGGCAACAAGCGATCCCGAACAAGGACGGATTCCTACTCTGCTGGCCAGTCAGTCGGTAGGTGCATCCATGGGAGGTCGCAAAGGCTTTCCCCGTTGTGCAGAGTGTTTGTAGAGTGGGGTGGGCTTCAGTCAGTGGGTGCCTCCCGCAGGACATTACGGAGGCTCTCCCCCTTGTCCAGAGTGTTTCTAGAATGGGGTGGGCTTTGTTATTGACAGAGTAGGAGGCATAACTTAAAGTGGTAATGGCTACTGAATATGAAGGAAGTAAACCTAGTTTTCTTGTGGTTCTTGACAGTGATAGTTTTGCAAAGGTGTATTACTGCCAGCTTATCACCTGATAAGCATTTAATCGAACTTCAAATACTTGGTCTAGAAATATTTACTGAGCACCAAGCAGCTGATATGTTTTTTATTTACTGTTTCACACATGGAGTGGGTACCTGAAGCTCTGAGATTTTTATCAAACTATCTGATTTTAATCTATCTGTAAAAACACAGTTTAAAGTATGTCTGAATATCAGCTCACTAATGGTGTCTGGGTTGGAATAATTATTAACAATATTGCCTTGGTCTTCAAGCATTGATAATAGCTCAGAAATGGGAAGATGGAAGCAGCAGAAATTTATTTGTGTTGCTGGGAGGAGCCCTGGAACTACATGGAACAGTGTTTCTAGGAGCGCGACTCACAGAGCAGGGGTCTAGGAAGACGTGTCCCTCTGAGAGCCAGAGTCCTTTTTGTGTGTGGAAACCTCTCAGGAGTGTTAGAGTCAAGCTGTTTAACTTTTATTTTATTTGTGTTAGTTTCCAGCACACACAGCATTGAAGTTACTGGTTGGGGGGGGGTGGGGTTTGTTTGTTTGTTTGTTTTTGAGTAAAACTGTTTAACTTTGTTTAGCCCTCCCCTCTTCCCCACACTCCCCATCCCGCCCCTTTTTTCCTTCGTGACATTTAGCAACACCCTACATAGTTCACACTTTGGGAATTACTGTTGGGGTGTAAAAAAGCATATATTTTCTACAAATGTTTACAGAACACTTACAACTAGTTAATAAACTAAACCAAATAATGTCTAGGGGTGCAAAAAGAAAATGTGAGGTACAGTGGTCACCTGAAGAAGCACAGAACAGCATTACAGAATTGACCATAACCTGCGTGAAATAATCAGAGAGCAGTAGACTCTGCCGTGGAGCCTGTGGGTGCTTTGGTGTGGAGTAGGGCTATGGAGATTCAGAAAAGGGGACTTCACTGTGAACTGTAGCTGCGAAGAGAGCACTTGGGTTGGTGGCATCTAATCATCACTTCACCTGACAAAGGGTAATTTTTCTTTTTTCTTTTTTTTTTCTTGAGACGGAGTCTCACTCTGTCACCCAGGCCGGAGTATGGTGGCGCAGTCTCGGCTCACTGCAACTTCCGCCTCCCGAGTTCAAGCAATTCTCCTGCCTCAGTCTCCCAAGTAGCTGGGATTATAGGCATGTGCCACCATGCTCAGCTAATTTTTTTGAATTTTTAGTAGAGATGGGGTTTCACCATGTTGGCCAGGCTGGTTTCAAACTCCTGACCTCAAGTGATCTGCCCACCTCAGCCTCCTAAAGTGCTGGGATTACAGGCGTGAGCCACCCCACCCTGCCAAAGGGTAATTTATTCTTATTGGAGGGATGGAATCTGATGGGTAGAAAGGAAAAGGGTGTTTCAGGCAAGAAATTGGGATACTGGGTTATAATGTCATACATGGACACTGTGACAGGATTTGTGAATGCCTGAATCACCAGGCTCATAGGGACGCACAGTCTCTGGGGGAGCTTATACTGGTGGCTGGTCTCAAATGAAGTGTGCTGAGACTTACTGGCTTCATTCTCAGGGCCCACCTCCCTAACACATTCTCAAGTGGCTACTATATGCTGTCTGTAGCGTACAGAAGGGAACTAGGACAGCCAGTTCTGCTGGCACCAGATGGTGGTGGATTTGGTTGTTTAGCTTAAAAGTTAAATTCCAGCTGAGTGTTGTGGTGCCCACCTGTAAGCCCAGGAGGAGCGCTTGAGCCCACAAGTTTGAGACTAGCCTGGGTAACACAGCAAGACCCTGTCTCAAAAAAAAGAAGAACTTCCAATGGATGATTAATAGAAGTATAACTATCACCCGGGTGCAGTGGTTCATGCCTATAATCCCAGTACTTTGGGAGGCCCAGGCAGGCGGATCACCTGAGGTCAAGAGTTTGAGACCAGCTTGACCAACATGGAGAAACCCCATCTGTACTAAAAATACAAAATAAGCCGGGCATGGTAGCGCATGCCTGTAATCCCAGCTACTCGGGAGGCAAGAGAATCGCTTGAACCTGGGAGGCAGAGGTTGCAGTGAGCCGATATCGCACCATTGCACTCCAGCCTGGGCAACAAGAGCGAAACTCCGTCTCAAAAAAAAAGAAGTATAATTATCACTACCTTCATTCAGAAGGTCTGTGATGTACAAAGACAGCATTCAAAAAACTTTGTAATTCTGATTTCAGACTCTTCTCTGCTAAAAGTCATAATCAGTGGAGGGTGAACCTAACACCTGAGGACTTTTTCTACCCAGAGCTGATATGAAAATTCCTCCAAGGAATAACATTTCAACCTCGTGTGTGACACATTCCAAAGTTAATTTTCTTTATCAGTTTTTGTCCAAACACATTTTGTCACAAGGCTTTTGACCTGTTCTTATTCCTATGAGTTTATTTTGTTAATGCAATTTGCCTGAAAATCCACGTTTCAATTCTGATAAGCACCAAATTTTTTCAGTAATTATTAACTCACATTTGAAAATGGCTTTACAGATTTAAAAAAAATTTTTTTTTTTTTCCTGCAAATGGAGTCTCAGGCTGGTCTTGAACTCAGCTACTCAAGTGATCCTTCCACCTCAGCCTCTTGAGTAGCTGAGATTACAGCTGTGTCCAGCTTAAAACTTTGAAATACATAAAGAGTAACATAAAACTTACCTTCTCTTTTCCCCTTTAGGGTAGATAGGGCAGGCGTTAAAGGAATAGAGTGCATAGAGAATTAGATGCTAACACCAACAGTAGCTTTTTGGTGTTTGAATTTTCTGTTAATTGATTTCTTTTCCCATAGAAATTTTGGACGGTGTGGAACTTGGAGAGCCAGCCCATAAGAAAACGGGGACCACAGTGCCAGAATCTATTCATTCTTTCAGTAAGTTCAGCCTCTGAGGAACTGCACCAATGACTAGCTCATTAAGAAAATAGCAGCTGTGTTATACCCTGAGAGGGGTCAACAAGATGAAGCAACAAAACTGCCTTTGAGCAGAAAAGGTTCCATGAATTTCTCATTATATTCTGAAGACAAAGATGGACGTAGAGGAAGGATTCCTTAACACTTACAAAAGTGAATATTTGAGAAAAACAGGGCACCCATTGAACCTGTTGTATTGCTCTCTTCTTACTGTTATTTCTACTTTTGTGTATTCCAGTTGGAGACGGTTTGGTGAAACCAGAGGCCCTAAATAAGAAAGCTATCCAGATTATTAACAGGGTTCGAGATAAGCTCACTGGTGAGTGTGTCATGTGTTTACTTAAAAGGGACATAAAATCTGAGCACACTTTACTCTCTCTGAGTGGTGGTCAGCCCCATGTCCAGTGGTGCTAGTGACGTGCCTTGGCACCATGCAGCTGACAAAGAGTGTCTTTGAGGTCATCAGTTAAACATTGTCTCTGATTCTTCTTTCTGATGACTGATAACAGTACTTAATGTTAGTTTAATCTCATCTAACTCAGGAGGTGAATAAATTTCTTTTGGGTCCAAAATCAGCCAAATTCAGAGAAGTGTTTTTTAATCATGTTTTTTTTGTTTGTTTGTTTGTTTGAGACAGTTTTGCTCTTATTGCCCAGTCTGGAGTCCAATGGCCCCATCTTGGCTCACTGCAACCTCTGCCTCCCAGGTTCAAGCACCTGCCTCAGCCTCCCGAGTAGCTGGGATTACAGGTGCCCGCCGCCACGTCCAGCTAATTTTTTGTGTTTTTAGTAGAGATAGGGTTTCACCATGTTGGGCAGGCTGGTCTCAAACTCCTGACCTCAAGTAATCCACCCACCTCAGCCTCCCAAAGTGCTGGGATTACAGGCATGACCCACCACAACCGGCCGAATTTTTCTTTTTTTCTTTTTTTTTTTTTTTGAGACAGGGTCTTGCTCTGTCACCCAGGCTGGAGTGTAGTGGTGCGAGCTTGGCCCACTGCAACCTCCACCTTCCAGGTTCAAGCGATTCTCCTGCCTCAGACTCCCAAGTAGCTGGGACTACAGGCATGTGCCACCACACTCGGCTAATTTTGTATTTTTAGTAGAGACAGGGTTTCACCATGTTGGCCAGGCTGGTCTTGAACTCCTGACCTCAGGTGATCCGCCTGCCTCAGCCTCCCAAAGTGCTGGGATTACAGGCGTGAGCCACCGCACCTGGCCGAATTTTTCAAATCCAACTATGATGGTATCCTTCTTCTTCACGTCTGAGGATAAGCTGTTGGCATAGACAGTTAAGCCAACAGGGAACAAGAAGTGCATCGATTGCTAGGAAGAGAGTGAAATGTTTTTGTTCCTCCTGTGCTAGGTCGGGACTTCTCTCATGATGACACTTTGGATGTTCCAACGCAAGTTGAGCTGCTCATCAAACAAGCGACATCCCATGAAAACCTCTGCCAGTGCTATATTGGCTGGTGAGTGGGGCTCTCAAAGTGACTTTGTTAAAATAAGCAATCAGGTCCCAAGCCTAGGTCCCAAAGCCAGGGTAGCAAAAAGATTTGGTGAGGTATCTGTAAAGGGCAGTTAGAGCTCAGATCTCTTTAAAAGTTCATATTTACTGCATGTGCTCATTGTTATAAAAAAAGAAATTGAGAAATAGGGATGCATACTTGGAAGGCAAACACTAAAATTAAAATTACATTAAGATAAGTGGTTTAGGAGAATAGGCAAGGCTTGTTTGTTTGTGAGGGGTTCCTTTTGGGTTTTGCTGTCAGTCCACAGCAGAGATACAGGAAGGGCAAAGGAAAGAAAAAGCTAGAGCAGTGACAGAGAGAAGGAGATAAAAAGACAGATTTATGATCTGGGAGCCTAACCTCAAGGACCACTCTGGGGTGTGCTTTGATTAATTGCCTGAGGCATGCTTGAAGGCAGAAACTTGAGAGAGCAGGTGCTGGGGAAGTGTCCTTGCGGGACCTCGGTGGGCATTAGCCTTGACTGGAAATGATGAGTGTGTCCCATGCAATTAGCTGTGGGAGAGCTCAGGGAATACCCTGGGGTTGTCAGACCTTGGCCTTTTCATTTTCAAGTTATCTGTGTAAAGCTTTGAAGAAGCTCAAATTATTAAAATATTCCTTTTCTTTCTGTCTTCTTAGGTGCCCTTTCTGGTAACTAGAGGCCCAGATGTGCCCGTCATGTTTTTTCTGAGGCTTTTGTACTTTAGTAAATGCTTCCACTAAACTGAAACCATGGTGAGAAAGTTTCACTTTGTTAAATATTTTGAAATGTAAATGAAAAGAACTACTGTATATTAAAAGTTGGTTGGAACCAACTTTCTAGCTGCTGTTGAAGAATATATTGTCAGAAACACAAGGCTTGATTTGGTTCCCAGGACAGTGAAACACAGTAATACCACGTAAATCAAGCCATTCATTTTGGGGAACAGAAGATCCATAACTTTAGAAATACGGGTTTTGACTTAACTCACAAGAGAACTCATCATAAGTACTTGCTGATGGAAGAATGACCTAGTTGCTCCTCTCAACATGGGTACAGCAAACTCAGCACAGCCAAGAAGCCTCAGGTCGTGGAGAACATGGATTAGGATCCCAGACTATAAAGACACAGAAGATGCTGACCTCATCCCTGCCACCTATCCCAAGACCTCACTGGTCTGTGGACAGCAGCAGAAATGTTTGCAAGATAGGCCAAAATGAGTACAAAAGGCCTGTCTTCCATCAGACCCAGTGATGCTGCGACTCACACACTTCAATTCAAGACCTGACCGCTAGTAGGGAGGTTTATTCAGATCGCTGGCGGCCTCGGCTGAGCAGATGCACAGAGGGGATCACTGCGCAGTGGGACCACCCTCACTGGCCTTCCGCAGCAGGGTTCTTGGATGTTTTCAGTGGTCAAAATACTCTGTTTAGAGCAAGGGCTCAGAAAACAGAAATACTGTCATGGAGGTGCTGAACACAGGGAAGGTCTGGTACACATTGGGAATTATGAGCAGAACAAATACTCAACTAAATGCACAAAGTATAAAGTGTAGCCATGTCTAGACACCATGTTGTATCGGAATAATTTTTGTGCCAATAAATGACATCAGAATTTTAAACATATGTATATGAGTAGCGTTTTAGTCATAATTTTGATCAGTTCAAAAAGGAAGCATTTACTCTCTTCAGCACTCAGCTTCTAGTAAACACTCTGTAGTAGGGATGACAGAGGACGTAAGGGTGTACGTGACATGGTCCCTTTCCTCAGACTGTTCCCAGGCCAGACAGGTGGAGACAGCATGCCATTGAAGTGAACAGAACTTCAGCCAAGTGCCAAGAAGAGGCGTGTGTGGGCCACAGGAGCGTGAATTCCACCAGGTGAGCCTGGAAAGCCCCATAGAAAGGGGGACATTTGGCATGGGTCTTAAAAAGGGGTGGGAGTCTGTCAGATGAACCAAGGGGGGACATTCTCAGCAGAAAAGGAAGTGTGAGGCACTGCTGTGAAAGCATGGTATCCACAGCAGTGGCAAGTATCACTTGGACCATATGAAATCGCAGGTACATGGACCATTTTTAATATACAAAACTGCTCGGCCGGGCACGGTGGCTCACGCTTGTAATCCCAGCACTTTGGGAGGCCGAGGCAGGCAGATCACGAGGTCAGGAGATCCAGACCACGGTGAAACCCCGTCTCTACTAAAAATACAAAAAAAAAATTAGCTGGGCCTGGTGGTGGGCACCTGTAGTCCCAGCTACTCGGAGAGGTTGAGGCAGGAGAATGGTGTGAACCCGGGAGGTGGAGCTTGCAGTGAGCCGAGATTGCGCCACTGCACTCCAGCCTGGGCGACAGAGCGAGACTCCATCTCAAAAATATATATATATATATATATACACAAAACTGGCATTTTCTTATGGCTGCACCTCATAGTTCAGCATATCTGGCTCAGTGGTCAATGGGGAATAAAGGGAGTAACAGGAAAATCATAGGAACTAAAGGAGGCAGGAAAGTAGCATGGGGCCGGGGCCTCCCTCAGTTCAGCAGCAAGGAGTATGAACCTGATGCTGTGAAGTTTTAAAACGGAGTAGTATCTGAGTGGTGTTTTTTGTTTTTGTTTTTGTTGGAGACTGGGGCTCGCTCTGTCACCCGGCTGAACTGCAGTTGCACAGTCATGGCTCACTGCAGCCTCAGCCCCCTGGGCTCAGGTGATCTTCCCACCTCAGCCTCCCAAGTAGCTGGGACTGCAGATGTGTGCCCCCCCCACCCAGCTAATATTTGTAAATCAGGGGAAATTCACCCCCAATATTTCACGTAAGTTCTTTTCTATATTCCCTATGTGTCGGCCGGTCTGAGAAATAAAGGGACAGAGTAGAAAAGAGAGAAATTTTAAAGCTGGGTGTCCAGGGGAGACATCACATGTTGGCAGGTTCTGTGATGCCCCCCTGAGCCGTAAAACCAGCAAGTTTTTATTAGTGATTTTCAAAAGGGGAGGGAGTGTATGAATAGGGTGTGGGTCACAGAGATCACGTGCTTCACAAGGTAATAGAATATCACAAGGCAAATGGAGGCAGGGCGAGATCACAGGACCGGGGCGAAATTAGTATTGCTAATGAAGTTTCGGGAACGCTTTGTCATTCGTAACATCTTATCAGGAGACAGGGTTTGAGAGCAGACAACTGGTCTAACCAAAATTTATTAGGCGGGAATTTCCTCGTCCTAATTAGCCTGGGAGCGCTACGGGAGACTGGGGCTTATTTCATCCCTACAGTTTTGACCATAAAAGACAGCCGCCTCCCCGAAGCAGCCATTTTAGAGGCCTACCCTCAGGGACACGTTCTCTTTCTCAGGGATGTTCCTTGCTGAGAAAAATAATTTAGTGATATTTCTCCCATTTGCTTTTGAAAGAAGAGAAATATGGCTCTGTTCTGCCCGGCTCACTAGCGGTCAGAGTTTAAGGTTATCTCTCTCATTCCCTAAACATTGCTGTTATTCTGTTCTTTTTTCAAGGTGCCCAGATTTCATATTGTTCAAACACACATGCTCTACAAACAATTTGTGCAGTTAAAGCAATCATAGGGTCCTGAGGCGACATACATCCTCCTCAGAGTACAAAGATGATAAGATTAAGAGATTAAAGACAGGCATAGGAAATCACAAGGGTATTGATTGGGGAAGTGATAAGTGTCCATGAAATCTTCACAATTTATGTTCAGAGATTGCAGTAAAGACAGGTGTAAGAAATTATAAAAGTATTAATTTGGGGAACCAATAAATGTCCATGAAATCTTCAAAATTTATGTTATCCTGTCATGGCTTCAGCCAGTCCCTCCATTCGGGGTTCCTGACTTCCCGCAACATTTGTATTTTTTGTAGACAATGGGGTTTTGCCATCTTTCCCGGGCTGGTCTTGAACTCCTGGACTCAAGCAATTTGCCCCCCTCAGCCTCCCAGAGAAGCCCCTGTGCCCAGCCCTGAGTGGTGTTTTTAAAAGACAACTGGTGGCCAGGTGCGGTGGCTCACGCCTGTAATCCCAACAACTTTGGGAGGCTGAGGCAGGTGGATCACCTGAGGTCAGGAGTCGGAGAGCAGCCTGGCCAACATGGCCAAACCCCGTCTTTGCTAAAAATACAAAAGTTAGCCAGGTGTGGTGGCATGCACCTGTAATCCCAGCTACTGGGGAGGCTGAGGGAGGAGAATTGCCTGAACCTGGGAGGTGGAGGTTGCAGTGAGACAAGATTGCACCACTACGCTTCAGCCTGGGCAACAGAGCAAGACTCCATTTCAAAAAAAAAAAAAAAAGCCCGGGCATGGTGGCAGGCGCCTGTAATCCCAGCTACTCAGGAGGCTAAGGCAGGAGAATCGCTTGAACTGGGCAGCAAAAGTTGCAGTGAGCCAAGATCACGCCACTGCACTCCAGCCTGGGTGACAGAGCAAGACTGTTTCCAAAAAAAAGTGAATTTAAATCTCAATGGTGATACTAATAACAGTTCTAACACTCACAGCTAGAAAGTCACATACCTACTTGGATTTTCTGTTACAGTCCTAAACCATGTATCACCTATTTGCTCCAGAAAATATGGTCACCATAACTTTTTTGGCTCCAGATGAAATAACTCTCAGTGACTACAGTGATGTTACCATTCATGAATGATAAAGGTGTGAGAATGAATGGACGCAGGAAAATGGTGGCCATCAGTGATAAAGATATATTCTTTAGGATATAAGAGTCTGGATTAAGGTCTTTGGTGAATCCAATAGGTTTTAAGTTATATCTAAGCAAAGCCTTCTGGGTTTGTTGAGATGAATTATCAAAGGCAGGGGAGGAGCTAGTGGAGGCCTTTAAATACAGTTTAGTCCAGCCAGGCATGGCAGCTCATGCCTATAACCCCAACACTGAGAAGCTAAAGTGAGAGGATTGCTTGAATCAAGGAGTTTGAGACCAGCCTGGGAAATATAGTGAGACCCTGCCTCTACAAAAAATAAAAAAATTAGTTGGGCATGGTGGCATGGGCCCAGTCTACCCTGGATGCTGAGGCCAGAGGATTGTTTGAGCCCAGGAGTTCAAGCTTATAGTAAGCTATGATTGTGCCACTGCACTCCAGCCTGGATGACAGAGACCCTATCTCTAAAAATAAATACATAAACAAGGATGAAGATCTTTATGATGATCCACTTAATGAATAGTAAATATATTTTCCTTATAATTTTCTTAATTTATTGTAAGAATACAATACATATACACAATATGTGTCAGTTGACCGTTTGTTATCAGTAAGGCCTCTGGTCAACAGGAGGCTATTAAGTTTTGGGAGAGTTAAAAGCTATATGTGGATTTTCGACTGCTCAAAGGGATGGGAGCCCCTAATCACCAGATGTTGTTCACAGGTTAACTGTATTTTTTTCCTTTTTTTTGGAGACAAGGTCTGGCACTATCACCCAGGCTGTGGGGCAGTGGTGCAATCTCAGCTTACTGCAACCTCCACCTCCCGGGCACGAGTTATCCTCCCACCTCAGCCTCCTGAGTAGCTGGGACTACAGGTGCATGCCATCACACTCAGCTAATTTTTGTATTTTTTGTAGAGACTGATTCTCGCCATGTTGCACAGGCTGATCTCAAACTGGTGGGCTCAGGCCATCCTCCCGCCTCAGCCTCCCAAAGTGCTAAGATTACATGTGTGAGCCACTGCTCCCAGCCAATTGTATTTTTTAAGAATCAAGGCTGAGGCCGGGCATGGTGGCTTATGCCTGTAATCCCAGCACTTTGGGAGGCCGAGGCGGGTAGTGCTGGGAGGTCGAGGCGGGAGGATCACAAGGTCAGGAGTTCGAGACCAGCCTGGCCGATATGGTGAAACCCCATTTCTACTAAAAATACAAAAAAAAAAATTAGCCAAGCGTGGTGGTGCATGCCTGTAATCCCAGCTACTTGGGAGGCTGAGGCAAGAGAATTCCTTGAACCCGGGAGGCGGGAGGTTGCGGTGAGCCAAGATTGTGTCACTGCACTCCAGCCTGGGCAACAGAGCGAGACTCCGTCTCAAAAAAAATAAAAATAAAAATAGGCTGCACGCTGATGACTCGTATCTGTAATCCCAGCACTTTGGGAGAGAAACAGAGTGAAACTCTGTCTCAAAAACATGGTTTTTTTTGTTTGTGACAAGGTCTCACTCTGTTGCCCAGGCTGGAATGCAGTGGTTCGATCTCGGTTCACTGTAACCTCCACCTCCCGGGCTCAAGCCTCAGCCTCCCGAGTAGCTGGGATTACAGGCGTGTGCCACCACGCCCGGCTAACTTTTGTATTTTTAGTAGAGACGCGGTTTCACCATGTTGGCCAGGCTGTTCTCCAACTCCCGACCTCAGGTGATCCACCCGCCTTGGCCTCCTAAAGTGCTGGGATTACAGGTGTGAGTCACGGTGCCCAGCCTCAAAAACATAACTTTAAAATGAAATTTTTGAGACAGGATTTCACCCTGTCACCCCGGCTGGAGTGCAGTGGAGCCTCCAACTCCTCGGCTCAAGCAACTATCCCACCTCAGCCTCCCGAGCAGCTGGGACTACAGATGCGCGCCACCACGCCCGGTAGTCCCGGTTTTGTTTTGTTTTTTAATTTTTTAAATAAACACGAGGATAAGCGGGGCTAGTGGCCCTCGCCTGGGGTCCCAGCTACTTCGCAGGCTAAGGTGGGAGGATCGCTTGAGCCCAAGAGTTCGAAACCAGATTAGGCAAACCTCGTGTCAAAAATATATGTGATAATCAGGTCCTCCAGGCCGCACCCTAGATCACAGGGTTGTTGGGATGATACAATATGAGGTAAAAGAACGTGAAATTCACGCCAGAGCGCTCGCAAGTGCCACCCCAATCGCAGGCGCCCCCCCAACCACGAGCTTCCCAACCTAATCGCAGGCGCCCCACCCTAAACGCAGGCTTCCCAAAGTAATCGCAGGCGCCCCAACCTAATCGCAGGCGCCCCACTCCAATCGCAGGCTCCCCACCCTATAAGCAGGCGCCCCGCCCGCCGCTTCGACGTGGCGCATGCGTGTTGCGCACGCGTCCCGTCGCGTCGGCCGAGAAGCTCTCGCGAGACTAGCTGTGCAGGCTGAAAAAATGGCGCCACCCAGTACCCGGGAGCCAAAGGTCCTGTCGGCTACCAGCGCGACCAAATCCGACGGAGAGATGGTGCTGCCAGGCTTCCTGGACGCCGACAGCTTTGTGAAGGTGAGTTCGCGGGGCCTCGGGGGTACCAGGAGTCGCCCGCGGCCGCCGGAAGCTGACCTGGGCCCTGTGGGCAGCCAATGCCCGCCCACCGTAGTAGAGCCCGAGCGAGGGTCGCGGGACCCCTGTCCGCGCTGGGCGCAGACTCTCCTGCACCCTCCGGGGATGCGGCCTCGGAAACGGACACCGAGGGGCGTCCCGCTTGCGAGCTTAAGTCCATGTAGGCCCAAATGTGGAAAGCCGTCTCGCATCCTAGGAAAAGCTTCCTTGCCATCCAGACGTCGCTAGCCCTTGCGACGTCGCGCTCGCCACGCCCTAGCCACCCGACCAGCTCTCCGTAGGGGCTCGGCTGCTTCGCGCTCCCCACACTTGCCTGGAGTTGGCTCCTCCCGCGGCCAGGATGGCTCTTCTCTTCCTCTGCTCCTGAAGACCAATCCTACATAATTTTTAACCCTGAGTTAAATGTCACCTGTTAAAGCCCCGTTGCACGTTTATTAGTAACTCCTGGAAGGTACACAGAGCGTTCACTTAAGATCTTTGTATAACTTAGCTTAGCTTAAATATGAACAAACGTACAACTAGGCTTAAGGTGTGCATAGCTCTTACAAAGCCATGAAACTAAAATAATTTGTAAATTAACCCTATAAATTTACAGAAATTCCACTAACGTTGTATCTTATCTTATTTGCTGTTAGCTAATGCTATTGATTCATTAACATGGCTCTCAGTAGTTCCTGGACCACTAACTGTGGTCCTGGTTGTGTGGCGGTCATGCTCATAAGCTACCATGTTCCCCTCCATGACTTAATTTCCCACCTCCTTTCTCTGCTTTTTTTCTTGGGAAGTGTTTATTCACACAACTGATGGCGTTATTTGGCCTTCACATGATCAACCATCATTTATGTCACTTCACGGTTTTTTTTCGTTACCTCACAACAGTTAAAATAGAGAACCACTTGACACGAACTGAACAATAAACACAAATCCAGTTTTAGATAGTAGCTGTTATAAATTTGTCGTCCAAGGATCTAGGATAAGCTTGTATTGTTTTTAGATGCTCATCCAGATGAAAACACAAAAACAAATTCCTGTAGAAAGCTCTTGGATCTGAACTTGAGTCATAATAATAACACTTATGTGCCAAGAACTGTCCTAAATGCTTTTATTAGCTTATTCATTCTATCCTCACAAAAACTCTGGTGCAGGCCCTTTTTATTTTTCCTGTTTTTCAGAGGAGAACAGTAAAGTCCAAATAAAGCAATCACTTGTCCAAGATCTCAGTTAATACGTAGCAGAGTCAAGATTCAACCCCAGGTTTTTGTGAATATTAGTCAGATTATATACGTATGTGTTTGTTCTGTCTCTCAACTCTCCCAAGAATATAAGCTCCAAACTTGGTTTCCTGTTCACTGTTGTATTCTCAGGGCCTAGATTAGATTGGGGTTTGGCACTAAATGAGTACTTTTTTGAAGGATGAAGAGTAGATACTTTGTATACGATAGATCAAAAAAATGACATATCAAATGAATGGGGATCCATGTGTAAACATGCCATCTTTTCTTGTTTTTGACAGTTTGCTCTTGGGTCCGTGGTGGCAGTCACCAAGGCATCTGGGGGCCTACCACAGTTTGGCGATGAGTATGATTTTTACCGAAGTTTTCCTGGCTTCCAAGCATTTTGCGAAACACAGGGAGACAGGTTGCTTCAGTGGTAAGTACTATATTTTGTTTTCTTGTATTAGTGAAAAGAAGTGAAAACAAAGAAGTAGATAAATTTTTCCTGAAATTTATTTTTCCTTAAACATTTTCTGTGGTATGAAGAGCTATAATGTGAAAATTGAAGCAATGGATTTTGATTAGGGAAATATTACTTGGTATATTTTTAGTTTAGCCTTTAAGAAATGTATTGACTTTTGTACTGAAAAAATATATTGACTTTTGTACAAATCTTTTTTAATTAAATGGGACGTGAACACTTAGAGCCAAGATTCTTTTTTTTTTTTTTTGAGACAGAGTCTCACTCTGTTGCCCAGGCTGGAGTGCAGTGGCATGATCTCGGCTCACTGCAGACTCCGCCTCCGGGGTTCACGCTATTCTCCTGCCTCAGCCTCCTGAGTAGCTGGGACTGCAGGCGCCCACCAACACACCCGGCTAATTTTTTGTATTTTTAGTAGAGACGGGGTTTCAACATGTTAGCCAGGATGGTCTCGATCTCCTGACCTCGTGATCCGCCTGCCCCGGCCTCCCAAAGTGCTGGGATTACAGGCGTGAGCCACTGCACCTGGCCAGATCCAAGATTCTTTCCCACAACTTGTAGAGTAGCAGGAATTTCTTTTTTTATTTATTTTTATTTTTTTTGAGATGGAGTCTCGCTCCATCACCCAGGCTGGAGTGCATTGGCTCAATCTCGGCTCACTGCAACCTGCACCTCCCAGGTTCAAGCGATTCTCCTGCCTCAGCCTCCCGAGTAGCTGGGATTACAGGTGTACACCACCACGACCAGCATTTTTTTTTTTTTAGGGGGGGGACGGAGTCTTGCTCTGTTGCCCAGGCTGAAGTGCAGTGGCGTGATCTCGGCTCACTGCAACCTCCACCTCCCAAGGTCAAGCGATTCTTGTGCCTCAGCCTCCCCAGTAGCTGGGATAACAGGCATGTACCACCATTCCCGCTAATTTTTGTATTTTTAGTAGAGGAGGTTTCACCATGTTCGCCAGGCTGGTCTCGAACTCCTGACCTTGTGATCCACCCACCTCGGCCTCCTAAAGTGTTGGGATTACAGGTATAAGCCACTGCGCCTAGCCAATTTTTTGTATTTTTAGTAGAGATGGGGTTTCACCATGTTGACCAGGCTGGTCTCGAAGTCCTTACCACTCCTGAAGTGCTAGGATTACAGGTGTGAGCCACTGCGCCCGGCAAGGGTGCAAGTTTTATTGGTTTCATCAAAAAGTATTGGGGGCCAGACATGGCGGCTCATGCCTGTAATCCTAGTGCTTTGGGAGGCCGAGGCAGAAGGATCGCTTGAGCCCAGGAGTTCAAGACCAGCCTGGGCAACACAGGGAGACTCCATCCCTACAAAAAATTTTTAAAGTAGCTGGGAGTGGTGGTGCACCACTCCCAAGTCGCAGCTACTTGGGAGGCTGAGGTGGGAGTATCACTTGAGCCCAGGAGTTGGAGGCCACAGGGAGCTGTGATTGTACTGCTGCATTCCAGCCTAGGCAACAGAGCAAGACCCTGTCTCTTAAAAAAAAAAAAAAAAAAGGAAAGAAAGAAAGAAAAAGGCTGGGCTCGTGGCTCACACCTGTAATCCCAGAACTTTGGGAGGCCGAGGCAGGTGGATCACTTCAGGTCAAGAGTTCGAGACCAGCCTGGCCAACGTGGTGAAACCTCATCTTTACTAAAAAATACAAAAATTAGCCAGACCTGGTGGCGTGTGCCTATAATCCCAGCTACACAGGAGGCTGAGGCACGAGAATCGCTTGAATCTGGGAGGTGGAGGCAGGCAGATCACTTCAGGTCAGGAGTTCGAGACCAGCCTGGCCAATGTGGCAAAACCTCGTCTTTACTAAAAATACAAAAATTAACCAGACCTGGTGGCACATGCCTGTAATCCCAGCTACTCAGGAGGCTGAGACATGAGAATCGCGTGAACCCGGGAGGTTGAGGTTGCAGAGAGCCAAGATCATGCCACTGAACTCCAGCCTGGGCAACAGAGCAAGACTGTCTCAAAAAAAAAAAAAACAAACAACGTGTTGGGAACAGTCTGAGCCACATCATTTGAACATTCTCTCTCACAGAATGTAAACAAATGAAATAAAAATCTACAAGCTAACCTTGGTTTTCCTTTCCTTAGCATGAGCAGAGTAATGCAGTACCATGGGTGTCGCAGCAACATTAAGGATCGAAGTAAAGTGACTGAGTTGGAAGACAAGTTTGATTTACTAGTTGATGCGAATGATGTAATTCTGGAGAGAGTGGTAAGTATTTTCCCTTACTCTTTTTTTTGTTTTGTTTTGTTTTTGAGACGGAGTCTCACTCTGTCACCCAGGCTGGAGTGCAGTGATGTGATCTGGGCTCACTGCAAGCTCTGCCTCCCCAGTTCACACCACTCTCCTGCCTCAGCCTCCCGAGTAGCTGGGACTACAGGCGCCCGCCACCACACCCGGCTAGTTTTTTTGTATTTTTAGTAGAGATGGGGTTTCACCGTGTTAGCCAGGATGGTTTCGATCTCCTGACCTCGTGATCTGCCCGCCTCAGCCTCCCAGAATGCTGGGATTACAGGCGTGAGCCACCACACCTGGCCTTCCCTTACTCTTATGGTAACTAACAAAGAGCTTTGTATTATTAAAATATACGGATAGGCAGAGCAACCCAGGCACCTTAGAAAATGAAAAGGAAATAAGCTTAACATTTCTTATAGTAACATTCCCTTCTGATAGTTGGTATATTTTTTCTAAAAAATAATTACAGTTGTCTTAAAAATATTACTGCCCCATGGAAGCTTCTTTTTTTTTTTTTTTTTTTTTGAGACGGAGTCTTGCTCGGTTGCCCAGGCTGGAGTGCAGTGGGGTGATGTCTGTTCACTGCAACCTCCACCTCCCAGGTTCAAGCGATTCTCCTCGAAAAAAAAAAAAAAGGTGGCCTGGCATGGTGGCTCACGCCTATAATCGCAGCACTTTGGGAGGCCGAGGTGGGTGGATCCACCTACCTGAGGTCAGGGGTTCAGGACCAGCCTGGCCGACATGGTAAAACACCGTCTCTACTAAAAATACAAAAAATTAGCTTAGTGTTGTGGTGGGCACTTGTAATCCCAGCTACTCAGGAGGCTGAGGCAGGACAATCGCTTGAACCCATGAGGCAGAGGTTGCAGTGAGCCAAGATTGCACCATTGCACTCCAGCCTGGGCATTGAGTGAAACACCGTCTTAAAAAAAAAAAAAAAAAAAAAAAAGTTAAAGTGCCTTATTCTGGCCAGGGTCATTGGCTCACTCCTGTAATCCTAGCACTATAGGAGGCCGAGGTAAGAGGATTACGTGAGCTCAGGAGTTCCAGAACCAGCCTGGGCAAAATAGTGAGACCTTGTCTTTATTTAAAATTAATAAATAAATAAAGTGGCTTATTCTGAATCTACCTTCCAGATCTGCAAATTCTGTTTTTATTTTTTTGGATACTGAAGTCATGCTCTGTCACCCAGGCTGGAGTGCAGTGATGCAACCATAGCTCACTGCAACCTTGAACTCCGAGCTCAAGCGATCCTCCCACCACAGCCTCCCAAGTAGCTGGGACTGCAGGTGTGCACCACCACGTCTGGCTAAATTTTTTTTTTATTTTATAGAGACAGTGTCTTGCTGTGTTACCCAGGCTGGTCTTGAACTCCTCAAACAGTCCTGGCCTCAAACAATCTCCCCTACCTCAGCCTCCTTAGTCACTACGATTACAGGCATGAGCCACCGTGCCTGACAAGATTTGCAAATTCTGTTTGTCTTGCAAGCGAAGAGGCATTTATATCACCTAACCAAAATTTAGTTTATTTGTACTGTTACTCAAAATCTACTGAACCCCCCAGCTCACAGGATTGGAAGGAGATGTGTATTATTCTGTCTTGCTTATCATCTATTTATGCCTAATTCTATGGCAGAACATTATTTTCACAGAAATACATAGAGATCATGGAAAACAAATCTAACCTCAACCATCTGACAGTCCTGAAAATATTTAAATCATGCCCTGCTGTCCCATGAAGTCATCTCTTCCCTAGTCTAAATGCCCACAAATCTTTCAGCAGTTTCTGGTATATTGTGATTTCAAGTCCTGCCATAATCCTATGTATCACCTGGTTGTGCCTCTGTTAGTAGTGCCCAAGCTGATACTTCATGTCTGCTTTAAAGTACAAAATAGATAAGGACTCCCTGCGTCTCATTCTAAATAGTATACTTCTATATTTAATGTATGCAGTCCAGGGACTTCTTAGTTATTTTAGTGGCCACATTACACTGTTAAATCATAGAATTTTCAGCCCAATTCAGAGCTTTAAAGAGTCAATCGAGTATTGGGCGTGGGTAATTACTGTCCTACCTGCCTTTGAGCAAATAATGCATTAATAACTTGGCATGACATACTAATCACCTTTATTGATCAACTTTGTAAAATTTTTATTTTTTTATTGACAAAAATTGTATAGGTGATCCTTGATTTACAATTGGTTATATCTCAATAAACCTATATTACAAGTCAAAAATGCATTTAATACACCTCACTTACCAAATAGCTTAACTGAACTTGCTTTAAATGTGCTCAGAAAACTTCCATTAGTCTACAGTTGGACAAAATCTTACACAAAGCCTATTTTTATAATACAGTGTTGAATATTCATCTCATGTAATTCAAGTAGCGTTGAATACACTTCTGAAAGTGAAAAACATGTTGTGGCCGGGCACAGTAGCTCATGCCTGTAATCCTAGCACTTTGGGAGGCCAAGGCAGGTGGATCACTTGAGGTCAGGAGTTCAAGACCAGCTTGGTCAACATAGTGAAACCCCATCTCTACTAAAAAATACAAAAATTAGCTGGGCATGGTGGCGTGCACCTGTAGTCCCAGATACTTGGGCGGCTGAGGCACGAGAATTGCTTGAACCCAGGATGCAAAGACTGCAGCAAGCTGAGATTGGACCACTGCACTCCAGCCTGGGCAACAGAGTGAGACTCCATCTCAAAAAAAAAAAAAGAAAAAGAAAAACAGGGCCAGGCACAGTGGCTTATGCCTGTAATCCTACCACTTTGGGAGGCCGAGGCAGGCAGATCACAAGGTCAAGAGATCGAGACCATCCTGGCCAACATGGTGAAACCCTGTCTCTACTAAAAACACAAAAATTAGCTGGACGTGGTGGTGCATACCTGTAGTCCCAACTACTTGGGAGGCTGAGGCAGGAGAATCGCTTGAACCTGTGAGGCAGGTTGCAGTGAGCCGAGATCGTGCCATTACACTCCAGCCTGGCAACAGAGCAAGGCTCTGTCTCAAAAAACAAAAAAAAAAGAAAGAAAAAAGAAAAAGAGGTTGTAAGTGTACTTGAAATGTGGATTCTGCTAAATGTAAATCACTTTCACACCATTGTAAACTCAAAGAATTATAAGTCAAACTGTCGTACATTGGGGACCATCTATATATTTATCACATACAACATGATGTTTTGATATATACGTTGATCTGTTCTTATATATGTATATTTTCTTACACAAATGTCTCTGAATACATCTCTTTAAAATGTTAGGTATTAGGCCAGGCGCAGTGGCTCACGCCTATAATCCCAGCATTTTGGGAGGCTCAGGCGGGTGGATCACTTGAGGTCAGGAGTTCGAGACCAGCCTGGCCAACCGGGTGAAACCCCATCTCTACTAAGAATACAATTAGCCAGGTGTGGTGGTGCACACCTGTAATCCCAGCTACTCGGGAGGCTGAGGCAGGAGAATCGCTTGAACCTGGGAGGCAGAGGTTGCAGTGAGCCCAATTCAGAACTGTAAAGAGTTGCAGTGAGCCGAGATCGCACCACTGCACTCCAGCCTGGGCGACAGAGTGATACTCCGTGTTAAATAAATAAAATGTTAGGTAGTTAACTCTGCTAACTTCAAAAGGAAAAATGCTTAACCAGTACCTCTTCTACTCTTAGGGTATTTTACTGGATGAAGCCTCAGGTGTAAACAAGAATCAACAGCCTGTCCTCCCTGCCGGCTTGCAGGTCCCCAAAACAGTAGTGTCCAGCTGGAACCGTAAGGTGAGAGCTTTTCAGATTAACTAGAGCTCTTGATGTCAGCTTCATAATAGGGATTTTGCTCATTCTAACATGCATTTCTGTTCTAATTTATTAGAGAACTGGCCGCTGTCTCCTTTAGTTTGTTCTCATAAACACACACAATCTAATTACACCCTCTTCTCCTCTTTCTGGAGACCTCCACATGCACATGCATTCTTAAATGAATGGCCTTTGCGATGTTCTTGTCTCCTCGGAAGTCATAAATTGGAATTTATTTTTCTAATTCATCAAGTGGCTCTGTTATAAAGTATTTGTATTCGTTGATCATAGGCAGCAGAATATGGCAAAAAAGCAAAATCTGAAACTTTCCGGCTGCTTCATGCAAAAAATATCATCCGACCTCAGCTCAAGTTTCGAGAGAAGATTGACAATTCCAACACACCATTTCTTCCTAAAATCTTCATCAAACCCAATGCTCAGAAACCTCTCCCTCAAGGTAAATAGTGCAGACTTTGCCTGTGTTTGAGTCTCACTTTATTTGATGCAAAAACCAGGAAGGGTGTACAGGTCTCTCTTCCACCCTCCTTTGTTCAAATGGAGCCCAGTTCAGGTATTCCAGAGGCTGAAGTGGGAGGATCACTTGAGCCCAGGAGGTCAAGGCTACAGTGAGCTGTGATTGTGCCACCACACTTCAGCCTGGGGGACAGAACGTGACCCTGTCTCAAAAAGCCAAAAAAGAAAGGGAACCAGTTTACCCCTGTGTAACTAGAAAAGACATGAATGTGCTAATGATGTTTTTGTCACTGCTTGGATCCCCAGCTCTCTCTAAGGAAAGGCGGGAACGCCCACAGGATCGTCCTGAGGACTTAGACGTCCCCCCTGCACTGGCTGATTTCATCCATCAGCAGAGAACCCAGCAGGTTGAGCAAGACATGTAAGTGTTTGCCTGTGTCTGACTTTATGCCGTGAGTAATTACCTTTTTGCCACATTTTCAGTTTCACTTTTGTGGAGTATATACGTGAAAATCTGAGGAGCAGTGATTTCCTCCTTACCCCAACCTGGGCCTTAGCAATAAAACCTGCTGTTTGTGTTCACAAAGGGCCTGCACAGCATTGTCTCATGTAAACCTCACTGCAGTCCTGAGAAGTAGCAGTTGCTCTCATTCCCATTTTATAGATGTAAAACATGAAGGCTGGGCGCGGTGGCTCACGCCTGTAATCCCAGCACTTTGGGAGGCTGAGACCGGTGGATCACCTGAGGTCAGGAGTTCGAGACCAGCCTGCCAACATGGTGAAACCTCATCTCTAGTGAAAATACAAAAATTAGCCAGGCGAGGTTGTGTGTGCCTGTAATCCCAGCTACTTCGGAGGCTGACACAGGAGAATCGCTTGAACCTGGGAGGTGGAGGTTGCAGTGAGCCGAGATGGCATCACTGCACTCCAGCCTGAGTGATAGAGTAAGACTCCGTCTCAAAAAAAAAAAAAAAAAAAAGGTGTAAAAGCAAAATTAGAGGTGCAGACTTCTTGTAGAGTTGGAACTTCTTTGAGACAGGGTCTTTCTCTGTCGCCCAGACTGGAGTGTGGTGGCGTGAACACAGCTCACTACAGCCTTTACATCCTGGGCTCAAGTGATCCTTCTGCCTCTGCCTCCCAAGTAGCTGTGACCACAGGCGTGAGCCATCATGCACAGCTAGTTTTTGTATTTTCTATATGCCCAGTCTGGTCTTGAATTTCTGGCCTCAGCAATCCTCCCAACCTTCCCTCCCAAAGGGTTGGAATTACAGGCATGAACCACTGCGCCTGGCCAGAGCCGGCCCATGTTTTCTTTCTTTTTTCTTTTGAGAGATTTCCTTTTGTCAGGTGAGTACAATGGGTGATCTCAGTGATGCAACCTGCCTCCTGGTTCAAGTTTCTCCTGCCTCACCTCCAAGTAGTGGTTTAGGATGTGCCACCACACCTGGCTAATTTTATATCTTTTTTTTTTTTTTTTTTTTTTTTTTTTTGAGACAGGGTTTCATCTTTTTGACTTCAGGTGATCCACCCTCCTTGGCCTCCCAAAGTGCTGGGATTACAGGCCCGAGCCACCGCACCCAGCCCGTGTTTTCTTAAATTTGTCTTTCCTCCATACCCTACTGCTCTGCCTTTCTTATTAGGACTCAAATAGTAGGTAAGGCTCACTTTTTTTTTTTTTTTTTTTTTTTAGTTTTGCTCTGTCACCCAGGCTGCGTGCCGTAGTGCAGTCATAGCTCACTGTAGCCTTGACCCCTGGGACTCAAGCAATCCCCCTGGCCTCAGCCTCCCTAGTAGCTGGGACTATAGGCTCACATCACTGTACCTGGCTTGTTTTTTAATTTTAGTTTTTATTTTTGTAAACACAGGGTCTTTCTGTGTTGCCCAGGCTGGCCTGAAACTCCTGGCCTCAAGCAGTCCTCCTGCCTCGACCTTCCAAAGTTCTGGGATTACGGGCATGGCCACCATGCTCAGCCCAAGGCTCATTTATGAATTTAGTAAAGAAAAGGCATTTTTTACTGGCAATATAAGCATCTTGGAAAAACTTCACTTAAAATAGACAAATGGACTTTGCCTTTAGTATAGTGCAAAAAGGTTAAAAATTTGATTAGTATTGGCCTTTTCCTCACTAGAGCCAGAGTCTGTCTGGGCATTCATGCCTTTAGCCCCAGCTCTGCAATGTGAGGCCACAAGCTAAGTGCTGGAGAAATAAAGGCCATGAAAGGCAGCCCTGCCCTCCTGGGCTACCGTGATCCTTGAGGAACACATCACAAGTTGAGGATTTTTATACGGATTTTTTTTTTTTTTTTTTTTTTTTTTGAGATGGAGTCTCGCTCTGTTGCCCAGGCTGGAGTGCAGTGGCGCAATCTCGGCTCACTGCAAGCTCCGCCTCCCGGGTTCATGCCATTCTCCTGCCTCAGCCTCTCCGAGTAGCTGGGACTACAGGCGCCCGCCACCACACCCGGCTAATTTTTTGTATTTTTAGTAGAGACGGGGTTTCACCGTGGTCTGGATCTCCTGACGTCGTGATCCGCCCGCCTCGGCCTCCCAAAGTGCTGGGATTACAAGCGTGAGCCACCGTGCCCGGCGGATTTCTTAGGATCAGAAAAAATATAACATTAAGCTCTTGGCCAGCTGAAATATTTGCTTCATCCTTACTTTACAGATTTGTTATTTCAAACTGCAAGAATTACATATTTCTCATTTTGGTATTATCCACAACATCAACCATACAGTACTTTGCAAATAAGTACTCAAATCTTTATAAAGCTGCTTGGGTCTCCAGCTCTCTAAAGAAATTAATAGACTTAATTATCATATTTTAAGAGTGAGCAAATATCATCTGATTTATGATTTGTACTCAAATTACTGAAATAATGAAGCTCTTTATAAAGGGAAGATATTTTCATGGTGGACTTTTCTCATTTGTTTTTACAGATTGGATAAGAGGCATTATTTTTCCCTTGAATCACGGAATTAATCAGAATGATTTTTCTTTTTGTTTTATTTACTCAGGTTTGCACATCCTTATCAATATGAACTAAATCACTTTACCCCACCAGATTCAGTGCTTCAAAAGCCACAACCCCAGGTTAGTACCCAGCCTTAGTTTAAAGGTGCCATGTAGTAGCCCAAGAGGAATCAAATAAGTAGATTCATTGATGCAATTTTGACTTTCCTTGAAGATCTTTAAGGTAGAAAGTTACAGTTTTGGGTCATTTCTCAAACTCGTAGTTCACTTTGTACTTTACTGGGAGATGGTTTCTGTATTCCTCCCTTTTTCTCACTATTCTCTTGATTCAGTTATACAGATCTATAGAAGAGACACCATGCCATTTGATATCCTCCCTGGATGAACTCGTGGAACTCAACGAAAAGCTCTTGAATTGTCAGGAATTTGCAGTTGACTTGGAGGTATCTTATAAATGACCCTGGGTAAAATTTTTACATTTTCTGTGAGTTCACCTATTGGAGAAGTATAAAATTGATACTAATTGTAATTTTTTTTGGTAAAAAATTAATCATATAACTTAGCTTTGTAGCTGACTTCAAAATCAGTAAAGTCAAGTCTAACATAATCTTTGTTTTTTTTCTTCTCCCCTCCTTCTGTGGGGTTTAGCACCACTCTTACAGGAGCTTCCTGGGACTGACCTGCCTGATGCAAATTTCCACTCGGACAGAAGACTTCATCATTGACACCCTCGAGCTTCGAAGTGACATGTACATTCTCAATGAGAGCCTCACAGACCCAGCCATCGTTAAGGTCAGCCACCCTTTTGTAACTCATGCATGTGAGTTCATACAAGATTTTTAGTGCTTTTCAGTGTACTATTTCATTATTTCAACCTAGACCCAGTCAAGTTGGGAGGAATCATGTCATTTCCTAACTAGGGTACCGTGCCAAATGGCTTTTGTTTCTAAATCCCTATTAGAACAGCTAAGACTTAGCTTGTTACCACCCAGAAAAATGTTAAATCATTTTAATGACTACTGCAGTGAGCCCCAGCCATCAAGATTGTTTGGACTTAATGGCTGTACTGAAGCTACTAGAGCTGCTTTCATGTGTCTCATTGGTTGATAACAGTTTCAGACTTCAAACATAGGAATCAGGAGTGTAGAAAGCTGTGACTGAAGACAAAAGAAACATTTAAAACTGCATATATCTAATTTTTTTTTTTTTTTTTTAAGATGGAGTTTTGCTCTTGTTGCCCAGGCTGGAGTACAATGGTACAATCTCGGCTCACTGCAACCTCCGCCTCCCAGGTTCAAGCGATTCTCCTGCCTCGGCCTCCCAAGTAGCTGGGGTTACAGGCATGCGCCACCACACCCGGCTAATTTTTGTATTTTTAGTAGAGACAGGGTTTTGCCATGTTGGTCAGGCTGGTCTCAAACTCCTGACCTCAAGCCATCCACCCACCTTGGCCCAAAGTGCTGGGATTACAGGTGTGAGCCACCACACCCAGCTGCATATATCTAATCTTGATTAGAACATTGGCTTCAGCCAGGTGAGGTGGCTCAGGCCTGTAATCCCAGCACTTTGGGAAGCTGAGGCAGGAGGATCACTTGAGCCCAGGAGATCGAGACCAGCCTGGGAAACATAATGAAACCCCGTCTCTACAAAAAATACCAAAGTTTAGCTGGGCATGGTGGCACGCCTGTAGTCCCAACTACTTGGGAGGCTGAGGTGGGAGGCTTGCTGGAGCACGGGAGGCGGAAGTTGCAGTGAGCCAAGATCACACCACTGCACTACAGACAGGACAGCGGAGACTACCTTCTAATTTCAGTGTTCTAATAAACTAGAGGCATAGTTAATTTCCGAGCATGAGTGGCCTGCTACCAGTGTACTGCATGACTTTGATTCTGTTTTCAGGTCTTCCATGGTGCTGATTCAGACATAGAATGGCTACAGAAAGACTTTGGGTTGTATGTAGTAAACATGTTTGATACTCATCAGGCAGCACGCCTTCTTAACCTGGGCAGGCACTCACTTGATCATCTCCTGAAACTCTACTGCAACGTGGACTCAAACAAGCAATATCAGCTGGCTGATTGGAGAATACGGTCAGTTTGCTCTTAATGAGGAAATGTGGGTGGCAGAAGAAAGTGATTATTCATTAACCTGTCGTCCAGAGAGACCTGGGTTTGAGCCCTGCCATGCTCATTGAGATGAATGGCATCAGGCTTTTCGCCAGGCATCTTCAGCAGTGTAAAAGTGGTAGGAAATTCTTTTTTTTTTTTTTTTTTTTTTTTTTTAGTAGACAGAGTTTTGCTTTTTAACCCCGGGTGCAGGCCGTTATTTTAAACTCGCGGCAAGCTCAGCCTCCCGGGTCCACGCCAGGCTCCTGCCTCAGCCTCTCTGAGTAGCTGGGACTACAGGCGCCCGCCACCACGCTCGGCTAATTTTTTGTATTTTTAGTAGAGACGGGGTTTCACCGTGGTCTCGATCTCCTGACGTCGTGATCCGCCCGCCTCGGCCTCCCAAAGTGCTGGGATTACAAGCGTGAGCCACCGCGCCCAGCTGTAGGAAATTCTTTAATGATAATGTGGACTTTATGATGGGCTGATGCAGTTACACTGTGTTTCATGGAAATAGTGGCTGAAAAAGAGGTGCCGCATCAGTATTTGCCTGTGCTGGTCTCTTTTTTTTTTTTTTTTTTTTTTTTGAGGGGGGGTCTTTCTCTGGCGCCCTGGCTGGAGTGCAGTGGCGTGATCTTGGCTCACTGCAACCTCCGCCTCCCGGGTTCACGCCATTCTCCTGCCTCAGCCTCTCCGAGTAGCTGGGACTACAGGCGCCCGCCACCACGCCCGGCTAATTTTTTGTATTTTTGGTAGAGACGGGGTTTCACCGTGGTCTCGATCTCCTGACCTCGTGATCCGCCCGCCTCGGCCTCCCAAAGTGCTGGGATTACAAGCGTGAGCCACCGCGCCCGGCTGTGCTGGTCTCTTGTTTGAAACCGGGGTCTTTCTACTAGATGATTTTGTGTGTGTGTATGTGTATGTGTGTGTGTTTAAGATCTTCCGTAGGGATGATTGTGTGTGTGTGTATAAGATGATCTTCCATAGGTGGGAAAGAATTCTAAGGGACACTGTTGTTTAGCTTTATACGGAGCGTTTTTTGTGGCGTAAGGTAGCAGTTTTGCCCCACTTCCTGCAGGCCTTGCTCAGCTTGGTCATTTTCCGCTTGTTTGCTACCTCTCTGAGGTTGCACCTGTCATAGGAAGGTGCTGCTGAGCTTTTCCAGGAATTCCACATGCCAGAATGCCAGAATTTCCTTTTTTCTTTCTTTCTTTTTTTTTTGAGACGGAGTTTCACTCTTGTTGCCCAGGCTGGAGTGCAGTGGCACGATCTCGGCTCACCACAACCTCTGCCTCCCAGGTTCAAGCAATTCTCCTGCCTCAGCCTCCCGAGTAGCTAGGATTACAGGCATGCACCACCACGCCCAGCTAATTTTGTATTTTCAGTAGAGACGAGGTTTCTCCATGTTGGTCAGGCTGGTCTCGAACTCCTGACCTCAGGTGATCCTCCCGCCTCGGCCTCCCAAAGTGCTGGGATTATAGGCATGAGCCACTGCGCCTGGCCCACAATGCCAGAATTTCTAAATATAAAAGTAAAATTACATTTGGACTGATAAAGTCCAAATAAAAGATGAAATTGATAAAATCTAAAAACCACTCCCTGTTACGGAGCCCTTACCCTGTGCCAAGCTCTGGGCTAAGTGCTTCAAGGATGTGGTCCTGTGTAGTCCTCACAACAGCCTATGAAGTACCTGGTTCCCATTTCACAAGTTAGGTGGGTCAGCCCAAAGAGGTTAAGGAACTGTCCAAGGACAGACATCTGGAGCTGAGATTTGAACTCAGGACAACAGTGGCCCCTTTTCTACTGCCTCTTGTGTGTGTCCAGAGTAGCTGACAGTGCCCTTACTTTAACCACCGTATTACCCTGCCTCCAATTCTACCCAGCTGTTAAAATAATGGTTTATCATGTTAAAATGCAGGAAATGTTGGCATAACTGCAGTATTGACTATGAAAGGATCTTTCATATTGGAAGGGTCTAAGGAAGTCCCAGCACCCAAGGAATAGACAAATTGAATTGCTGTCCTTGGGGGCAATCAATAAAACTGTCCTCTGCAATTCCAGCCCTCTGCCTGAGGAGATGCTCAGCTACGCCCGGGATGACACCCATTACCTGCTATACATCTATGACAAAATGAGGCTGGAGCTGTGGGAGCGCGGCAACGGGCAGCCCGTGCAGCTTCAGGTGGTGTGGCAACGGAGCAGGGACATCTGCCTCAAGGTACACCTCAGCCGCAGTCACACAGACCGTGACACTCAGGCTCTGTGTCTGGCCAGGTTCTAGTTCTTAAGGTTGCTCCTTACATTCATGAAAAGAGCCAAACGTTTTGCAGAGTCCAGGGCACAATTTTGATTCCCATTGATCTTGAATATTCTCTAATACTTTGTAGAAATTCATCAAACCTATCTTCACGGATGAGTCCTACCTTGAACTCTATAGGAAGCAAAAGAAGCACCTTAACACACAGCAGTTGACAGCCTTTCAGCTGCTGTTTGCCTGGAGGGATAAAACAGCTCGCAGGGAAGATGAAAGTTACGGGTAAGGGATTAGAGATTCTTTTAACACTTGTTTCCAGACTGAAGAGATCTAATAACAAGTAAATAATGGGCTTTTTTCTTTTGCTATGAAAGCTGGTTGTTTCCCCTATGTGACAGCATCTAATGGAACTTACTGGCTGAATGTAATGTGTCCCCACTGTGTGTGTGTGTGTGTGTGTTTTTTTTTTTCAGATATGTACTGCCAAACCACATGATGCTGAAAATAGCTGAAGAACTGCCTAAGTGAGTCTGAAAGCTGATTAATGTGTTCCGACTTTCTCAGTAGATATGATGTTCTTCAAAATCAAGCTTTTCTGGTTGCTATTACCCAGGGCTGCTTACTCAGAGATTAATGCTCTAAGCTTGGAAGGTAGCAAGTTGAAGGAATATAGAATTTCTGCCCTCAGGCTGCCATTTAAGAACTAAAATTTCTGAACTGGAATCATTTCAATGATTATGCCTTAGTTCGAGTTTATTTTAAGTCTCTGAGCCTTATAGCATCTACTTGCAAGGGAAGAAAATGTCCCAGGTTCTCTCATCTATACTTTCTTCCAAATTAAAGCAGCTTATGATCTTAAACGTTTTGTGATCTTGATTGAAGTATAAGCAAGAATGAAAATCCACAGCCTGTTGGTTGCCCCCTGCTGAATTGAGAATTCACAGTGCTGTGGTACTTACTTCCAGCTCTCCCTGATTGTGGGAGTCAGGCTCCAAGAGGGATCCACTTAAAGCTTGGTGTCGCAAAGAACACATGGAGAAGTTGGCCTAGGCTGGCCTGACATCAGTGTTTCCTTAGTCACCTACCTGTAGCTTCAGCTTAGGTGTGGCAGCCTGGCTTTACCCAGTCATTATTCTCATCTGGAAGCCTTTAAGGGCTGCATTTCTGAGTGACAAGCTGAGTGTGTTCTTACTTGTCTTCAGGGAACCTCAGGGCATCATAGCTTGCTGCAACCCAGTACCACCCCTTGTGCGGCAGCAGATCAACGAAATGCACCTTTTAATCCAGCAGGCTCGAGAGATGCCCCTGCTCAAGGTAAGAAGCTTTTCTGTGGCCGGGCACAGTGGCTCACCCCTATAATCTCAGCACTTTGGGAGGCTGAGGTGGCTGGATCATTTCAGGTTAGGAGTTCGAGACCAGCCTGGCCAACATGGTGAAACCCCATCTCTAGTAAAAATACAAAAAATTAGCCAGGCGTATGGTGCACACCTGTAATCCCAGCTACTCCGGAGGCTGAGGCAGGAGAATTGCTGGAACCTGAGAGGTGGAGGTTGCAGTGAGCCGAGATCGCGCCACTGCACTCTAGCCTGGGAGACAGAGCGAGACTTCGTCTCAAAAAAAAAAGATTTTCTACTGAAGGGTTCCAACTTAGCAAGCCTGTTGTTTTTATTTTTATTTTTATTTTTATTTTTTTAGACGGAGTCTCGCTCTGTCTCCAGGCTGGAGTGCAGTGGTGCGATCTTGGCTCACTGCAACCTCCGCCTCCCGGATTCAAGCAATTCTCCTGACTCAACCTCCTGAGTCGCTGGGATTGCAGGCGTGCACCACCACACCCAGCTAATTTTGTATTTTTAGTAGAGGTGGGGTTTCACCGTGTTGGCCAGGCTGGTCTCGAACTCCTGATCTTAGGTGATCCACCCACCTGGGCCTCCCAAAGTGCTGGGATTACAGGCGTGAGCCATCGTGCCCAGGCTTAGCAGGCCTGTTTTTTCTGCTAGCATCTTATTCCTTGTGGCTTCCTAGATTCATGAGCTGGTCTGCATTCTAAACAACCCTAGGGAAATAATAGGGCTTAGGAAGTCCAGTGTGTGTGTCTTGATGAATTTAGCTGCTTTTTTTATGACAGTTGAGAGCTAAGACTCATTCTTTTTATTTATGACCTTAGCTTTGATGATTCAGCAGCAAGTACTATCTGGTAACTGGGCCAATTCACTGTTCTAAGGCAGTTAATGTGGTGGAGTGAGATGGAGCGGTGACCTCAGCAGAGGGAGCTAGTTTTGGGAGCCTGGCAGTGGCCCAGATGTGAAGTGATAGCTCCCTGAACGAGTGAGGAATCACAGACTGGGAAGGAAAGAACAGGTATAGGAAGCATCAGAAGAAAAGATTGATGAGACTTCGTAGCAAATGATGACAATGGCAGCCAGTTTTCTTTTGTTTTTTTTTTTGTTTGTTTGTTTTGAGACAGGGTCTTGCTCTGTCACCCAGGCTGGAGTGCAGTGATGCAATCATGGCTCACTGTAGCCTCCATCTGCTAGGCTCCCACCTTAGCCTTCTGAGTAGCTGGGACCGCAGGCATACACCACCATACCCAGCTATGTTTTTTTAAATTTTTTGTAGAGATGGGTCTTGCTTTGTTTCCCAGACTGGTCTTGAGCCCGTGGGCTCAAGCATTCCTCCCACCTCGGCCTCCCAAAGTGCTGAAATTACAGTTGTGAGCCACCTGCCAGCCCCACATTTGCAATTTTTGTGTTAAAAATGTCTTTGTAAGCGCTGTACTTTGTCCAAGTAAAGAGAGACCTTGATTACTGGAGAAGAGTCTTTTTCAAGCTCTTTGGAATCCTTCCTATTGTGCTTAGTCATGTTAAAGAACTTTACTCTTTCATTCTACAGGTAATTATTGAGCACCAAATAATTATCAGGCCAGGCACTGTAAGGAGTGAAGAGAGGAAAGAAAATCTCTGGGCTCTTGAGAAACAGGCTGGTGAAGGAACACAGTCAGCGTTGGGGACTGGGGGTTGGACTTGAGGTGTTGGGGCAACTTTCCTCAATTCCCTTCATTTTTATCCTTAGTCTGAAGTTGCAGCCGGAGTGAAGAAGAGTGGACCGCTGCCCAGTGCCGAGGTACAGTGTCGGATCTGTTTTCTCCCCTGGGAGGGAAGACATCAAGTCACAGCCAGTGCAAGTACACCTCTGACAGAGGCCTGTGCTGACAGCTGGCAGAAAGCTGCTGCCGGCTTGCACGTTTTACATGCCAGCCTGCTGGTGTCTTTTAATGCAGAGATTGGAGAATGTTCTCTTTGGACCTCACGATTGCTCCCATGCCCCTCCGGATGGCTATCCAACCATCCCAACCAATGGTAAAGTCGAGAGCCCTCCTGACTGTCCCAAAGAGGTTGGGACACAGCTACCTTGTCTAAAATTCTGTAGGCTTGGCCGGGCGTGGTGGCTTATGCCTGTAATGCCAGCATATTTGGAAGGCTGAGGCGGGTGGATCACCTGAGGTCAGGTTTGAGACCAGCGTGCCCAACATGGTGAAACCCCATCTCTACTAAAAATACAAAAATTAGCTGGCATGGTGGTGGGCGCCTGTAATCTTAGCTACTTAGGAGGCAGAGGCAGGAGAATCACTTGAACTGAGGAGGCGGAAGTTGCAGTGAGCCGAGATTGTGCATTGCACTCCCGCCTAGGGGACTACAGCAAAACTCCATCTCAAAAAGAAAAAATAAAATAAAATTCTGTAGGCTTTGACCTTATTATCTTCTGCTCCTCTAGGATCTATGCCAGTTCAGAAGCAGGCGAGCCTCTTTCCTGATGAAAAAGAAGATAACTTGCTGGGTACCACATGCCTGATTGCCACAGCTGTCATCACGTTATTTAACGTGAGTAGCACAGAAACTTCACTGAGGTGATGAGGACCTCCTGGGATTTACTGGATTTATCCAGCAGGCTGTCTGCCTGGAGCGTTGCATACACTGGGAGACTAATGCTGAGAGCAAAACCCAGCGGTGCTGGGAGAGGCACAGAGACCGATGAGCAAGGTGGCACTGACCACTCTGGAGGAGGTGGTCTGGGGACGTGGATGGGGGATTCTCTGAGTTCTGTGTGGAGAAATCTTCAAGGAAAGGCTGACGTCCTGTTGTTGAACAGCACCTAGTGGGAGGAGGGTCTGTGCTAAGAGAACACACAAGCAGGGCTTTCCAGACCAGCTGCAGCAGTGGTGAGGGAAAAACAGTTCACCTGGATGCCCAGCAGGGGTGGCATGGGTGTGCTCTCCGACGAACTGTAGAATGTGTGCTGCCCGTAGCTTCCTGCCTGACCCCAGCACCACATATGTGTGCTTTCAGTGAAGAAGAGAAACGATTTTTTTTTTTTTTTTTTTTTTTTTGAGACAATCTTGTTCTCCCACCCAGGCTGGAATGCAGTGGCACAATCATGGCTCACTGCAGCCTTGACTTCTGAGGCTCAAATGATCCTCCTGCCTCAGCCTCCCGAGTAGCTGGGATTATAGGCATGAGTCACTGCACCCAGCTATTTCACCCTTTTTGTTTGTTTGTTTGTTTGGTTTCATTTTTTGAGATGGAGTTTCACTCTTGTTGCACAGGCTGGAGTGCAATGGCAACATCTCGGCTCACTGCAACCTCCACCTTCTGGGTTCAAGCGATTCTCCTGCCTCAGCTTCCGTAGTAGCTGGGATTGCAGGTGCCCGCCACCATACTTAGCTAATATTTTATATTTTTAATAGAGATAGGGTTTCACTATGTTGGCCAGGCTGGTCTCGAACGCCTGACCTCAGGCGATCCGCCTGCCTAAGCCTCCCAAAGTGCTGGGATTACAGGCATGAGCCACCACACCCGGCATTTTTTTTTTTTTTTTTTTGAGGCAGGATCTCATTCTGTCACCGAGGTGGGAGTGCAGTGGCACCATCTTGGCTCACTGCAACCTCTGCCTCCTGGGCTCAAGCAATCCCTCTGCCCCAGCCTTCTCCCGAGTAGCTGGGACTACAGGTGTATGCCACCATGCCCAGCCAATTTTTGTATGTTTTGTAGAGATGGGATTTCACCATGTCGCCCAGGCTTCACTTTGGTTTTTAACTTAATTATATAAATCTAGATTGGGCCTTGCTTTAGCAATTAATGAGAAAATACTAGGCGCTTTAGTTGACCTCAGAGCTAATTGCGTCATGACTTAGCCCCTAAACCTGTTAGCATGAGCTCTGGGCTGCTTTGATATGGCTGTTTGGTGTAAAGGAGGCTGTGGTCTCCCTGCACTCTGTTGCAAGGGGGCATAATTACAGATGAAGCAAAAGGATAGCACATATTTATGAACCCAGTTGGAAGCAGCATTTTGTTGCATAATTTCAATGATTCCCTATAAAGATATGTAATATTAAATTTCAGGCCTGGCGCAGTGGCTCACACCTGTAATCCCAGCACTTTTGGAGGGCAAGGCAGGCAGATCACCTGAGGTCAGGAGTTTGAGACCAGCCTGGCCAACATGGTGAAACGCCATCTTTAATTAGCCGGGCGTTGTGGCGCATGCTTGTAATCCCAGCTACTCGGGACCTGAGGCAGGAGAATCGCTTGAACACAGGAGGCGGAGGTTGCAGTGAGCAGAGATCGCACCACTGCACTCCAGCCTGGGCAACAGAGCAAGACTCCACTCAAAAAATAAATACATACGTACATAAAATAAATTTCAGGCAACAATCAAGATCTCATATTCTAGAGCCAGACCACGCTGCGTTTAGATCCTTGGTCTGCTCGTATTCACTGCAAGCCTCTGAAAGACTGTCATAACCTCTGTAGGCCTCAGTTTCCTCCTCTGTAAGGTAGTGAGAGTAATACCACCTTATAGGCTATGAGGACATGGTGAGAATTCACTGATCCAGATCACTGATATTGAAATGCTACTGTGTGCTGTTGCAGACAGAACGCCTTATACATAGGAGAGTGTATGAAAAATTAGCCTTAGCCATTGGTATTAATACCATGTTACTGGCCGGGTGGGTGCGGTGGCTCACGCCTGTAATCCCAACACTTTGGGAAGCCAAGGCGGGTGGATCACTTGAGGTCAGGAGTTCAAGACAAGCCTGGCCAATATGGTGAAACCTGTTCTCTGCTAAAAATACAAAAATCAGCTGGGCACGGTGGCACATGCCTGTAATCCCAGCTAGTCGGGAGGCTGAGGCAGGAGAATCGCTTGAATGCAGGAGGTGGAGGTTGCAGTGAGCAGAGATCACACCACTGCACTCTAGTCTGGGCAACAGAGCGAGACTCTGTCTCAGAAAAAAAAAAAAAAAATCACTGTTAACTGTTGCTGTCTTGCTTGCCTCTTGATGTCACAGATGATCATGGTCATTAGTGATCGTTTTTTGTCTGTCCCTGCAGGAACCTAGTGCTGAAGACAATAAAAAGGGTCCATTGACAGTTGCACAGAAAAAAGCCCAGAACATCATGGAGTCCTTTGAAAATCCATTCAGGATGGTGAGTAGTAGTTTTGTCAGGGCTGACAGGATGTGCAGAGACGCCTACAGCTGTACATGCTTTTACCTGGGAAGGAAGCCTCTGAAGCCAGTGTGTCAGCTGCCCTGATGTCCTGGCAAAGATGCTGACATGGCACCAGCAACCCCCATCTGAGTGCCTCTGCCCTGTGGATCTAGTAGATTCCATTCCTGGCAGCGTTTCACACAGCTGTTTCCTTCCTCCAGTTTCTGCCCTCACTAGGACACCGTGCTCCCGTCTCTCAGGCAGCGAAGTTCGATCCATCAACGAAAATCTATGAAGTAAGTGGACTTGTCACCTGTTCTAAAAGAGATTTTTTTTTTTTTTTTTGAGATGGCGTCTCGCTTTGTCACCCAGGCTGGAGTGCGGTGCAATGATCTCGGCTCACTGCAACCTCCACCTCCCAGGTTCAAGCAGTTCTTCTGCCTCAGCCTCCCAAGTAGCTGGGATTACAGGCACCTGCTATCATGCCTGGCTAGTTTTTGTACAGATGGGGTTTCACCATGTTGGTCAGGCTGGTCTCAAACTCCTGACCTCAGGTGATCCACCCGCCGTGCCCTCTCAAAGTGCTGGGACTACAGACAGGCGTGAGCCACTGCGCCCGGCCCTAAAAGAGACTTTCTAAGAAAAGGGGATTTCTTGATTATTCATACCAGGTTTCTGTTTTAGACAAGCCCATCTCATCTGTGAATCCCCTGAAAATGAATGCAAAAGCCCTTTATTTTCTAGCATTGTTTCTAGGGAAAGGGTCCAGAACTTCAGTGAGATTCTTAAAAGCACTTGGGCCAGGCGCGGTGGCTCACGCCTGTAATCCCAGCACTTTGGGAGGCCGAGGCGGGCAGATCATGAGGTCAGGAGATCGAGACCATCCTGGCTAACATGGTGAAACCCCATCTCTACTAAAAATATAAAAAATCAGCCGGGCGTGGTGGCAGGTGCCTGTAGTCCCAGCTACTCAGAGGGCTGAGGCAGGAGAATGGCTTGAACCTGGGGGGCAGAGCTTGCAGTGAGCCGAGACCGTGCCACTGCACCCCAACCTGCGCGACAGAGTGAGACTCTGTATCCAAAAAAAAAAGCACTTAGAAACCTTGTAAGAAACAAATCTCCATTTGCAGTTTTTTAATTGAGGTTTAATCTATATGTAGTAAAGTACACAAATATTAAATATACAGCTTGATGCATTTTTACAGATGTCTGTTACTTTAAGGCTCTTAAAGGTGACAGCTTTAATTTTAAAACATTCTATCTTACTTATCTGGCATGTTTTTACCAGCATTATGAGTAAAAATGAGAGCATACCTCCCCTAGACCCCCTTGAGATGTTCCCCAGAGCCAGCACGTGAACTGTTGTTTGAAGCCTCCTTCCTCCCTGCAGGAAGCGTCTGCTCTGATGACATGGGCGACTGGCTCCCTCTGTGTGGCAGCAGAGCTCTTTTGTTAGGCAAAACCGAGAGGTCCCCCAGCCCTGTTCCTGTCCCTGAGTTAGCTTGCTATTTTTAGAAATGGGGAATCAGGTGGGGCTTCTGCCTTCTCTCTTCTTTTCCCCCCACGGACTGTGTCACATTGAACAACTGCACGTCCTGTGTGTTATGCCCAGTGTCACCTCCATGTGTTGAAACGCCATAGGTCAGTGGGGTGTCATAAAGAAACACAGCAGACTTGTGGAAGCCCAGCCTGGAGTCTGCCTCTGTCATTTACTGACCATGTCCCTTGGACAAGTTATTTCGTCTGCCAGAGTCTGTTTGCTCATCTCTAAAGAGAGGGTGATGACCTTTTTCCCAGGGTTACAGAGGGATTGAATGAGATGACGGATAGCCCAGTGCCTGGAGGACAGTAGCACTTTGTCCTCCTTAATAGGGATTTTAGCAATAAAGCCAGCATGAAATTTATTTTTCATGCCCTTAGATTTGAAAATTTATGACTTAGAATGTGTGTACTTCTTAGGTTAACCTGCCCTACGTCACCTCATGAAAAGTAAGACAGATTTAGGTGGCTGACTTTGGAGGGTTTTTTTTTGTTATATTTGCTTTCATTATAGATCAGCAACCGTTGGAAGCTGGCCCAGGTACAAGTACAAAAAGACTCTAAAGAAACTGTCAAGAAGAAGGCAGCTGAGCAAACAGGTAACACTCACTTCCTTGCAACTCAGTCGGCTGTTAAAGGATGGCTGTTTCTCACCCGCTGTTTCAGCCAAGTGCCAGATACAGCTATGAATTAAACAGGCACAGCCCCTGCCCTGTGGGGCTTCCCTTCTGCTGAGGGATGGTGGGCAATCAGTATCTATCCTGGCAGATGGCAGCAGGTGCTGTGCAGAGAGATTGGTGGGGAGTGCTGGGGGTGCTGTAGCTGTCTCGTCGGTGGTTGGAGAAGGCAGTCTAATGAATGCAACACTGACGAGACCTGCAGTGACCTAGGGAAGAGTTCTGGAGCCACAGCACAGCGAGCCCAGAGGCCCTGGGGGTAGTTCACTGGGCATGCTAAGCAGCAGCAAGTGGGCCTGCATGAGCAGAGCGGGTAGAGAGGAGCAGGAGATGGGGAAGGAGCCAGCAGGGGCCCACAGGATGACGCTGCCTTTTAGTCTGAGTTCAGAAGCCAGGAGGGTGCTGAGCTGACACAGGGTGGGAAGTGACTGACATGTGGCCCTCTGGCTGTCGTGTTAAGAGTAGACTATAGAGGACAGGATGGGATCCCAGGAAGGGATAGCAGACATGGCGGTGGCTCAGGCGAGAGGGGACGGTGGCTTTGAGACCAGCGTGGGAGCAGAGGAGGTGGTGAGAAGCTGTCAGAGCCTGGATCTGTCCCATAGCAAAGCTGACAGCATTTGATGATGTGGTGGATGTGGCATGTGAGAGAAGGGAAGGGAGCCTTGGATGAAGGTTTTGTCCTGAGCAGCTGGAAAGCTGGAGTTGCTGGCAGCCGAAATAGCTGGTTTGAGCGGGCTTGTCCACGATGGTGATGGTGACGATCCTGTTAAACGCCCTCAGGTCCACAGGCCACTGAGCGTTTGGGTTCACAGGAGAGGAGCAGGCAGGGCTGGGGAGGATCAGCTCACGTGTAGGTGAAGGTGGGCAGAGCACCTGAGCCTAAGCTCTGAGGCAGCCTTTCCTGCAGAGATGGGGGACCGGGGAGCTGAGAGGGAGGAGGGATCAGCCGTGACAACCCCTGTGGCTAGGCCAAGTCGGAGGGGGATGGAGATGGAGGGGAGGGTGGTTGCTGGATTCAGCAACTCCAGAGACAGTTCTCTCCCTTGCAGCTGCCCGGGAACAGGCAAAGGAGGCGTGCAAAGCTGCAGCGGAACAGGCCGTCTCCGTCCGACAGCAGGTCATGGTACGTGCCAGCTTTTCTCCTTTTTCCTTTGAAAAACGGTGCCCCTGCCTGTGGTCAGGATCTTCCTTGGATATCTTAGGGGGCTTGCCCTGTGCTTTATATTAAGTTCTGACTTCTTTCTAGTTCACCTTAGCTTAGCTATTAGTGTCTACCTCATTTCCAAAACCACCACAAGATCGATATTGTAATTCCTCTTAACCTTCTTCCACTGTGTTTATGGTAAATATGCCAGACCACTCAACTGTAGTACTAGAAAAGGTATTGAGGTTACAGTGCTGAAGCTTGTTGTGTGTCCTGCTCTGTCCTACAAAAATGTTGCATTCTAGAGAATGAAACCCCAGAGCACTCTGGAACTCTTTTTTTTGTTTTGTTTTGAAGTAGTGTCTACCTCTGTTGCACAGGCTGGAGTGCAGTGGCGCAGTTGCAGCTCACTGCAGCCTCAAACTCCTGGGCTCAAACGATCCTCCCTCCTCAACCACCCAAGTAGCTAGGACCACAGGCACACACCACCATGCCCAGCTATTTTTTGTTACTGTTTTTGGTGGAGACAGGGTCTCACTATGTTGCCCAGGCTATCACTCGAATTCTTAACCCCTGCCCCCTGCCTTTCCTTTTTTTTTTTTTTTTTATTTTATTTCCTTTTTAAAAAAAAAAATAGTGACATGGTCTTACTCTTACCCTGATGCCCAGGCTGGAGTACAGTGGTACGATTATAGCTCATTGCAGCCTTGTACTCCTGGGTTCAAACGATCCTCCCACCTCAGCCTCCCAAGTAGCTAGGACTACAAGCATGCACCACCATGCCCAGCTACATTTTTTCTTTTTTTTTTGTAGAGATAGGGGTCTTGCTATGTTGCCCAGGCTGGTCTCAGACTACCTAAAGCAGTCCTCCCACCTCAGCCGCCCAAAGCACTGGAATTACAGGCATGAGCCACTGCACCTGGCCTGCTTGCCTTTCTTAAATGACCTCATGTCATTGTCCAGTGAGGAATTTGTTTCACCTGACCCTGAGTGTTGGTCCCGAAGTTCCAGCCACAGCTCCTCTCCCCACCACTGACTGTTCTTCTTACCACTTAGGCAGCTGGGTCCCAGCTACTGCTGAGGCCGGTGGAGTTAGTTCCCTGTCCCATGTGCCTCCCTGTTCCTCCCCCATATCTGTTCCTGATCTACAGCTAGAAAATGCTGCAAAGAAGAGAGAGCGAGCAACAAGCGACCCAAGGACCACAGAACAGAAACAAGAGAAGAAACGACTCAAAATTTCCAAGAAGCCAAAGGACCCAGAGCCACCAGAAAAAGAGTTTATACCTTACGACTACAGCCAGCCAGACTTCAAGGCTTTTGCTGGTGAGGAAGTACTGGGGCCCCATACAGGGACCTCTGTGCGTGTCAGAGGGGAGGAAGCCATAAAGAGACCACAACATAGGGGCCAGGTGAGCCCTGCACAAGGCATGGTGCTAGCCAGGAATTGTTGGAGTAGTCCAGAGAGGCCGTGGCAATGTGGACAGTCGCCTGCAGCCTCATTGCCGTCTCCTCCACGGGAGCTCACTCATGGTGGCCTCCGTGGTGGGTTAGCAAGATCACCTGTCACTTCCATTGTGACCAGGGCGCCATCCTTCCTCACTATAACTTGTGCCCATAAACCCTCTCTCTCTCACACACACACACACGTACACACAGTGAGAATTTTGTTTGTTGAAAAATCTCAAAGCCTATGACATGAACCCCTATGGCTGCTTAGGCTGTGAGGGTCCGTCTGCTTTGAAGGGGCTACAGATGGCATTCCCGACTCTAGCAGCCTTCGGAGCAACATGCTCCTTTGGAAAAGAGAAAGCAGAGGCCAGTCCACACAATGGCATTTTATACAGTAGTGTCGCCTCAGAGCCCGAGTTCCTGATGGCATCACCCAGCACAGAGATTAGAGTAGATTTCCTTATGTGCAGGGGCCACTGCTGTAGCCACCTGCCCCTAAGGTCCTGGGACTAGAGCTGAGAGAAATGGGCCTGGTTTTCAGACTGCCCACAGGGACCAGGATCGCCGTGTATTCATTTATGTGAGCCACGAGTCCCAGCCCCTCATCATGACAGGGGTTGTGCTCTGACAGCCAAGGCTTCCCTGAGTGTCATGGTCCCAGCCTTGCTGTGAGCCTGTGATGTGTAGTAACTCATTGACCTGACCACAGGTCTCTCTCATCTCTTACTTTTCAGGAAACAGCAAATCCAAAGTTTCTTCTCAGTTTGATCCAAATAAACAGACCCCATCTGGCAAGGTAAGAACTGCTCCTGAAGGATTTTAGCACGCCATTGGTGCCTATTTTTGACCTCCTCTTCTGCTGAGAAGATAGGCCCATCCAGGAGTCCATTCCTTTGCATATCTTTTTCCTCACCTCATTTCTTCCCAAGGGCAGACAGTACCCATCAGCTACCCCAGCAACTCATAAAACGAGGCTGTAAAAGCTGGCATGTGGCTTTAAAGGGTATTATTCTGTGTTTGCTACCATGGGAACTATAGCTGCAGGCCAAAAGCACCCCCTTTGGGGCCAGCACAAGCCTGCATTCGCCCCTCGTGGGTGTTGGCGCTGGTGCCAGGGAAACAGCGTGGCTGCGGGTTCCACAGGCGCGGGGGCAGGGCTGCTTTGGGGCCCTCCTGTTCCTCTTGCAGTGCATCCTAGCGGCCTTGCCTTCAGAGACACAGAAACGTCCTCTCGCAGGGAAGCTAAAGTCACTCCTGTGCTGCTAGAATCTTTGGCCACCTGAGCTCAGGTGTGCTTTTCTGTGTATCTTGTGGTCAAGGTGCCCACCCACCTTAAACAGTTTCTTTTCTTTTCAGAAATGCATTGCAGCCAAAAAAATTAAACAGTCGGTGGGAAACAAAAGCATGTCCTTTCCAACTGGAAAGTCAGACAGGTATGTTTGTGGTGGACGGCGGTGTGGCCCAGGGAGCCCAGTGAGAAAGCACCTGCCCTGCGTGGTGTGGTCAGTGGGGAGTAGCTGGGGAGCAAGTGCCCAGGGGTCTTCAACCAGGACGACTCAGAGAACCTCCCAAGCCAGGTCCCTCACACCACTCGGAAAACAAGGGCGGGAGGTGATTTTCTCTGTGCCACACATCACGGAGCCAGGCACTGTGCCCCGGGACTCAGATTCCCCTTGTTCCTGGCTCTCCAGTTACCGTGTTTCCTGGGGTCACCTTAGGGAAAATAGGTGTGAATAGTTGTGAAATTTTCCTGGACCAGCCTATTAGGAATGAGGAAAAAGTAAGCACATGTGGGTTATCTTTGTTGTTGAAGAGTGGTTTGGCTTGGTTTTGTTTTGTTTTGTGACAGTCTCATTCTGTCACCCAGGCTGGAGTGCAGTGGCACAATCTTGGCTCACTGCAACCTCCACCTCCTGGGTTCAAGCAAGTCTCTCACCTCAGCCTCCCGAGTAGCTGAGATTACAGGTGCCTGCCATCATGCCCGGCTAATGTTTTTGTATTTTTAGTAGAGATGGGGTTTTGCCATGTTGGCCAGGCTGGTCTCAAACTCCTGGCCTCAATTGATCCTCCCGCCTCGGCCTCCCAGAGTACTGGGATTACAGGTGTGAGCCACTGCATCCAGCCAAATGTTTTTGTTAAAAACATAAAATCCTAATAATCAAGCCGACCCTGAGGTCAGGGGACTTGCCCGAGGGCAGGAAAAACAGGTCTGCTTTCTCGAGATGCTGTTTAGCTCAGCCAACTCTTGTGGGCCGCCCAGTTCTCTGGGGCCCCTGAACAAACCATTCTCCCTCTGTTCTGCATGATTAAGGTTTGCACCATTTTGTAAACCATCTGAGAACATCCAACCAACCCGGAAGAAATAACTGTTGTTTTTGTACTCTCTGCAGAGGCTTCAGGTACAACTGGCCACAGAGATAGTCCTGGAAGACACGTGGCGCCTGTGGACTGGAAGCACCAAATGCTGGTGCTGCTTTTGTACATACATATTTTTAAACCATTAAAAAAAATTCTTCCTGAAGAAAGCTGATTCCTGACTTTTATTTTGTTGCCACCACAGCTCTGGCAGGTTGCCATCCTGTTCAGGCAACCATCTTCAGCTGTCTGTGGGCAGGTGAGTGTGCTCCAGGAGTTATGGTGACTTCTAGAGAAATCCAGAGCCGGCCGGGCGTGGTGGCTCACGCCTGTAATCCCAGCACTTTGGGAGGCCGAGGTGGGCGGATCACGAGGTCAGGAGATCGAGACCATCCTGGCCAACACGGTGAAACCCCGTCTCTACTAAAAATACAAAAAATTAGCCAAGCATGGTGGCGGGCGCCTGTAATCCCAGCTACTCAGGAGGCTGAGGCAGGAGAAGGGCGTGAACCCGGGAGGCGGAGCTTACAGTGAGCCAAGATCTCACCACTGCACTCCAGCCTGGGCGACAGAGCAAGACTCTGTCTCAAAAAAAAAAAAAAAGAAAAATCCAGAGCCACTCCCAAGGAGGAATATGAGACAAATTGCTGGGACTTAGAAGTGGCAGCACCTGCAAGGCACGAGCTGTGATGCTCATCGCTCCACTTTGAGAGGGTTCTCTGGGCCCTTTCACTTCCTTCCTGAGCCTTCAAATAACGTGAATGGAACCACCTGGTAAAAAAAATGCCGTCAGGAAAGGAACTGGTAAGGTGCCCTAGAGCCAGCCGCAGCTCCTGAGGACCTGTTCTCTACTCTGTTCTTTTCTCACTTTTTTTTAAATCAACTTTTTTTTTTTCTGGTTATAGAAGTAATGACATGTTCATTGCAGGAAATGTGGGAAATATAGTAAAATGCAAGACCGGGTGTGGTGGCTCATGCCTATAATCCCAGCACTGTTGGAGGCTGAGGCAGGTGGATCACCTGAGGTCAGGAGTTCATGACCAGCCTGGCCAACGTGGTGAAACCCCATCTCCACTGAAAATACAAAAATTAGCCAGGCATGATGACCACCTATAGTCTTAGCTACTTGGGAGGCTGAGACAGGAGAATCGCTTGAACCTAGGAGGCGGAGGTTGCAGTGAGCCAAGATCACGCCACCTCATTTCAGCCTGGGCAGTACAGCAAGACTGTCTCAAAAAAAAAAGGAAAATGCAAAGAGAAAATTTTAGTCATCTGTAGTCCTATCATACAAAGATGCTCTTTTTTTTTTTTTTTTTTCCTTTTTTTGAGACAGGGTCTCACTCTGTTGCCCATTCTGGAGTGCAGGGTGTGATCTTGGCTCACTGCAGCCTTGACCTCCCAGGCTTAAGTGATCCTGCCACCTCAGCCTCCGACATAACTAAGACTACAGGCACATACCACCACAACTGGGTAATTTTTCTTATGTTTTATAAAGATGGGGTCTTGCTGTGTTGCCCAGGCTGGTCTTGAACTCCTGGCCTCAAGCAATCCTCCTGTCTTGTCCTCCCAGTGTTGGGATTTCAGGCATGAGCCACCACACCCAGCTGAGATAATCTTTAACATTTTGCTGTATTTCCTTATAAGCTTTCACTATGTGTATATAGATACATTTTTAAAATATATCTTGGGTTTAGGTTTCTATCATTTGTCACCTTGAAAGTTTATATTATGACACTTTTCTCAATCTAAAATTTATTTTCGCCAACCCCCATTGTTAAACACTTAGGTTTTCATTTTTGGTACTATTCTTAATAAGGCAGCACTGAACTTGTATATAAATTTGTGACCCAATCTCTGATAATTTCTTTAGAACCTCATTTTATTTTAATCCTGAGATGGGCTAATAAATCAGGAAAGCACAGAATGCCATTACTTGGGTTTTTACAAATACTTAACCTAGGAACTTTTTTCTTTGAAATTCATCCCACAAAGTATTGAGATTGCCAACCGTATATGATAACCTTTGGGGTGTACCAAGCTAAATCACACGTCACTGCTGTCAGAGATCTCCCACTCTTGAATAGCAGAGAACAGCCCTGTCCTAAGATAGGCTGGAGTTTGTATTAGCTAGGACTAGACTGGTTGAAAGTGACAGAAAAGCTAAACTATTAGTGACTTTTAACAAGAGAGATGATTTTCCTCCTCTTTTGTAAATATAGTTGGTCCAGAGCTAGTGTGATGCTCATGATCATCAGACACAGGCTCCTATCTTGTTTTACTATCCTCAGCTCAAAACACAAGGCTGCCGCCTCATGGTGCAGGGTGACTGCCCTTGCTCCAGCCATTACATTCTCATTCCAGTCTGCTGGAAGGAGGAAAGAACAGCACCCAATCTGTTTGAATAGGATACTGCCCATTTCAACTTCCCGTTGGTCAGAACTTAGTCACAAGACCATAGCAAGGGGTACCAGGAAATGTCATTATTTCAGTCATCCATGTGTCCAGCTAAAAGCCCAGGGTTCTATTATAGAATTTGGGAAGAACAGACATTGCAGGACAAAGAACAGTCACTGCCCAAAAATGGCAGTCTCTGCTATAAAAAATTGACAGGTGGAATTTTTTGATTTTTTTTTTTTTTTTTTTTTTTTTTTTCTGAGACGGAGTTTCGCTCTTGTTGCCCAGGCTGGAGTGCAATGGCATGGTGCACTCTCGGCTCATTGCAACCTCCACCTCCTGGATTCAAGCAGTTGTCCTGCCTCAGCCTCCCAAGGAGTTGGGATTACAGGTGCGTGCCATCACGTCTGGCTAATTTTTGTATTTTTAAGTAGAGACAAGGTTTCACCACGTTGGTCAGGCTGGTCTCGAACTCCTGACCTCAGGTGATCCACTCACCTCAGCCTCCCAAAGTGCTGGGATTACAGGCATGAGCCACTGTGTCCGGCCTCACAGGTGGAATTTTTTTTTTCTTTTTCTTTTTCTTCTTTGAGACAGAGCCTCGCTCGTCACCCAGGCTGGAGTGCAGTGGCACGATCTCAGCTCACTGCAACCTCTGCCTCTCGGGTTCAAGCGATTCTCCTGCCTCAGCCTCCCAAGTAGCTGGGATTACAGGCACCCACCACCACACCCAGCTAATTAGTAGAGACGGGGTTGTACCATGTTGGCCAGACTGGTCTCGAACTCCTGACCTCAAGTGATCTGCCCGCCTCAGCCTTCCAAAGTGCTGGGATTGTAAGGCGTGAGCCACCACGCCTGGCCAAAGTGAGAAATTATTTTCTCCTGAGGATGGCCTGAGAGGCCTCGTGAAAGGGGCATTCGGACTGGACCCTGAGGAGAAAGGGACTTCCGGAGAGCTCTATGGCAGCACAGCTCAAAGCGGAGGTCTCTGACAGCCCAGATGAGGGCTTGTCAGAAAGAATCCAGTGCCACCTAGAGCCTGGAGGCTTCCGGGGCCGCTGTGCTCACCCCGCTGTCCCAATGATTGTTCTGCCTGCTGAAGTTTGAGAACCACTGTTAGCTAAAGCCACGGGCCTGAGCCTGGCTGAACAGTTGCAGCGGTCTTACCACTGGTTAGAGGTGAATTAGAGTTAAAGTGATGTCGCACCCTTTCTTTGGAAGTTTTCCATATTGGTTTTGTCTTTGTAACAATGTTTTTCTGTTTGTTTGTTTGTTTGTTTTTTGAGGCAGAGTCTCCCTCTGGCGTTCAGGCTGGAGTGCAGTGGCATGATTTTGGCTCACTGCAATCTCCACCTCCTGGGTTCAAGAAATTCTCCTGCCTCAGCCTCCCGAGTAGCTGGGATTACAGGTGGCCACCACCACACCTGGCTAATTTTTGTACTTTTAGTAGAGATGGAGTTTCACCATGTTGGCCAGGCTGGTCCTGAACTCCTGACCTCAGGTAATCCACCCACCTTGGCCTCCCAAAGTGCTGGGATTACAGGCATGAGCCACTGTGCCCGGCCATCTGTTTGTTTTTTAAAAGACAGGAACCTTAGGAGTTTGAGATCTTTTCAAATGTTCAATCTTGCAAAATAAAAAGTTCACAACCCAGTGTCAGTCCCTAGATGGTGTTTGCAGAGGTTTACTGGTCCATCAAACCCCAAATCCAGAACTCCTCAGCCATGGGGTGGAGATGAGGGTCTTGGGGCATTCGAAGAACAGCTGGAGCTCAGTGTCAGGTCACTTGGGGAACACCTGGGACAGGACTAAGGAGGATGGGGAGCACATAGAGGGGTGTGTGTGGGTCAGGAACTATGCAGTGACTAAGTAGTGGAGGCCATGGCTGGGCCTGTGCTCCAAGAGGAAGGGAAAGGGATCTGGCAGGGCTGGCCGGGTTGGAGGTAGAGAGAGAATTTATGAGCAGAAGGGCTGTGTGCTCAAGGAGGCATGCTGCTGTTTGCGGTGCCTTAGGCAGCTTGCCATAAGCATTTTCAACCAAGCCACACCACATAATGGCCAAAATTGTTCCACTCATAACGACAGCCGTCTGCCTGGCTGAATGGAAGGCTAGAAAAATGACTCAAGTGCTAACTGCTTAACAAGCCTCTTGTGACAGAGACACATAACCACGTGGCAGCCCCATTTAAACCATTTCCTTGAACAGTAGCCATTGGCCCACCTTTCTCTCCTCTACCCTTTCTCCCCTTTTTCCTTTTATAATAACACTTTTTAGGAGGTTGGGTGGGATAGTTAACCCACTAGACACTTAAGCCTTACAACTGGATTTTTGAGGTACATTGGTCCGAATTTAGGGGAAAACATTTCATGCTAAAGCCTGATTTTCTCAGTCTCTGGTTGTTTTTTTTTTGGTTTTTGGTGTTGGGGGTGTTTTGTTTTGTTTTTTTCTTTTTTGGAGACAGGGTCTCACTCTGTCTGTCACCTAGGCTGGAGTACAGTGGTGCGACTGTGTCTCACTGCAATCTCCACCTCCTGGGTTGAAGCAATTCTCATGCCTCAGCCTCTCAAGTACCTGGGATTACAGGTGCACACCACCATGGCAGCTAGTTTTTGTATTTTTAATAGAGATGGAATTTCACTACCTTGGCCAGGCTGGTCTTGAACTCCTGACCTCAGGTGATCCGCCCACTTCGGCCTCCCGAACTGCTGGGATTACAAGCGTGAGCCATCACGCATGGCCAATCCTGGTTTTTTTCTGTAGACTTCTGTGGTCATCTAGCCTGACTTTAACGTCAGTTGTGATTGTAACTGGGCTGTGCAATAATGGCTACTTTTGGCAAAATCAGTTTTTCTTCCTTGTGACCTGAAGTCGGGTGGCATTTCTGTATTCACAGTGCTGTACATTTGGGGGCTTTTTTGTCTGTAATTTACTCAGGGCTTTTGTCTTCTCTGAACTCGGAAGGTTTGTGCTATGTCTGCACACTCTGGCCGAGAGGTCTCAAGTTCTGTTCCTGCTTGAGGCGGAGGCCTCAGTTTCACTCCCTCTACAGGAGGACAAAGGATGTCAATGTGGCCTTTTTCATGTGAGGACCCACATGCTGGAGCAGCTTTGTCTAGCTTATAGAAGGGATGGGATGGACTTGGCCCTCCACTTTCCCCCATGCAGTGTCCTGGAATGCCAGGGCCACTGTCTATGGTCAGTCCTTCACCACCTAAAAGCAAGCTGATCCACAAGGCACCTGGCTGCATCCAGGCCTGCCATCTACAGCCACCATCGTCAGCTTCAGAGCTTATGATCTGGCTCAGGGAACACAGACAAGTACTGCCATCTACAGCCACCATCCTCAGCTTCAGAGCTTATGATCTGGCTCAGGGAACACAGACAAGTACTGCCATCTACAGCCACCATCGTCCCAGCTTCAGGGGGCCTATGATCATGGCTCTCGAGGTAACACGAACAAATTACTGCCATCTACAGCCACCATCCTCAGCTTCAGAGCTTATGATCTGGCTCAGGGAAAGTACACGGGCCGTTACAACCCAGTGTCTTGGAGGAAGTACAGGCAATGTAGGCGAACACCTTGACCCAAGTACAGGGTTGAACCCAATCAAGCCTGTAGCACTGGACACACTGATCGACTCTGTCTTATCCACTATGTGGACCTTTCACGAATAATCTTCGTTCCTGGAACAAGTCCATGGAAGCTGTTGCCTAGCAATGCTTTTTATTTTTTAGAGACAGAGTCTTGCTATGTTGCCCAGGCTGGTCTCGAACTCCTGGGCTCAAGTGGTCCTCCTGCCTCGGCCTCCCAAAATTCTAGTATTACCAGCCTGAGTCCCTGTGCCCAGCCGCCTAGCAATTTTTTTTTTTTTTTTTTTGAGACGGAGTTTCGCTATTGTTGCCCAGGCTAGAGTGCAGTGGCACAAACTCCACTCACTGCAACTTCCACCTCCCGAGTTCAAGCGATTCTCCTGCCTCAGCCTCCCGAGTAGCTGGGACTACAGGCGCGCACTACCACGCCCAGCTAATTTTTGTGTTTTTAGTAGAGACGGGGTTTCACCATGTTGGCGAGAGTCGTCTTGATCTCTTGACCTCGTGATCCGCCCGCCTCTGCCTCCGCCTCCCAAAGTGCTGGGATTACCAGGGTGAACCATCACGCCCAGGCACCTAGCAATTCTTCAACGGTCTTGGTTTACCTCCCCTTTAGAAGGAGCTTAAAGGCAAACAAGGCACATCGTTGCTTAGGCTTGAGGCTTGCTCTCATCGATAAGCAACACTGTTATTCTGCTCTGGGGACGACACGGGAAACGTTCCCCACTTCCAGGTGGAGGCTGCAAAACGTGTCAAAACCATCCCTGACATAATGTCAAGAGTAGCTTATACTAGTTTCATCTTCCTTCCTTGGCATTCGAACTGCGTGTAGAACAATTAGCATTTAATATTTGGTAATTAGCATGCTTAATGTGATTCTGAGAAGTTCTTTGACATTCTCATAAAAACAGAAAGCACACTCCCACCCACCCTTCAAGGAGCAAGACCCAGTTTGTCAAGAAAAATTGCGTGCCAGTCTTTTCTGGTGTTGAATATGTATGTTCTGGGCCTCTTCCTGGACACTGCTGGTAAATTTAGAAACTCGTTTAGAAAAGCACTTCTCTCGTATTCAACAGCCTATAGGCTCATGGCTCAGAATCTAAGGGAAAATGGCTAAATCCAGCTTGTTAATTCGCGGGCTGTGATAATTCTTTCCAAGTAAATAAAAACCCTCAGTTCGCCCCGACGAGCCACATAATCTGTTCAAATCCAACAAGGAACCAGATTTTGGACGCAGCGAGGGATACGTTCTACTCGCCCCGTGCAACAACGTAACCCACTGTAGCCGCCCGCTCCCGTGTCTCCAGCCCAAAGGCTGACTCCCGAGTCCGCACGTCCCAGCTCTCTTGCCCTCCACACCAAGCCCGAGTCCCGCAGCCCCTCGAGGCCCTCGGTGCCTCCCAACCCCGAGAAGGGAGCAGAGGCCGGTGGTGCACCGCCCAGGCTGCTTGGGGCGGAGGAAGGACCCGGACCCCTTCCGCCGGCCCAGCCCGCCCCGGAACCCGGCCCGGCAGCCCGGCCCCGGCCGGGCCCCACGTGGCCCCTGGAGCGGGCCGCACTACCTTGCTGCCGCCGACGGACGGCGCGCCCCAGCCACTCCGCGCCGCTCTGCGGACCGGTGGCCAATGAGCGCCCGGCGAGGCCGCTTTGCCATTGGCGAGCGCGGGCTCCGCCCCCGCCGGCAGGCCCCTCCCCGCGCCGGGGTTAGGTTGCGGCGCGGGCGGCGGGCGGAGCTGGTCCCGTTGTGCTGCGGCGCCGCGCGGCCTGCAGTCCCGGGCCCGCGCCCCGCGCCGCCCGCCCGCCCGCCCGCCATGGAGCCCGGCC
>NW_026652284.1:10520485-10534322 GCF_009828535.3 Hylobates moloch | reverse complement strand
AAAAAAAAAAAAAAAAATTAGCCGGGCGTGGTGGCGCATACCTGAGGCTGAGGCAGGAGAATCACTTGAACCTGGGAGACAGAGGTTGCAGTGAGCTGAGATGACGCCACTGTACTCCAGCATGGCAACAGAGCGAGACTCCGTCTCAAAAAAAGAAAAAAAAAAGTGCCCCCCCTGATGTACCCCTGGCCCGGTCCCCAGAGCACCAACTTCCAGGAGCCGGTGCAGCCACTGACGCAGCAGCAGGTGGCACAGATGCAGCTGAAGTACTACAACTCCGACGTGCACCGCGCCGCCTTCGTGCTGCCGGAGTTTGCCCGCAAGGTGGGTGGCCTGCAGGGCTGGGTGGTGGGACCCAGGGACCCAGAGCGCCCTCCTGACTGGCCTCGTGTCCCTCCAGGCCCTGAATGATGTGAGCTGAGCCCAGGCGCCACCACTGATGCCACCCAGGACCTCGGACCTTGGAGCCTCCGGGGTGCCTCGGCCCCTCCAGCCCTGGGCCCGACCTCCTGCCGGCTCTCGCCCACCAAGTGTTACAAGCCCCAGAATGCTGCCCGGCCTGCCCTGCTGGGCGGACTGTCTGTGTGTCTGTCTCTCTGGCGTTCCACCTCCAAGCCTATACCAGCTGTGTACAGCGCCATCTCTCTGCCTTCTGTTGCCCCTCACTCACCAAACACGTGTATTTATAGCAAAGATTGGAGTCCTGTGTCTCCCGACCTTGGCTGGGCCCAGGCAGGGCCACATTCACCATTGGGTGCCTCTGGGGTGAGGGTCTGCAGGGGCCTTCCTGGCTGACCCCCAAGTGTCTACTGCAGGGCTGGGGCTGCAGGCGGGCCCTCGTGGATAGCCTGGGGCACAGAGGTTCACTGCAGTCGTCACGTGGGACCCAGAGCTGTCCTGGGAAGCCGTCCCTTTACCAAGCCCTTCACAAGGCCACTGGTGACAGCCCCCCAGGGCAGTGGGGTGGGTAAGATCAGGGTGGGGCTGCCCAGGAGCATTCTCAGAATTGGAGCCACTCACAGGTGTTATGTCAGGTCCCATCCAGGTACTCCGGGGCAAATACAGGAAGGGGTAGCGGGGCTGGTTTTTAAGCACATCAGGAGCTTAACACTGGCCCAGTGACTGTGCCCTGACCCCACTCGGTATTCAGACTTGGGTTCAAATTCCCACCATGCCCCGCCCCCCATGTGGACAAACTGAGAAAGCAGGTGTGGGCGCCCGCATCAGGGACTGCGAGGACCAGGGCTGTCCCCTCTCCAAGGTGCTGAACTCCCGCCTTCCAGGACGCAACGGTGGTGGGAGGAGAACAGGAAAGGAACCCTTTGCATGGGCCTGAGTTGCCAACCCCTTTCCCCACCCTGGGCAGGGGCTGGGCTAGCAGACGCAAGTGGGAGGCCCCACTCCCAGCCGAGGCAGCCACCTCGGAGCCCTAACTCCCCTGGGACATCAGAATAAGGGGGATTCAGTTTCGCCATCAACTCTAGCCTCAGGCCAGTCACAGCCCTACAGTCTCCACCCGCCCCCCACTCCCCACCCCTGTGAAGTCACCAGACTAAGCACCTTCAGACCTTTGGCCCATCAGCAGATCTGACCTCAGGCTAACTTCTCCAGGCCACCCTGACCTTTCAAATCAGTCTGGGGAGCTGACGTCTGCCCCCGGGCCTTCACAGTCCCAGGGAAGGCCCGAGAGGAGCAGCTGGCGGTCAGGTGGGTTGGCAGGGGCTATTTCTGGAGCCTGACAGGCCAGGCTGCAGCTGGGTGGGCCAGGCACTTTCATTTAATCTTCACAACCACCTGCCCGCAAGACACTGTTCTTGCTGCACAGAGAGGCAAGGCGATGTGCCTAAGGACACACAGCCAATCAGCAGCCACCGTCCGAGGTCACTCCACCCTGCTCACCCCAGGGTCTCCTGCCTCTCAGGCCAGGCACTCTGGAGGTCCCGGCATGGATGGTCTCTCTGACATCTACTCCCTGGCCAAGATCCAGGCAGGGAATGCTGCCCCCTTAGAGGGACGACCCCGTGACCCCCTAAGTGTGAGGGCCTTTCCCCAAGGGCTCTGGAATCGGACCTCGGTCCAGATCTCAATCTCAACTCTGCCTCCCTTAGCTCTGTGACCTGCAGCCACGCAGGCCCTCTGCCGGTGACCCCGATATCAGAGGGGGAGCACACCGTCCCTGTTAGGAAGCTTTGGTGAGAAGCACGTGTGATGCAGCCCTCAACCAGTGCCGGTCCTCTGCCCTGGCCCATCAGGACCACCTATCAGGGCGAGGAGAGAGAAGGGAGGTGGACCAGGTTTCGGAAACAGCCAGAGCCATCTGGGAGGCAGGAGATCTGGGAAGCAGCCGCAGGAGATGAAGTTGCCGGCAGCGTAGATCCTCCGCCTCCCCAGCCTATAGTCAAGTCTATACACACACCTGCCCACCGCGAAGGGGCATGCGCCAGGGACGGAGGCAAACCTGAGCCCCACGACTGGGTGGGTGCGATGCAGCCCAGGATGACCTGCTGAAACAGAAGCAGCCTTGATGAGGACACAACCTGGGTCCCCCAACGTCCCAGAAATCTCTGGGCTACAAACAGGCCCAGTGTGGCATGGGGAACGACACCTATCTAGACTTTTCAAAGTTTGATATTTCAAAATTAGCCAGGCCCCTGGATTAAGGATTCATGGGTCCATGTGGCTTGTCAGAAGAAAAATCACAGTCGTCCTTCTGTGGCCCCTTTCACTCTTGGAGCTGATTATTTGGGGTTTATCTTCTGTAGTAGAAGAAATCGATTTGGTGTTTGTCCCCAGTTCCTGTCACGGAGCCCCCAACACCTTTGGAAATTCCTGATCGGTAGGAGTGTCTTGTCATTCATTACATGCTCCGTTAGAGAACCCCCGAGTTTATGCTAATGCAGTGGTTTAGGGTAGAGCCCCGGGGGAGCCTCAGGGTGGGGCTGGTAAGACCTAAAGACTGGAGGGTTGGGACTTTCACCCCAGCCGGTGACCGCCAGGAAAGGATCAGGAAGGCTCTGGAGATGAAGCTCTACAAATTCATGAACAATGAGCACAGCCCGGGGTGGTGGCTCACGCCTGTAATCCCAGCACATTGGGAGGTCAAGGTGCGCAGATCACTTGAGGCCGGGAGTGTTGGGAGGGCAACATGGCAAAACCTCATCTCTACTAAAAATACAAACATTAGCCGGGTGTGGTGGTGCACGTCTATAACCCCAGCTACTCGGGAGGCTGAGGCAGGGGAATCACTTAAACCCAGGAAGCGGAGGTTGTGAAACTGCCTTTGCCAAATTATGACTGGGACAGTGAAAGAGACCTAACTTAACCAACTCCATCTTGTTTCTAGCCTCCAAGCTGTCCTCGTTCATTCCTGGGCGTAGGCTGAACTAACTTTGGGAGAAACTTAGTTTATAGTTTAAACAAAGGCGGTCACAGCCCTTTCTCAAAGCAGATGTTCTTGCCTGGGGACTAGATTGTCTTTGTAGGATTAACATTAGCCACAAGATTAGAAATTATGGTTTAGAGTCGTGCAGCTGGAGGCTACAAGATTCCGACCCTCCCTAAACTGATCCTAAGATCAGTGCTTGAGATATTTTGCAGACCCTGCCTTGATGGATCAGCTGGCACCACCCAGATGGATAAACTGGCTCATCTGATCTTGTGACCCCCAACCAGGACTCAGGGCAAGAAAACAGCTCTGACCCCGATTCCCTGTGATTTCACCCCTGACCAATCAGCACTCCTGGCTCACAGGCTTCCCCCTACCCACCAAGTTATCCTTAAAAACTCTGCTCCCCGAATGCTCGGGGAGACTGATTTGAGTAATGGTAAAATTCTGGTCTCCCGCACAGCCAGCTCTGCGTGAATTACTCTTTCTCTATTGCAGTTCCCCTGTCTTGATGAATCAGCTCTGTCTAGACAACTGGCAAGGTGAACCCTTTGGGTGGTTACAGTTACAGTGAGCCGAGATCGCGCCACTGCACTCCAGCCTGGGCGACAGAGCAGGACTGTCTTAAAAAAAAAAAGGAAAAAAGGAAAAAAAAAAAATTTAAAGAAAATAAAAGGAAAAAGCAAAAGAAAGAATAAAAGAATAATTCTGGATGGAAATAGAGTTATAATTTAGCATTGATCAGGCTGCACTCTGGCCCGCCTCCATGTAACTGAAAGTCAGGTAGCACCGCGCCCGACCAGGCTTTTGTTTAAGAATTGCTTGAGTTAGACAGGGCACTGTGGCTCATGCCTGTAATCCCAGCACTTTGGGAGGCCGAGGCGGGTGGATCACCTGAGGTCAGGAGTTCAAGACCAGCCTGGCCGACATGGTGAAAGCTGTTCTCTGCTAAAAATACAAACATTAGTCGGATGTGGTGGTGGGCACCTGTAATCCCAGCTACTTGGGAGGCTGAGGCAAGAGAATTGCTTGAACCTGGGAGGCGGAGTAGCTGGGATTACAGGCACGTGCCTCCACGTCCAGCTAATTTTTGTATTTTTAGTAGAGTCTGGGTTTCACCATGTTAGCCGTGCTGATCTCAAACTCCTGACCTCAAGTGATCCACCTGCCTCGGCCTCCCAAAGTGCTGGGATTAAGGCTGGGCGCAGTGTCGAGAGTTTGAGACAAGCCTGACCAACATGGAGAAACCCCGTCTCTACTAAAAATACAAAATTAGCTGGATGTGGTGGTGCATGCCTGTAATCCCAGCTACTAGGGAGGCTGAGGCAGGAGAATCGCTTGAACCCAGGAGGCGGAGGTTGCGGTGAGCCGAGATCATGCTATTGCACTCCAGCCTGGACAACAAGAGCAAAACTCCGTCTCAAAAAAAAAACAACAACAAAAAAAACACCAAAGTGCTGGGATTCCAGGTGTGAGCCACCGCATCTGGCCTTATGATAACATTTTATCTCCTACACAGTTTCTTGTTTTCCCTGGAGGTTCTTTTTTGGTTTGTTTCTCATTTACTTAGTTTTCAATAAATTTATCACTGATTTAGCCCCATATTTTTCACCAATTCTCTAAAGCTCCTTGTACTCAACAGGTGTTCTGTCATCATCCCCTTTCTGGAGAAGCTGTCCAGAGCCTTCTCACCGCCCCCAATGGAGTCCCTTAGTGAATGGCGTCTCTTGGACCTTATGTCTTCCTATTGAACCGCCCTTGCAAAATTGTGACATAACTGACCCCATCCTGCTCCTGACCTCCAAGCTGACCGTGCTCATTCCTGGGCGTAGGCCCAGCTGACCGGTGGAGGAATTCAGAGTTTAACTTGAAACAAGAATAATAATAGTTCCTCCCTAAAACTACTCTCTTCCCTGTTCGGGGGCTGAACCACCACCTTGGTAAGATTTTTTTTTTTTTTTTTGAGACGGAGTCTCGCTCTGTCACCTAGGCTGGAGTGCAGTGGCGCAATCTCGGCTCACTGCAAGCTCCGCCTCCCAGGTTCACGCCATTCTTCCGCCTCAGCCTCCCGAGCAGCTGGGACTACAGGCGCCCGCCACCACGCCCAGCTAATTTTTTGTATTTTTAATAGAGACGGGGTTTCACCATGTTAGCCAGGATGGTCTCGATCTCCTGACCTCGTGATCCGCCTGCCTCGGCCTCCCAAAGTGCTGGGATTACAGGCGTGAGCTACCGCGCCCGGCCTTTTTTTGTATTTTTAGTAGAGATGGGGTTTCACTGTGTTAGCCAGGATGGTCTCGATCTTCTGACCTCGTGATCCGCCCGCCTCGGCCTCCCAAAGTGCTAGGATTACAGGCATGAGCCACGCGCCTGGCCTCCACCTTGGCAAGATTAATGAGCAGTCACAAGACAGGTGTAGTTTCTTTCTTTCTGTTTCTTCTTCTTTTTTTTTTTTTAAGACGCAGTCTCGTCTGGACACGGTGGCTCATGTCTGTAATCCCAGCACTTTAGGAGGCTGAGGCTGGCGGATCACAAGGTCAGGAGTTCGAGACCAGTATGGCCAACATGGTGAAACCCTGCCTTTACTAAATGTACAAAAATTAGCCGGGCATGTTGACACATGCCTGTAATCCCAGCTACCTGGGAGGCTGAGGCAGGAGAATTGCTTGAATCCAGGAGGTGGATGCTGCACTGAGCTGAAATCATACCACTGCACTCCAGCCTGGGAAAGAGCGAGACTCCGTCTTTTTTTTTTTTGAAACGGAGTCTCGCTGTGTCCCAGGCTGGAGTGCAGTGGCACAATCTCGGCTCATTGCAGCCTCCAGGTTCAAGTGATTCTCCTGCCTCAGCCTTCCAGGTAGCTGGTATTACAGGCACGCATCACCACGCCCAGCTAATTTTTGTATTTTTAGTAGAGATGAGGTTTAACTCCAAAATAATTCGTTTTCCTGATTTTTGCATGTGATTTACTGTTTGATTTTTCTCTTTCTCTTTGTTTGTAGAACATAATTATTCTCTCCAGTGTTTTTAAATATGTGTAAAGCTGTATTAATATTTTTATCTCCTTTTCTGGGCACTTGGGGCACACTTTCGATCAGTATCACATTCTTCAGTTCTGGGAAATTCTCTTGCATTATTATTATTATTATTGCTATGTATGTATTTTTTTAGACAAAATCTTACTGTGTCACCCAGGCTGGAGTTCAATGGCATGAACATGGCTCACTGCAACCTTGAGACCTCCTGGGCTCAAGCGATCCTCCCACCTCAGCCTGCCAAGTAGCTGGGACTAAAGGTGCATGCCACCATGCCTGGCTAATTTAAAAAAAATTTTTTTTTTAGAGACAAGGTCTTGCTCTGTTGCCCAGGCTGGTCTTGAACTCCTGGTCTCAGGCGAACCACCTGCCTCAGCCTACCAGCCTCCTGGGATTACAGGCAGGAGTCACTACACCCAGCCAGAGTCCCAGTCTCTAAAAGAAAATAGGCCAGGCATGGTGGCTCACGCCTGTAATCCCAGCACTTTGGGAGGCTGAGGCGGGCAGATCACCTGAGGTTGGGAGTTCGAGACCAGCCTGACCAACATGGAGAAACCCCGTCTCTACTAAAAATACAAAACTAGCCGGACGTGGTGGTACAAGCCTGTAATCCCAGCTACTCGGGAGGCTGAAGCAGGAGAATTGCTCGAACCCAGGAGGCGGAGGTTTGGTGGCTCACACCTGCAATCCCAGCACTTTGCGAGGCTGAGGCAGGTGGATCGCTTTGGCTCAGGAGTTCAAGACCAGCCTGAGCAACACAGGGAGACTCCCATCTCTACAAAAAACAAAAACAAAAGTAAAGGGGATAAAAAAAAAAGAAAAGACATGAATCCGTGAGGATAGAGTGTGGAAGAGGAAGCAGCAGCCTCAAAGTTCTGGAAGCTGGAAGAACAGATAAACAGGTGTGAAATAACTGCCTGGAAAGCAACTTCTTTTTTTTTTTTGAGGTGGAGTCTCACTCTGTCATCCAGGCTGGAGTGCAGTGGTGCAATCTCGGATCACTGCAACCTCCGCCTCCCAGGCTCAAGCAATTCTCCTGCCTCAGCCTCCCGAGTAGCTGGGATTATAAGCACGTGCTGCCACACCTGTATGATTTTTGTATTTTTAGTAGAGACAAGATTTCACCATGTTGGTCAGGCTGGTCTCAAACTCCCAACCTCATGATCCACCCTCCTTGACCTCCCAAAGTGCTGGGATTACAGGCATAAACCACTGAGCCCAGCCAAAAGCAACTTCTAAGCCTGCAATGGAATCGGGAATTGGTGGCACCAGGTCCTTCTGACAGGGTTTAAGAAATTAGCCAGCCTGAGGCCAGGCACGGTGGCTCACAGCTGTAATCCCAGCACTTTGGGAGGCCAAAGCAGGAGGATCACTTGAGGGTGGGAGTTCGAGAACAGCCTGACCAACATGGAGAAACCCCATCCCTACCAAAAATACAAAATTAGCCAGGTGTGGTGGTGCTCGCCTGTAATCCCAGCTACTTGGGAGGCTGAGGCAGGAGAATCGCTTGAACCCAGGAGGTGGGGGTTGCAGTGAGCCAAGATGGTGCCATTGCCTTCCAGCCTGGGCAACAGAGCAAAACTCTGTCTCAAAAAAAAAAAGAAAGAAAGAAAAAAAAAAATTAGCCAGCCTGAGCAACAGCAAGACCTCCCATTTCAACAGCAAGACCTCTCTACAAAAAATAAAAACATGAAAGTTGGGTGCGGTGGCTCACACCTGTAATCCCAGCACTTTGGGAAGCCAAGGTTGGCAGATCACTTGAGGTCAGGAGTTCAAGATCAGCCTGGCCAACATGGTGAAACCTGTCTCTACTAAAAATACAAAACTTAGCCAGGCGTGGTGGTGCACACCTGTAGTTCCAGCTACTCAGGAGGCTGAGGCAAGAGAATCACTTGAACCCAGGAGGCGGAGGTTGCAGTGAGCCAAGATTGCACCACTGCACCTCAGCCTGGGTGACAGAGTGAGACTCTCTCTCATAAAAAATAAAATAAGATAAAAAATTAGCCAGACATGGTGACGTGTGCCTGTAGTCCCAACTACCTGGGAGGCTGATGGCAGGAGGATTGCTAGAGTCAGGGAGGTCGAAGCTGCTGTGAGCTATGAGATCACACCACTGCACTCCAGCCTGGGTGACACAGTGGGACCCTGCCTCTAAGAAAAGAAAACACCACCACCACCATCTAGCCAATCCCCATTCCCCATCCCCTCACCCCAGCAGAAACTTAGACACATTCCTGGAGGGGGTAAAATGATCCGGGCATGGTGGTGCATACCTGTGGTCCCAACTACTTGGGAGGCTGAGGTGGGAGGATTGCTTGGACACAGGAAGTAGAGGCTGCAGTGAGCTATGATTGCAGCACTGCACTCAAGCCTGGGCAACAGAACAAGATCCAAAAAAAAAGGAGGGGTGAGGGGCAGAGCCAGGATTTGTTTCCAGGCTGTTGTTACCTAGGTCCGACTCCTGGCTCCTGGAGCAGCCTGTCCTCCCTGCCTGGAACTCTGAGCAGGCTGGAGTCATGGAGTCGATTCCCAGAATCGCAGAGTCAGAGAGGCTGGGGGCAGGGGCAGGTCACTGGACAAACAGATCAAAGGTGAGACCAGCCTAGGGCTGCATACCAGGCCAGGCCAGCTGGACGGGCACACCATGAGGTAGGTGGGCGCCCACAGCCTCCCTGCAGGGTGTGGGGCGGGAGCACAGGCCTGGGCCCTCACCGCCCCTGCCCTGCCCGCAGGCTGCTGACCCTCCTGGGCCTGCTGTGTGGCTCGGTGGCCACCCCCTTGGGCCCGAAGTGGCCTGAACCTGTGTTCGGGCGCCTGGCATCCCCCGGCTTTCCAGAGGAGTATGCCAATGACCAGGAGCGGCGCTGGACCCTGACCGCACCCCCCGGCTACCGCGTGCGCCTCTACTTCACCCACTTCGACCTGGAGCTCTCCCACCTCTGCGAGTACGACTTCGTCAAGGTGCCGTCAGAACGGGAGGGCTGGGGTCTCTCAGGGTCGGGAGGGTCCCCAAGGAGTAGCCAAGGTTCAGGGACACCTGGGAGCAGGGGCCAGGCTTGGCCAGGAAGGAGATCAGGCCTGGGTCTTGCCTTCCCTCCCTGTGACACCTGACCCCACAGCTGAGCTCGGGCGCCAAGGTGCTGGCCACGCTGTGCGGGCAGGAGAGCACAGACACGGAGCGGGCCCCTGGCAACGACACCTTCTACTCGCTGAGCTCCAGCCTGGACATTACCTTCCGCTCCGACTACTCCAACGAGAAGCCGTTCACGGGGTTCGAGGCCTTCTACGCAGCCGAGGGTGAGCCAAGAGGGGGCCTGCGACATCTCAGTCTGCGCAGCTGGCTGTGGGGGTAACTCTGTCTTAGGCCAGGCAGCCCTGCCTTCAGTTTCCCCACCTCCCACAGGGCAGGGGAGGGGCCTCTGGCCTGACATCATCCACAAGGCAAAGACCAAAACAGCCATGACCTCCATTCACATGGGCTGAGCGCCAACTCTGAGCCAGGGATCTGAGGACAGCATCACCTCAAGTGACACAGGGACTGGCCAGGCATGGCGGCTCACACCTGTAATTTCAGCACTTTGGGAGGCCAAGGCTGGCTGATCACTTGAGGTCAGGAGTTCAAGACTAGCCAGGGCAACATGGTGAAACTCCATCTCCACTAAAACTACAAAAATTAGCTGGGCGTGGTGGCGCGCACCTGGAATCTCAGCTACTAGGGAGGCTGAGGCAGGAGAATTGCTTGAACCCGCAAGGCGGAGGCTGCAGTGAACTGAGATCGCACCACTGCACTCCAGCCTGGGCGACAGAGCTAGACTCCGTCTCAAAAAACAAAAAACGAAAACGATGCAGGGACTGAGGGCCCCATTTACAGCTGACGAAGTGGGGCCCTGCCAGCGGGAGCGCTGCCAGGATGTTTGATTTCAGATCCCAGTCCCTGCAGGGACCAACTGTGTGACCTCTGGCAAGTGGCTCAATTTCCCTGCTCCTTTGGAAGCTGCTGCAAGGGTTCAGCGCTGTAGCCCCACCCCCTGGTTTTGATTGACTCCCCTCATTAGCTGGGTGGCCTCGGGCCGGACACTGAAACTCCTGCTGGTTTAACAGAGGTGATGTTTGCATCTTTCTCCCAGTGCTGCTGGGAGCTAGCAGCGACCCTAGGCCTGTAAGGTGATTGGCCTGGCACCAGTCCCCCACCCTAGACAGGATGAGGCCTCCTCTGAGGTCTACTCTGAGGTCATGGATCTCCTGGGAGGAGTCCAGGCTGGAGCCCGCCTCTTTCCCTCCTGACGGCCTGCCTGGCCCTGTCTCTCCCCCAGACATTGACGAGTGCCAGGTGGCCCCGGGAGAGGCGCCCACCTGTGACCACCACTGCCACAACCACCTGGGCGGTTTCTACTGCTCCTGCCGCGCAGGCTACATCCTGCACCGTAACAAGCGCACCTGCTCAGGTGAGGGAGGCTGCCTGGGCCCCAACGCACCCTCTCCTGGGGTACACGGGGCCCCTCAGGGCCATTGCTGCTCTGTCCGGGGGTGCGGAGGGCCTGGGCCCTGGACACTGGGTGCTTATAGGCCCTGCTGCCTCCAGCTCCCCTTCTCAGCCCTGCTTCCCCTCTCAGCAGCCAGGCTCATTCCCAGTGCCACCCTGCCCTAGTGACTGAGACTAATTCTAACACCCCACTGTGTACCTGGCTCCACCTGGGCTCTGGGAACACGTCATGTAGCCACAGGAGAGTCGGGGGGATCTAGCCCTGGTTCCTTGGGACCCCATCCCTGCACCGTGGGACCAGCCGGTGCTCCGGGCTGTGGGCAGCCCCACCTGCTGGCGCTGACTCTGCCTCCCCCGACTGGGTTTCTCCCTCTCGGTGTCTCTCCTTGCCTCTCTGATCTCTCTTCCAGAGCAGAGCCTCTAGCCTCCCCTGGAGCTCCGGCCTGCCCAGCAGGTCAGAAGCCAGAGCCAGCCTGCCTGCCTCAGCTCCGGGTCAGGCTGAGATGGCTGTGCCCCAACTCCCATTCACCCACCATGACCCAATAATAAACCTGGCTGCACCCACCTGCTGCCGCGTGTCTCTGGGGTGGAAGGGTTGGGAGGCGGCGGGCTGCGCTCCTCTCTGCCTACCCTCCTCATAGCCTCATGAACCCCAGGTCTGTGGGAGCCTCCTCTATGGGGCCACAGGCTCCTTGGCCTCACCCCCCGTTTTGAAGATGGGGCACTGAGGCCCGGAGAGGGGCAGGGCCTTGCTCGAGTCCAGGTCCCCAGAGGCTGAGCCCAGAGTAATCTTGAACCACCCCCATTCAGGGTCTGGCCTGGAGGAGCCTGACCCACAGAGGAGACACCCTGGGAGATATTCATTGAGGGGTAATCTGGTCCCCCGCAAATCCAGAGGGGTGATTCCCACTGCCGCATAGGGCACGGCCACATGGAAGAAGGCAGGCAATGTTGGGGCTCCTCACTTCCTAGAGGCCTCACAACTCAAATGCCCCCCACTGCAGCTGGGGGTGGGGTGGTGGTATGGGATGGGGACCAAGCCTTCCTTGAGGGATGGAGCCCAGCCCGACACCCCGCCCGTGGCAGCAGCATCAGCTGTTCCAGCGAGGAAGGAGAGCACCAGACTCAGTCACGATCACTGTTGCCTTGAACTTCCAGGAGCTGCCCCCAGGGCAGGGGCCAGACCTGGGGAAAGGGGGTGATGAGAGACCCTTCTTCCAGACGGTTCCTCCAGGAACCCAGGGGGCTGGCTGGTCTTGGCTGGGTTCGGGTAGGAGACTCCTGATGAATAAACTTGGCAATTGCTGGGGTGGCTGTAGGGGAATTTAGGGGAGAGCCGAAGGGGCCCTTAGGCTCAAGGAGATGCTCCTCTCTTTTCCCGAATTCCCAGGGACCAAGGAGCATGTACCTTCTTCCTCCTTCCTGTGTGTCCATCCACCCCTGCCCCCAACCCCGGCAGAGCCCGGTGGAACTCAATGCTCTAGCCCCCACCCTGGGGTTGCGACTCTGGCCCAGGACACCACCACACTCCCTGGGGGTGTGAGTGAGGGCCCGTGCACTCCATTCTGAGTGCTGCCTGTTTCAGCTAAAGCCTCAAAGCAAGAGAAACCCCCTCTCTAAGTGGCCCCTCAGCCATCGGGTGGGTCATTTGGTTTCTGGGTGGGCCTCAGGGGCTGGCCACCTGCAGGGCCCACCCCAACCCAGGGATGCAGATGTCCCAGCCACATCCCTGTCCTGGTTTCCTGCTCCCCAAGGCACCCACCCTGCTGTTGGTGCGAGGGCTCATAGAGGGCAGGCCAAGTCACTCCCCTGCCTTCCCTTCTTCCAGCCCTGTGCTCCGGCCAGGTCTTCACCCAGCGGTCTGGGGAGCTCAGCAGCCCTGAATACCCACAGCCGTATCCCAAACTCTCCAGCTGCACTTACAGCATCAGCCTGGAGGAGGGGTTCAGTGTCATTCTGGACTTTGTGGAGTCCTTCGATGTGGAGACGCACCCTGAAACCCTGTGTCCCTACGACTTTCTCAAGGTCTGGCTCCTGGGGCCCTCATCTTGCCCCAGATCCTCCCCCTCAGCCCAGCTGCACCCCCTACTTCCTGCAGCACAGCCCCTACCACGTTCCCGTCACCCTCGGCAATCCCCACCTCTTCAGGTGCTCTATGGGGGTCCAAGGCTGGGGCCTTCTGAGTACAAGTGTGGGAGGCAGAGTGGGGAGGGGCACCCCGATCCGTGGCCTGGGTTGGCCTCATTGGCTGTCCCTGAAGTGCTGAGGAGGTGGGTTGCTTCCCTCCGGCCCAGGTCAGACCCGGGCAGCCACTCCCCAGCTTTCATGAGCTTTTTTCTCAGATTCAAACAGACAGAGAAGAACATGGCCCATTCTGTGGGAAGACATTGCCCCGCAGGATTGAAACAAAAAGCAACACAGTGACTATCACCTTTGTCACAGATGAGTCAGGAGACCACACAGGCTGGAAGATCCACTACACGAGCACAGGTGAGCAAGTGGGTCTCAGATCCTGGCTGGAAGCGCAGAGCTGCCCTCTCTCCTGGAGTGTCAAGGAGCTGTAGAGTGTGGGGCTCCTTCTGGGCCAGGACTAGGAAGGGACACCAGGTTTAGTGGTGTCTGAGGTCTGAGGCAGCAGTCCTCTAAGGGGAAGCACCTGCTGTCCCTCCCTCCAGCCAGCCACCCATCCATCGTTCCACCACTCATTCTTCCAACCACCCATTCACCCATCCACTCATCCTTTTACCCACCCATCCTTCTGTCCACTCATCCTTCTGTCCACTCATCCTTCCAACCATCCATCAATCCACCCACCCATCCATCCTTTTGTCCACACAACCATCCACCCATTCTTCTACCTACCCATCCTATCCATCCATCCTTCTATTCAGCCATCCTTCTACGCACCCATCCTTCGTCCATCCATCCATCCAT
>NW_026652284.1:10424614-10515616 GCF_009828535.3 Hylobates moloch | reverse complement strand
AAAAAAAAAAAAAAAAAAAAAAAAAGAATTCTTAGTGGCCCTCCTCCAGCTAATGGCCACAGGCTAGACAGATACACAGACACACTTTCAAGTCTGATCACACCTGCTTTCTCAAACTTGTCACCACAGTCCTCTGACCTTTTTTTTTTTTTTTTTTTGGACAGGGTCTCACTTTGTCACCCAGGCTGGAGTGCAGTGGCACGATCACGGCTCACCACAGCCTTGACCTCTCAGGCTCAAGCAATCCTCTCACCTCAGCCTCCCAAGTACCTGGGACTACAGGCAAACGCCAACATGCCTGGCTAATTTTTGTCTTTTTTGTAGAGGTGGGGGTCTCACTGTGTTGCCTAGGCTGGTCTTGAACTTCTGAGCTCAAGCAATCCTCCCACCTCAGCTTCCCAATGTGCTGGGATTACAGGCGTGAACCACTGTGCCTGGCCCTCTGTCACTTTATATAAAGAAATGGTAGAACATCAGATGCAGAAATGTTGAGATCTGATGACGATGATGATGATGATGATGATTTGAGACAGAGTCTCACTCTGTCACCCAGGCTGGAGTGCAGTGTTGCAATATCGGCTCACTGCAACCCCCGCCTCACAGGTTCAAGCAATTCTCCTGCCTCAACCTCCTGAGGAGCTGGGATTACAGGCGCACGCCACCCCGCCAGGCTAATTTTTTGTATTTTTTAGTAGAGACAGGGTTTCACCATGCTGGCCAGGCTGGTCTTGAACTCCTCGCCTCAAGTGATCCACCCGCCTTGGTCTCCAGGAGTGCTGGGATTACAGGCATAAGCCACTGCACCCGGCTAAGAGCTGATATGTTTTTGTATTAGAGTGAAAAGCAAGAAAAAATCATAAATTGCTGCAAAGGTTCCATCTGATTCATAAAATGCCAATACCTGTTGAACGATGAAATATGTAACCTAGGTGGCACAGATGTGCACCGAGGCGGTGGGGCAGTGCGTCCATGTGCCAGGCATCCCCCCAACCCCAGCACACGCAGATACTAGTCACGTACGTTGCCACCCCCTTCGGGAGCACCTCGTAAAACACTAGAATAGGAACTACTGTGAGAACACAGCTTTGGGGAGTGATTTTATGATATAAACAAGGAAATTAATATATTCTGAATTCTTCTTTAGGGTCACTTGCCCCTGAAATCCTTTACTGCAGTTTGTCAGAAAGATGGATCTTGGGACCAGCCAATGCCCACGTGCAGCAGTACGGTCGTGTGGTGACTACAGGCCCCATAACCGCCCGGAACGCCCTCTGCTGCTACTGTTGCTGCTTCTATTGCTTCTCTGGTTTTCTGTTTACTTTCTTTTTTCATTTTTCTTTTTTTTTTTTTTGAGACGAGGTCTTGCCCAGACTGGAGTGCAGTGGTGTGATCTCGGCTCACTGCAACTTCTGTCTTCCAGGCTTAAGCTATCCTCCTGGGCCGGGCGCGGTGGCTCACGCCTGTAATCCCAGCACTTTGGGAGGCCGAGGCGGGCGGATCACGAGGTCAGGAGATCGAGACCATCCTGGCTAAAACGGTGAAACCCCATCTCTACTAAAAATACAAAAAATCAGCCGGGCGTGGTGGCGGGCGGCTGTAGTCCCAGCTACTCGGGAGGCTGAGGCGGGAGAATGGCGTGAACCCGGGAGGCGGGGCTTGCAGTGGGCCGAGATTGCGCCACTGCACTCTAGCCTGGGCCACAGAGTGAGATTCCATCTCAAAAAAAAAAAAAAAAAAAAAGCAATCCTCCTGCCTCAGCCTCCTGAGTAGCTGGGACTACAGGCAACTGACACCAAGCCTGGCTAATTTTTGTATTATTTGTAGAGACAGAGTTTTGCCATGTTGCCCAGGCTGATCTCGAACTCCTGACCTCAAGTGATCTGCCGGTCTCAGCCTCCCAAAGTGCTAAGATTACAGGCATGAGCCACTGTGCCCGGATCCTTGTTTTTTTAATGATCCGTTTATCAGTGCTTGAATTTCATATTTGCTTCTTTTTACCCATCTCTCAGTGCATTCTTAGAGGTTAAAACAGAATCAACCTACTAGGGAAGGTATGTGCTTTAGAAAAGTATGTTCGACAAGGTTTTGTTTGTTTGTTTGTTTTGTTTTGTTTTGTTTTTTCTGAGACAGGGTCTCATTCAGTTGCCCAGGCTGGAGTACAGTGGTGCAGTCTCAGATCACTGCAACCTCCGTCTCCTGGGTTCAAGCGATTCTCCCCCGTCAGCCTCCCCCAGGAGCTGGAAGGCACTACCGGCACATGCCACTACACTCGGCTAATTTTTGTATTTTTAGTAGAGATGCGGTTACACCATGTTGGCCAGGCTGATCTCGAACTCCTGACCTCAGGTGATCTGCCCACCTGGGCCTTCCAAAGTGTGAGTGTGTGTGTGTGTGTGTGTGTTTGAGTCAGAGTCTCACTCTGTCACCCAGGCTGGAGTGTGGTGACAATCTCGGCTCACTGCAACCTCTGCCTCCCGGGTTCAAAAGATTCTCGTGCCTCAGCCTCCTGAGTAGCTAGGATTACAGGCACATGCCACCACGCCCGGCTAATTTTTGTATTTTTTTGGTAGAGACGAGGTTTCACCATGTTGGCCAGGTTGGTCTCAAACTCCTGACCTCAAGTGATCTGCCCACCTCAGGCTTCCAAAGTGTGTTGACAATATTTTTTTCTTTTTTTTTTTTTTTTTGGAGACGGAATCTCACTCTGTTGCCCAGGCTGGAGTACAGTGGTGCAATCTCGGCTCACTGCAACCTCTGCCTCCTGGGTTCAAGCAATTCTCCTGCCTCAGCTTCCTGAGTAGCTGAGACTACAGGCACACACTGCCACACCTGGCTAATTTTTTGTATTTTAGTAGAGATGGTGTTTCACCGTGCTGCCCAAGCTGGTCTTGAACTCCTGAGCTCAGGCAATCCACCTGCCCCGGCCTCCCAAAGCGCTAATAGTACAGGCATGAGCCACAGCACCCAGCCTGACAATATTTTTTCTTTTCTTTTTTTTTTTTTTTTTGAGACGGAGTTTTGCTCTTGTTGCCCAGGCTGGAGTACAATGGCGCGATCTTGGCTCACCGCAACCTCCATCTCCCAGGTTCAAGCGATTCTCCTGCCTCAGCCTCCCTAGTAGCTGGGATTACAGGCATGTGCTACCACACCCGGCTAATTTTGTATTTTTAGTAGAGACGGGGTTTCTCCATGTTGGTCAGGCTGGTCTCGAACTCCCACCCTCAGGGGATCCGCCCACCTTGGCCTCCCAAAGTGCTGGGATTATAGGCATGAGTCACTGCGCCCGGCCGACAATATTTTTCTAAGTATAAAAGTAACAATATTCATGGTAGAAGATGGAAAATACAGAAAATTATGAACATCTTAATACCCGTAATACCACCATATGCAAGTATAATCATTACTTTTAAATATTTATTTGTTTATTTATTTTTTGAGATGGAGTCTTGTTCTGTCGCCCAGGCTGTAGTGGAGTGGCGCCATCTCAGCTCACTGCAACTTCCTTCTCCCGGGTTCAAGCAGTTATCCTGCCTCAGCCTCCCAAATAGCTGGGATTACAGGCACTTCCCACCAAGCCCAGCTAATTTTTCTATTTTTAGTACAGACGAGGTTTCACCATGTTGGCCAGGCTGGTCTTGAACTCCTGACTTCAAGTGATCCACCCGCCTTGGCCTCCCAAAGTGTTGGGATTACAGGCGTGAGCCACCGCGACCAGCCACTTTATTATTATTATTATTTTTGACAGGGTCTCATTCTGTCGCCCAGGCTGGAGTGCAGTGGCACAATCTCTGCTCACTGAAACCTCTGCCTCCTGGGTTCAAGCAATTCTCCTGCTTCAGCTTCCCCAGTAGTTGGGATTACAGGCGCCCGCCACCACACCCAGTAATTTTTTTAGTTTTAGTAGAGGCAGAGTTTCACCATGTTGCCCAGGCTTGTCTCGAACTCCTAATCTCAAGTGATCCGCCCACCTTGGCCTCCCAAAGTGCTGCAATTACAGGTGTGACCCACCAGGCCCGGCCTAATTGTTACCGTTTTGGTGTGTGTCCCTCAAATTACACACAATTCACACACGTGAGCAAGCATATACTACTGTATGTAGAAAAGGGGGGCAATTTTATGTGGTAATACACACACCCCAAACTGGGATAATGATGTACATTACCATTTTGTGAACTAAGAATCACGTATTTTTTTTCTTGGAGACAGGGTCTTGCCCTGTCACCCAGGTTGGAGTGCAGTGGCTCAACCATAGCTCATGTGACACACCCTCAAACTCCTGGGCTCAAGTGATCCTCCTGTCTCAGCCTCCTGAGTAGCTCGGACTACAGGCACATGCCACATACCCAGCTCCTTTTAAATTTTTGGTAGGGATGGGGTCTCACTATGTTGCCCAGGCTGCCCCGGCCTCTCTTAAGTGCTGGGATTACAGGTGTGAGCCACCATGCCCAGTGAGCTTTAGAAAGACTTCCAGGTCTTTCTAAAAACTTCAACTTATTAAAAGGATCAGAAGAATAAGCTGAATTTTTTGTTTTGGAGACAAAGTCTCTATCACCCAGGTAGTAGTGCAGTGGTGTGATCATAGCTCACTGCGGCCTCATCCTCCCAGGCTCAAGCGATCCTCCTGCTTCAGCCTCCTGAGTAGCTGAGACCACGCCAAGACCAGCCAATTTACCTTTTGTAGAGAGGGTTTTGCTATTGCCCAGACTGGTCCTGAACTCCTGGTCTCAAGTGACCCCTCCCACTTTGGCCTCCCAAAATGCTGATTACAGGCTTGAACCACCGAGCCCGGCCCCTCCAATCTTACTATCATGTCCTTTTCTACCCTTATTGCCTTCTACATTGCAACCTTTTACATTGAACCTGTGCCATGTCATGTGCTGTTCCGCTGCAGACCTTTTTTTTTTTTTTTGAGACAGAATCTTGCTCTGTCACCCAGGCTGGAGTGCAGTGGTGTGATCTTGGCTCACTGCAAGCTCCACCTCCTGGGTTCATGCCATTCTCCTGCCTCAGCCTCCCGAGTAGCTGGGACTACAGGCGCCCGTCACCACACCTGGCTAATTTTTTTTTTTTTGTATTTTTAGTGGAGACGGATGGGGTTTCACCCTGTTGGCCAGGATGGTCTCCATCTCCTGACCTTGTGATCCGCCCGCCTCAGCCTCTCAAAGTGCTGGGATTACAGGCATGAGCCACCGCGCCCGGCCACAGATCTTTATCTTATATTTGACACGAGGGTGCTAAAGAGCTCCGGGTAGTTTCGAATTCCCTTTCTCTAGGCAAGGCAGCACACCTCCTCCTCCACATGGACTCCCCCCCCTCAGTTCAGCCATTTAGTTACCTCCCACCTCAGCCTCTCAACTAATCGGGACAACACGCACATGCCACCATGCTCGGCTTTTTAATCTTCTGTAGAGAGGGGGTCTTGCCATGTTGCCCAGGCTGGTCTCAAACTCCTGAGCTCAAGGGATTTGCCTGCCTCGGCCTCCCAAAGGTGCTTCTCCAGACCTTTGGAAAGTTAGCATTGAAACGATCAATGGATTCCTCCCTCCCATGCTTCTTTCTTAGTTGTTGACTGTGGCCCTCCTGAGGATCTACTACCCAGTGGCCGAGTGGAGTACATCACAGGTCCTGAAGTGACCACCTACAAAGCTGTGATTCAGTACAGCTGTGAAGAGACCTTCTACACAATGAAAGTGAATGATGGTATGCAAATTTTCAAAGTTGGGGGTGGGCAATAGTTGGAACTTGAGCCCCCATGGTCTGAAAATAAACTTTAACCAACATTTTTGGCTAAGGCTAGACAAAAGACTAAAAGCCACTTCTCCCATCTGCTAAGTGAAATATTATAGCTAAAGTGACTTTAATGTCAATTTGCAAAAATCTGAAAACAGATCTAGTAAATGACTACTACAAACACACAATATATTCCAAATGGTTTAATTTAACAAGTCAAAACCTTATCATTAAGCACTTGAGATCTTGATACATATTCAAGTTACACATCTAAAAGGTTTCCACTTTGCAAGCAAACATGGTAATGCAGAGACCTATTTATGAAATCATGTAAAATGGTTGTTCAGACATCTCTATTTCCCACGGATGCTCAAGAATCAACATTTTTCAAGGGGGTATTCAAGCAAATGACAACCATCTTATACATGCAGTTAAACATTTTTGCTTTTCTAATGATTTGCAGGTAAATATGTGTGTGAGGCTGATGGATTCTGGACGAGCTCCAAAGGAGAAAAATCATTCCCAGTCTGTGAGCCTGGTAATGGATACATTTATATAAGAGATTGGTAATTGATGGAAAGTAGAACTGGGTAGGAGACAGTAAGGAGAGCTTTAGCTGTGGTAGGCAGAAATGTAACTTCAGCACTTGGCTCTTAGGCTAAGTTATTATTTCCAAATAGTATGTTCTCATTACCCCCTTTCCATATACAGAGGTTGTTAGGTGCCGACTGCATCAGTCATTTGATTATTTTTGACCTTATAACTAGACAAGCATAAAAAATTAAAAGATTTTTAGGCCTGGTGTGGCTCACGCCTGTAATCCCAGCACTTTGGGAGGCCGAGGCAGGTGGGTCACCTGAGGCCAGCCTGACCAGCATGGAGAAACCCCGTCTCTAATAAAAATACAAAATTAGCCGGGTGTGGTGGTGCATGCCTGTAATCCCAGCTACTCGAGAGGCTGAGGCAGGAGAATTGCTTGAACCCGGGTGGTGGAGACTGCGGTGAGCCCAGATCCCACCATTACACTCTAGCCTGGGCAACAGTAGTGAAATTCCATATCAAAAAAAAAAAAAAAAGGATTTTTAAAATTATCTTGACCAATTTATACATTTATAAACACAAGTTCTTCTGTTGAGTTACTATTCTATGTTAAAATACTATTAAAACCCAAAGCTAATCATTTCCCCAAGTAATTGTTTTCAACATCTAGTTTTTAAACATCAATGTAATCTGCCTTTTATTAGTACTTTTTTTTTTTTTTTAACCAGAATTGGCTCCAAAGATAATAGTTGAGTAGAATGATTTTTTTTTTTTGAGACAGAGTCTTGCTCTGTCGCCAGGTTGGAGTGCAGTGGTGCAATCTTGGCTCACTGCAACCTCCCCCTCTGTAGAATGATTTAAAAAAAACAAATCAGGACCGGGCACGGGGGCTCACGCCTGTAATCCCAGCACTTTGGGAGGCCAAGGCGGAAAGATCACGAGGTCAGGAGATCGAGACCATCTTGGCCAACACGGTGAAACTTCGTCTCTACATTAGCCTGATGTGGTGGCAGGACCTGAAGGCCAGAACTGGAGGTGAAAAAATGGCCGCGACAGCACCAATCCACCAACTGTCTCAAAAAAAAGAAAATAAAAGTCAGCACTTTGGGAGGCTGAGGCGGGCAGATCACGAGGTCAGGAGATCGAGACCATTCTGGCTAACACAGTGAAACCCCGTCTCTACTAAAAGTACAAAAGATTAGCCGGGTGTGTTGGCGGGCACCTGTAGTCCCAGCTACTCGGGAGGCTGAGGCAGGAGAATGGCGTGAACCCGGGAGGTGGAGCTTGCAGTGAGCCGAGATTGCGCCACTGCACTCCAGCCTGGGCGACAGAGTGAGACTCTGTCTCCAAAAAAAAAAAAAAAAACAAAAAAACAAAAAAACAAACAAAAAAAAAAACAAACCCCAGAAAGATAGTAATATATTAATTACCCTTGTGCTATTTGGCTCAAATTAGTTTTTTTTTAAACTTGTATTTGGCCAACACAACGTCTGTAGGTTTTAATGCAAGGACACTACCACAACAGCAAACATATATGCTACATTAATGGGCGTATTTAATTTGCAATAAAGATACAATAAAACTTAGTTTGGAAGAATCAACTAGACCAAAAATATAATTTTGGAACCCACAGGGTCCTAGCCACAACTGCAACATTCTAATTTCTAAAACATTTGTATGTTCAAAGGTAAAAGTAATTTTGCAAATCCTGATACTGACTTTAGTTCCTGCTTTCCTAGGATTACGTAAATACCCATTTTACAAGTAGGAAAACAATGAAAAGGTTATGTCCTTCTAATTCCTATGCACATCATCCAGTCCATCTGCTCAGACAATGCCTGCTTGCCCTGTTAATTTTCCTAATCTTTTTTTTTTTTGAGATGGAGTTTTGCTCTTATAGCCCAGGCTAGAGTGCAGTGGTGTGACTTGGCTCACTGCAACCTCTGCCTCCCAGGTTCAAGCAATTCTGCCTCAGCCTCCCGAGTAGCTGGGATTACAGGTGCCCACCACCATGCCCGGCTAATTTTTGTATATGTAGTAGAGACAGGGTCTCACCATGTTGGCCAGGCTGGTCTCAAACTCCTGACCTCAGGTGATCCACCCACCTCAGCCTCCCAAAGTGCTGGGATTACAGTGTGACACTGCACCCAGCCAATTTTCCCTATCTTATAGACCAAATTATTTTAGCAAAACAAAGTAACTTCTAAAAGTCAGTTTTCACTAATCTCATTTTCCGAGGAGCTAAGAAATACCAAAAGGTTTTATCAGGTGTTTGAACTGTGATGTTTTAAAATAGCCTCACTTGCCTGTATAGGTGGTCACCCACCAATTCAGGTAATACAATTTTTGGTTGACATCAAATATATACTTCAAGGCAGTCATAATTTAAGAAAAACACGACTGACATCTTTACAAAGGCTCTCTACCTATCTGCTTCTTTCCCCAGTTTGTGGACTATCAGCCCGTACAACAGGAGGGCGTATATATGGAGGGCAAAAGGCAAAACCCGGTGATTTTCCTTGGCAAGTCCTGATATTAGGTGGAACCACAGCAGCAGGTGCACTTTTATATGACAACTGGGTCCTAACAGCTGCTCATGCCGTATATGAGCAAAAACATGATGCATCCTCCCTGGACATTCGAATGGGCTCCCTGAAGAGACTATCACCTCATTATACACAAGCCTGGGCTGAAGCTGTTTTTATACATGAGGGTTATACTCATGATGCTGGCTTTGACAATGACATAGCACTGATTAAACTGAATAACAAAGTTGTAATCAATAGCAACATCACGCCTATTTGTCTGCCAAGAAAAGAAGCTGAATCCTTTATGAGGACAGATGACATTGGAACTGCATCTGGATGGGGATTAACCCAAAGGGGTTTTCTTGCTAGAAATCTAATGTATGTCGACATACCAATTGTTGACCATCAAAAATGTACTGCTGCATATGAAAAGCCACCTTATCCAGTGGGAAGTGTAACTGCTAACATGCTTTGTGCTGGCTTAGAAAGTGGGGGCAAGGACAGCTGCAGAGGTGACAGCGGAGGGGCACTGGTGTTTCTAGATAGTGAAACACAGAGGTGGTTTGTGGGAGGAATAGTGTCCTGGGGTTCCATGAATTGTGGGGAAGCAGGTCAGTATGGAGTCTACACAAAAGTCATTAACTATATTCCCTGGATCGAGAACAAAATAAATAATTTTTAACTTGCATGTCTGCAGTCAGTCAAGGATTCTTCATTTCTAGAAATGCCTGTGAAGACCTTGGCAGCAACGTGACCTGAGAAGCATTAATCATTACTGTGAACATGGCAGTTGTTGCTCCACCCAAAAAACAGACTCCAGGTGAGACTGCTGTCATTTCTCCACTTGCCAGTTTAATTCTAGCCTTACCCACTGACTCAAGGGGACATAAACCACGAGTGATAGTCACCTTTGCCAACCCAGTGTAATGTCACTGCTCAAATTACATTTCATTACCTTAAAAGGCCAGTCTCTTTTCATACTGGCTGTTGGCATTTCTGTAAACTGCCTGTCCATGCTCTTTGACTGTTTTTAAACTTGTTCTTTTTTTTTTTTTTTTTTTTTTGAGACGGAGTCTCGCTCTGTCGCCTAGGCTGGAGTGCAGTGGCGCAATCTCGGCTCACCGCAAGCTCCGCCTCCTGGGTTCACGCCATTCTCCTGCCTCAGCCTCTCCAAGTAGCTGGGACTATAGGCGCCCGCCACCACGCCCGGCTAATTTTTTGTATTTTTAGTAGAGACGGGGTTTCACCGTGGTCTCGATCTCCTGACCTCGCGATCCGCCCGCCTCGGCCTCCCAAAGTGCTGGGATTACAAGCGTGAGCCACCGCACCCGGCCTAAACTTGTTCTTAATGATCTCTATAAGTGCTTTATATATTATGGCAGTATTGATTGAGGAATAACCTTGAATCCCTTTTTTGGGTAGGTAGGTTGGAAACACTGATACTTCAGCCCAGGTATTGACTAAAATTTCCATGTTAAAAACCAATACCACAAAATGGTGGGATACAATTATTCACTTATCAAATTGTCAGACAAAAGGAACGTGAATAGTAGTACTATTTCACATTGTTAAAGACAACATAAACTTACCAAAGGACTATTTGGCAATACATTTTAAGCAAGACCAGGCATGTTCAGGGAGGGTGGCAGGCCATAGATTGGCAATACATTTCAAAAGTCCTTAAAAAGCATGCATAATCTTTGACCTAGCAATTCCAATGCTAAGAATTTATTTTAGCAGTAAGGATATTCCTAGCAATTGGAAATAACCTGAATAATATTCAAATTCAGAAGACTGAATCAAAACGTGGCATTTCCACAAGATGAAAAATGGCATTAGAAATAAGTGGTGACATTATAGATAAATCTGTGTTTTTCCTCTTTACAATGAACATGAAATACTTGGGCACAGTGATGCCTAACAAAAGCACAGATCACACAATAGTTGAGTCAAGTACAGAACCCTAAGACACACTTAGGGGCTACTTTGCTCGTACTCAACAACAACAAAATCATTCTTACTATTACACATTATCTCTTGGATTACGGAGTAGTTAACTTCCTACTTTTTCCTACTAAGGACACAACTTAAGTGCTGATTTAACCTTAAAAATCTCATTTGATTTTAGCTGGCTATTCCCTCCTAAAAGGTTTTAATAGCTAACATTCAAGTTTTTCAGTCTAACTAAAAGTTACCATTCCATGTAAAAGCTTACTGTGAGTCTTGGCTTCATTTCTCTTGTGCATATAAAGTACAACTTCTTGAGACTCAATTTTTAAAGGTAACTTTCCAGCATCTGTATATCACATATAAAAAGAAATCGTGTTTTTCCAGTAAGACTCCAGACACTAAACTGTGGTGTCAAAAAAAAATTTTATTTAACTGGTTCAAAAAATTTTTTAGAATGAATGCATTTAGATGACCAAATAGATTTTTAAAAACAAATCTTTGCCAAATAGTTTAAGTACTTTTAAACTTCAAAATCTTTTTAGGGTAAAATAAATACCCGTATCTATGCAGTACCATAAACATGTTAATAAAAGGCTACTCAACAGTGAAAGCCTTCTATGACCAGTAACTGAAATTTACACAAGTGTAAAGAAGGGATTAAACCATGCCGTTGACAAGTTAACTTACCCCTGGGCTCCTTGAAGGCTTGTCAGTTTAGTCTTTGGAGGTCCCCGAGAACCATTTTAAGTGTTACCATGTTACTGCTGCTGAGTAATAGTGCAAGTGCTAAAATGCAAAATTCAGATGGTACAGGGTTTGGAAATCATGCAGATTTAGATGCAGAAAAAAAAAAATTTAAACAACTCAAGATCCCTTTACAGAGGAAACTGAATAATGAAACAACGTGGCGATTACAAGTCTAAAGGATGACTTCATTTATAAATGTTTAAAACATGTAACTTGCAAAATGACAAACCTATTTATCATAATCTAATTAGGTAAGGGCATTAGGTAAACTACCAACACAAATGTCACATTCGTCCAACTAGAAAATGAGCTCAACTCTCACAGAATTAGTTACAAAAAAGTACAACAGAGAATCAATGTTATTGCTTTTACATACTTAACAATGCATTGTGAGAGTCTGAGTTTTGTAAGCGATTTTATTCAACTTTATTCAAAATGTTACCACATTCCCCCACCTCCTGGAGGACAAAGCCCATTCCACTTAACACTTCCAGACAGACAACCCACCCTAATTCTTAAAGCTATCAGGCCTCTTAATGGATTTCAGGCACAAGATAATTTGTGGTTTCTTCTACTTTATCCCTACTGCAATTAATTCCACTTTTCAAATCCCAAACTAGGAAGGTGCTGATATTCCCTTTTCAATTGATATGCTTTGCTACAAAGCATTAGAAAATAATCAACATTTTTCCCACTCCCCCAGATAAGAATCTTTTTAGAAGGCATGACTTCCCAATGGAGATTTATACAGGCCATGTAAATAGAACATCACCCAAATGCACAGAGGCACTAAGAAAAAGCCGGAGGGTACTGCTTACCATTTTAGGTGCGGTCACCCAGACTTATTCAAAACTAGATTTCAAAAGAAAAAAAAAATTTTTTCACTTTGGCCAATGCAAGAACAAATACCAATTAAGTCTGGGTATCAGGTGTCAATGCATGACAGGTGATGAATCCATTTGACTTGAGACAACTTTTCAAATAAGTTTATTTGAAGCAAAATAAACTATTGCCAAGAAACTTTATGAAAGTTCCATCTCAAAAGGGTCAAAAAAGGGGAATTAACTGCTATGAATTCTTTGCATTCAGGGCTGCAAAACAAAGACACATATTATTTAAATCAGTTTTATTTAAGAATTTCCAACAATGACAACTCTTATAAAAAGCATCCAAGCACAGGACACAGAACTGCAGCAAACAGCATTCTTATGGGTAGCTAACAGACATTAGAACTTCCACCCTTCTTTGAGACACCTGAGCTCACTGGTGAACTCTGCTTCAAGTCCTCCTGCAAAGCACACCACAAGCTCAGTCCATGTTCTCAGCCCATCAGCTTCAGTTCACATTGCCACACTTACATATCAGTAACAGAAGAGAACACACACCATACAGCATTCACAGCAGTTGACAAAGGGGTAGGGGGAGTACAAGTATCATTTCACTTAACACATTCAACTAATGTGGGTTATCTAAGAACAAAAACTCACTTAAAAGTCTTCCAACAGATGTGGATGTCCTTTGAATGCAAAAAACATTCGTACATTATTTGCTATCATTGCTCTCTGCACACTCTCTCACCAAAGCCACAGGATTGAGAGACACATCTCGCCAAGTTAAAAAATATCCATTATGCACCACCAAGTCTCTGCACGCGCTCTCTCCTTTTCTCGCTCATACTAGCCTTTCATGCCTCGGCACCACCATCAATCCCACACAAGGTTTCAAAAGTTCAGACAGCCTTCTGGTTCCATATCACAGCCTTGCGTTCATAGCGTTGATACGACTCCATGAAATAAAGAGTAGCGGATAAAAATGGGACACCCACCGTCAAAGACGCGGCCTGTGATGCGTGATGACGAATTCTTGAATGAGAAAGCATGTAGACAGAAGTATTCCTATGGCAGAATATTTACAGCACTACTTTCAATGAAGTGCTTCTTCCATAAACATTTGAAATGAGATGAACTGCAGAGATTAAATGAAGGCTTCATATTGTACTTTTGCATGAGGGGAGACAAGTGTTAAAAAACAAAACAAAAGAACCAAACACTGTGACACCATGAGCTCCTAAAAGGAGATTTTTTAAGGAAAAAAATCCATATGGTGGGGTTCAAATTAAAACAAGGGGTAAAGAATGTAGTTCTAATCAATGGTTTCCGTTTTGAACATGCAAAGAATTCACTTGACAAGTCCAGGGATAAAATATTACAGGAGAAACCTTTTGATATCAATTGTAGTGTGTTGGTTTACCAATCAGGCAAACAGCAGTTCACTTTCAACCACTCAATATTTCAACCTTTCATGTAACAAAACTTATAAAATTCCTTTAGCTCTTCCTTTTTCTAAAGAAAAATGTCAAAAATACTGCTGAATATACTCCACACTGAACAAAACAATTTTGAAAATTCTTAGTACATATGTATTTTACAATATACTTACCATGAGTTTAGAAAAATTTGAATTCCCACCATTCTATACCAACCAACCACAACCCTACTGTCTACATTCCCCAGCCAGAAGACTTAGAATCCATGCTTGAGCCAAAGCCTCCATTAAAACCACTGCCTGACCCTGCATTTGATGCTGATCCCCAACCAATTGCTGCACCAGAATTAGAACCACTATAAGAGTTATTTCCAGAGCCGAAGGCCTGGTTTGGCTCCCTCTGCATGTTGCCTTGGCTTTGGTTATTACCCGATGGGCCTGACTGGTTCTGCTGACTGGCTAACATGCCCATCATACCCCAACTGCTCTGTAGTGCTGCCTGGGCGGCAGCCATCATGGCTGGATTAATGCTGAACGCACCAAAGTTCATCCCACCACCCATATTACTACCTTGATTGTTTCCCAAACCAGCTCCACCCCCTCTGCTATTACCAAATCCACCCTGATTCCCAAAGCCACCTGGATTACCACCAAATCTTCCACTTCTTTCTAACTGTCTATTGCTATTGTGCTTAGGTTCGGCATTGGATATATGAACGCTGATTCCTTTAATGATCAAGTCCTCTCCACAAAGAGACTGCGCAATCTATAAGAAATAAGGGATGTAAACAAAGAAGATTAAACCATTGATTCATACATTTAAAGTAGCAACAAAACTTAGATTACAAGCATTAATTTATCTAAAGCCAGAGGAAAAATAAGCAATGAATGCTCATTTCATTTAAACCCCCAATACAGCTTAGTTTTATTAACAGCAGCAGTAATATTTCAGTCGATTTTCAAAAGACATAGGCTGGGCATGGTGGCACATGCCTGTAATCCTAGCACTTTGGGAGGCCAAGGTGGGAGGACTGTGTAAGGCCAAGAGTTCAAGACTGTCCTGGCAGCCTGGACAATACAGGGAGACCCCACTTCTATCAAAAAAAAAAACACAAAAAAGCCACATTAGCTGGGTGTAGTGGCATGCATCTGTCCTAGCTACTTGGGAGGCTGAAGCTGGAGGATCCTCCCCCTGGAGGCTGAGCCCAGGAGTTCTAGGGTGTAGTGAGCTGTGATTACACCACTGTGTTCCACCAGCCTGGGCAACAGAGTGAGACCCTGTCTCAAAATACTAATAAAAAAAAAAAGGGCCGGGAGCAGGCGCAGTGGCTCACGCCTGTAATCCCAGCACTTTGGGAGGCTGAGGGGGGTGGATCACCTGAGGTCAGGAGTCCAAGACCAGCCAGACCAAAACAGTGAAACCCCATCTCTACTAAAGATACAAAAAACTGGCCAGGCGTGGTGGCTCATGCCTGTAATCCTAGCACTTTGGGAGGCTGAGATGGGCGGGTCACCTGAGGTCAGGAGTTCAAGACCAGCCTGGCCAACATGGTGAAACCCTGTCTCTACTAAAAGTACAAAAAAATTAGCTGGGCGTGGTGGCAGGCGCCTGTAATCCCAGCTACTCGGGAGGCTGAGGCAAGAGAATCGCTTGAACCCGTGAGGTGGAGGTTGCAGCAAGCCGAGATCGCGCCATTGTACTCCAGCCTGGGCAACAAGAGCGAAACTCCGTCTCAAAAAAAAAAAAAAAAAAAAAAAAAGGTATATAACATTCCCAGGCCGGGCGCGGTGGCTCACGCTTGTAATGCCAGCACTTTGGGAGGCCGAGGCAGGCGGATCATGAGGTCAGGAGATCGAGACCACGGTGAAACCCCGCCTCTACTAAAAATACAAAAAATTAGCCAGGCGTGGTGGCGGGCGCCTGTAGTCCCAGCTACTCGGAGAGGCTGAGGCAGGAGAATGGCATGAACCCGGGAGGTGGCACTTGCAGTGAGCCGAGATTGCGCCACTGCACTCCAGCCTGGGCGACAGAGCGAGACTCCGTCTCAAAAAAAAAAAAAATAAATAAATAAATAAAAAATAAAAAAATAAAATAAAATAAAAAATCCCAAATGCCACATACTGAAAATTATCTAAAGGTGTATTTCCTTTTAGATTTCTTAAAAATGTTATATTTGTGATATCAGATACAGGTATCACAAACATCTAGACCCATACGCCCTACGTCTTACAAGGTCAGAAAACTTAGCTAAGAATAGCAATTAGCTGGATGGGCAATGTTCAAGAGAAATTACCTAATTACCTGGGACATATTTTTTTTTTTGAGACAGAGTCTCGCTCTGTCACTGGGCTGGAGTGCAGTGGCGTGATCTCAGTTCACTGCCACCTCTGCCTCCTGGGATCAAGCGATTCCCCTGCCTCAGGCTCCAGAGTAGCTGGGACCACAGGTGTGCACCACCATACCGAGATGGTCTTGATCTCCTGACCTCGTGATCCGCCTGCCTCTGCCTCCCAAAGTGCTGGGATTATAAGCATGAGCCATCACGCCCGGCTGGGACATATTGTTAAGGAGAAAAATACCTGATCATCTGCAAATGTAACAAAGGCAAAGGCCCTGAATGGCTTGGGGATGAAGACATCCATCACATCCCCGTACTGAGAGAAGAACTCCCGCAGCTCATCCTCAGTCATGTCCTCTGTACAGCGCCCCACAAACACTTTTCTGCTTCTCAAAGGCTCATCTTGGCTTTGCTGATCAAATCAAAAGGAAGAAAAAAACTCAGAAATATGTTATGAACAATGCAAAAAGCATTAAGGTAAGGGATATAACAAAATCATTCTGCCTTGGATAGCAGTGAATCATTAAAAAGTAGACATACCCTTAATTTTTTCCATCAGCATTTCTTTTTCTTGTAAGGCTTCAGTGAAGAGTAACATTTTAAGTAACAAAAGTACACAGTCATGCATCACATAATGATGGACATATGTTCTGAGACATACATCATGAGCCATTACACAATTTCATCATCATGGCCAGGCGTGGTGGCTGACACCTGTAACCCAGCACTTTGAGAGGCCGAGGTGGGTGGATCACCTGAGGTCAGGAGTTCAAACCAGCCTGGTCAACATGGTGAAACCCCACCTCTACTAATACAAAAATTAGCCGGGTGTGGTGGCAGGCGCCTGTAATCCCAGCATCTTGGAAGGCTGAGGTAGGAGAATCACTTGAACCCGGGAAGAGGAGTTGCAGTGAGCCAAAACTGCACCATTGCACTCTAGCCTGAGCAACAAGAGTTAAACACCATCTCAAAAAAAAAAAAAAAGGCCAGGCGGGGTGGCTCACACTTGTAATCCCAGCACTTTGGGAGGCTGAGATGGGTGGATCATGAGGTCAGGAGATCAAGACAATCCTGGCTAACACGGTGAAACCCCATCTCTACTAAAAATACAAAAAATTAGTCAGGCATGTTGGCGGGCACCTGTAGTCCCAGCTACTTGGTAGGCTGAGGCAGAAGACTGACGTGAACCCGGGAGGCAGAGCTTACAGTGAGCTGAGATTGCACCACTGCACTCCAGCCCAGACGACAGAGTGACTCTGTCTCAAAAAAAAAAAGAAAAAAAAAAGTCATTGTGCAAACATCATATAAACCCAGATAGCATAGCCTACCCCACATCTAGGCTAGATGGTACAGCATATTGCTCCCAGGCCACAAACTTCCAAGTTACTGTACTCGACACTGTAGGCGACTGTAACATGATGTTATTTGTGTATCTAAACATAGAAAGGGTACAGTAAAAAACAGTGTTATAATCCTATGGGACCACTGCTGTACACGTGGTCTGCTGCTGACTGATCAACTTTGCCATGTGATGCATGACTGTGTTTGGATTTGAGAAAATCAATAAATAAGCAATCTCTTGGCAAAGATGATGATGTTCCAAATAAGCAAATGTTATTTGTTTGCTTGGAAAAAGTTAGGTCTTTATAACAAGATTAATGTATGTATTCTGATTGTTTTTATGTTTTAACATATAACGATGTAAGAAACTATTAACTTGACAAATAACCTTTTCTCTTTTCCATCCACAGCAAAAAGAAAAGGAAGAACAAAATGAACAAAGGTTTAGTCTGGAGAAGTAATAAACTAAATATTTCAAACAAGCATAAAATATTCAGCATGCATTAAGGGCCAATGATTTCAACAAGACAAAAGGATTTAACGAACACACCCTGCCACTATCTTTTCTAAGTGTGTTTAACATTTTATCTTACAATCCTCTAAGGAAGTTTGTTGGCAAAAATTCCCAAAGCACAGACGCAAGTACCTTAGAATTAGGAAGTTTACAGTCACACCATCGTCCATCTATCATATGTCGCTGTGACATTACTTTCACCTGTGTTTCATATTCCGTAAAACGAACAAAGCCAAATCCCTTTGAATGACCAGTCTTAAGATCTTTCTTGACCTACAAAGGATGATTTAAGTTTACTCTAAAAGTGCACATACTCACACACTCCATTCCCAAATCATAGTTCCTTAAAAAACAATTTGAATGGTTTCAACTGGATGCAGTGGCTTAAAACTTAAACCAAGTTAGTCTTAAGAGTAAAAACAAGGAGGTTAATATTGAATCCATACTGTGTTAACAATAGAGCAAAACTCACTTATACAACAGAAATGTTTTTGAGTTTTTAAAAAAAGAGAGATGGGGCCAGGCGCGGTGGCTCACACCTGTATTCCCACCGCTTTGGGATGCTGAGGAGGGTGGATCACTTGAGCACAGGAGTTCAGGACCAGCCTGGGCAACAGAGCAAAACCCTGTCACTACAAAAAATACAAAAATGGGCCAGGCACGGTGGCTCACGCTGGTAATCCCAGCACTTTGGGAGGCCGAGGCAGGTGGATCACGAGGTCGGGAGATTGAGATCATCCTGGCTAACAAGGTGAAACCCCGTCTCTACTAAAAATATATATAAAAAAAAAAATTAGCCAGGCATGGTGGCGGGTGCCTGTAGTCCCAGCTACTTGGGAGGCTGAGGCGGGAGAATGGCATGAACCCGGGAGGTGGAGGTTGCAGTGAGCTCAGATTGTGCCACTGTACTCCAGCCTGGGCAACAGAGCAAGACTCCGTCTAAAAAAAAAAAAAAAAAAAATTATCCAGGTGTAGTGGCATGCGCCTGTAGTCCCAGCTACTTGGGAGGCTGAGGCACAAGAATAGCTTGAACCCAGGAGGTGGAGGCTGCAGCGAGCCTAGATTGCACCACTGCACTCTACAGCCTGACTGACAGAGCCAGACCCTGTCTCCAAAAAGAAAAAAAAAGAGAGGCCAGGCATGGTGGCTCACGCCTGTAATCCCAGCACTTTGGGAGGCAGAGGCGGACGGATCATGAGGTCAGGAGATAGAGACCATCCTGGCTAACACGGTGAAACCCCATCTCTACTAAAAATACAAAAAATTAGCCAGGCATGGTGGCAGGCGCCTGTAGTCCCAGCTACTTGGGAGGCTGAGGCAGGAGAACGGCGTGAACCCGGGAAGTGGAGCTTGCAGTCAGCCGAGATCACGCCACTGCACTCCAGCCTGGGTGACAGAGCAAGACTTCATCTCAAAAGAAAAAAGAGAAACTGAGTCTGGATATGTTTGCCAAGGTGGCCTTGAACTCCTGGCCTCAAGCAACCCTCCCACCTCAGCCTCCCAAAATGCTGAGATTACAGGCATGAGCCACCACAACAGGATTTTAACAGAATGTCTTAGAATGAATTCAAAGATAAACTAAATTTAATGTTTACAAATTTTAAATGAAATGGAAAAATCTCCCATTAGTGTAATATATAAAGAAAAGCTATTGTCACCTACTTCCCTTAAGCCTTCATGCAACAATAGGATTTTACAATATCTAAGGCAATAATATAGGGTAAAAGAAACGTGTATAAATATAACAAATATTGGAAGTACCATCTGTGTAACAGAAAGGACAGTGCCATTAAAATAACAAGAATGTGGCCGGGCGCGGTGGCTCACCTGAGGTCAGGAGTTCAAGAACAGCTTGGCCAACTGGTGAAACCCTGTCTCTACTAAAAATACAAAATTAGCCAGGCATGATGGCGTGCACCTGTAATCCCAGATACAGGAGGCTGAGACAGGAGAAATTGCTTAAACCCGGGAGGTGGAGGTTGCAGTGAGCCAAGATCGCGCCACTGCACTCCAGCCTGGGCAGCAAAGTGAGACTTGGTGTCCAAAAAAAAAAAAGTAACAAGATTGTGGCTGGGCATGGTGGCTCAGCACACTGGGGTCGAGGCAGGAGGACAGTATGAGCCCAGGAGTTCGACACCAGAACCTAGGCAACACAGTGATATCCCGTCTCTATTTATACCAATAAATAAATGCTAGATGCTCACTCACTGGTAAAGAAAAACTGTTTGATGCAATCGAAGTTTACCTGAACCATAAGAACTTCTCCAAAGGTACTAAAATACTCTTTCAGGTCCTGTTCAGTTGTTTTCCATGGGAGACCCAACACTATTAAATCGGATGTTTTCTGGACTGCTCTTTTCACTTTCACTGCTGATGAAGCATCTGTCTCATCCATTTTTCTTTTGTTATCTAAATAAAACGAGCAGAAACCTTTTAGAAATCTTCACTTAGCACTTCTTTGAAAACACTACCTCCTACATCTAGAAATGAGAGCAAAAAGAAGACTCCTTTAAGAAGAGTAAGACACTGAAAACTTGGCAAGAAGTGATGTTTGCTCTAGAGGACAGAATAAAGGCTTAAGTTTAGTGTCTGAGGTGCTTTTCTGGTGCAAATTCAGTGATTTCCAATTTTGTTTTTTGTAGTATTTCCAGATTACAATCTCTCTCTCTCAAAAGGTTTAACAAAAATAATTCTACTTCACTTTGACTTTAAATGTCAGCAACTTGTATCTCCTGACGAAGATTTAACTTTTATCTTTCCTAAACATTCAACAACAAATACACAACTTTTGTAATAAAACAGAAAACCAGGCACAGTGGTGTGTATGCTTGTAAGTTCCAGCAACTCAGGAGGCTGAGGAGGAAGGATGACTTGAGTCCAGGAGTCTGAGGCTGTAGTGTGCCTATGAATAGCCACTGCAATACGCCTGGGCAACAGAGCAAGAGCCTCCATCTCTAATTTCAAAAGAGAAAAAGAAACCAAAAGTTTGGCTTACTTAAAAAAACATAACCGGCTGGGCGCGGTGGCTCACACCTGTAATCCCAGCACTTTGGGAGTCTGAGGCAGGTGGATCACAAGGTCAGGAGTTCAAGACCAGCCTGGCCAAGACGGTGAAACGCCATCTATACTAAAAATACAAAAAAAATTAGCCGGGCGTGGTGGCACTGTAGTCCCAGCTACTTGGGAGGCTGAGGCAGGAGAATCGCTTGAACCCAAGAGACGGAGGTTGCAGTGGGCCAAGATCGTGCCACTGTACTCCAGCCTGGGCGACAAGGGCGAGACTTCGTCTCAAATCAATCAACCAATCTATCAATCAACCAAAATACAAAAATTAACTGGGCGTGGTGACAGGCACCTGTAATCCCAGCTACTCAGGAGGCTGAGGCAGAGAATTGCTTGAACCTGGGAGGCAGAGGTTGCAGTGAGCCAAGATCGTGCCACTGCACTCCAGCCTGGGCAACAGAGCAAGACTCCGTCTCAAAAAAACAAACAAACGAACAACAACAACAACAACAAAACCCCCCAAATAACCTTAACCTTAGGTTATTTAGAAGAGAAAGGGAGATAATTTTTTTTTTTTTTTTTTTAGACGGGAGTCTCATTCTGTCACCCAGGCTGGAGTGCGGTGGTGCGATCTCCCCTCACTGCAACCTCTGCCTCCCGGGTTGAAGTGATTCTCCTGCCTCAGCCTCCCGAGTAGCTGGGATTACAGGTGTGAGCCACCGTGTCCGGCCTGGGGAGATAAATTCAATGACTTTAAATTTTTTTTGAGACGGTGTCTTGCTCTGCTGTCCACGCTGGAGAGCAGTGGCACGATCTCAGCTTACTGCAATCTCCACCACCCGGTTCAAGCAATTCTCCGGCCTCAGCCTCCCAAGTAACTGAGACTACAGGTGTGAACCACCACGCCTGGCTAATTTTTGTATTTTTAGTAGAGACGGGGTTTCACCATGTTGGCCAAGCTGGTCTTGAACTTTGGACTTCAGGTGATCTGCTCGTCTCAGCCTCCCAAAGTGCCGGGATTACAGGTGTAAGCCATCGCACCCAGCCTGACATTTTAAATTTGAGTAAATATTAATCTACACACACTGGCTGAAGAAACAGCATACTAAAAACCCCGAGTTTACATTAATTTTTTTTTTTGAGACGAAGTCTTGCTCTGTCACCCAGGTTGGAGTGCAGTGGCGCGACCTAAGCTCACTGTAATCTCTGCCTCCCAGGTTGAAGCGATTCTCCTGCCTTAGCCTCCAGAGTAGCTGCGACTACAGGCGCCCGCCACCACGCCAAGTTTTGTTTTCTTTTTTTTTGTTTTGAGACGGAGTTTCGCTCTTGTTGCCCAGGCTGGAGTGCAACAGCACAATCTCTGCTCACAGCAACCTCCGCCTCCCGGCTGAAGCAATTCTCCTGCCTCAGCCTCCTGAGTAGCTAGGATTACAGGCACCCACCACCACATCCAGCTATTTTGTGTTTTTGATAGAGATGGGGTTTCATCACGTTGGCCAGGCTGGTCTCAAACTCCTGATCTCAGGTGATCCACCTGCCTTGGCCTCCCAAAGTGCTGAGATTACAGGCGTGAGCCACCGTGTCTAGCCCTAAAGTTTTTCTAGACGTGTAAAAGAGGGTCTTGCATACTGACCAAATTTGATGGACTTTCTTGCAATACCAAGTTATAATAAAAGGAACACACAGACAAATCAACTATTAACAGCACACTACTTCAAAATGCTGAAATTAGGTATTTCCTTGGCACACTTCTTAAACTTCATGCTTCCTTTTCTTAGATTTAGAACATCACTGATAAGAGGCAGAGAGAAGGATAAGACCAGAACCTCGAAATTGTAATTGGAACTGCACTAACTCACGATTTGGCTACTCCAACTGTTTGTTCATTTAAGGGAAAAAATGAACTCAGATTTGCTGAATGAATGACGTAAGACCAAAAGGACAATGATCAAATCCAAACACTGGAGCACTTCAGAAGAATCTATTTACAACAATGATTTAAGTGCAAAACATTCTTAGTAATTCCTTAAATTTATCATCAACTTGGCAAAACTTATTCAGATATTTTTTAAATACATTGTTTTCTCTTTTAAAATGATCTACAATCCCCAGTTTCCATAAATTTAGACTCATGGTCTTCCAAACTTGTCTAACAGTGAAGTTCAAGGAAATACTTAAGTTTCAGGAGACATTCTGCCACCAAGAGAGGCTAAGATCCATGGATGAGACACACACCTGAACACACCTCAGCATGATTACAAAAACCAAATGGTAACAAACCTTTCGGATAGTTGACAACATACACCAGATTTCCCCAGCCAGCATCTGGGGCATGCAGGATTCCTTCTACCAGCCGGACACCTCTCATACACTGAGACACTGGATTCCTGTAGCGAAGCCCACACGCCCCTGGAAACTGGGCTGTAACCGTGGACAGCAGCACCGTCCCATCGTCTTCCGATGGTATTTCAATGGGCTCATCGTTCTCATCTTCGGTTACCCGAATATATTCAGACATCTTTTACTTTTCCTAAACGGAAGAGACATATGAACAACATTCATGTCAGAGTAATTGTTTCCTTATAATGATAATACCCAAACCATGTTAGTGTCCTGACTTCCAGAAAAATTCTTGTCTGGATTCGTATATGCATTGGATATCCCTGAAAAATGACGAGGTGAAGGTAAGGGTAGTGGATTTCCTATCGTGATGCCTCACCAGTTCATTCATTCAAAAAACTTTCCCTGAAGGCTTATGATGCGTCAGGTACTGAAACTGTAACTGAGTCCAACGTGGCTTGCTGGTTACAAGCTGGGGTATGCAAGGGAACAATAAACAGTAGCTATTTTATGACAATCGGGTTAGTCGTTAAGTAATCCTGAAGGTAGGGGAGGAGCCTAACTGGTTGAGGCATGGGCGTGATGGGTCCAAGTCGATTTTCCTAAGCAAGCGATCCATCAGCTGAACCTGAAGACTGAATATGGGCAGTGAACCAGGTGTAAAGAACAGGAGAAAAGTTCCCCTCTGTTCCTCATTTTGGGGCTTCCGGGGGCTCTGCGAGCCCGAGCCGCAAGGCCCGCAGCGACAGGTTCTGGCGGTGCCATCCGTAGCCTCCCAGAAGCCCGCGCGTGCCAGCCGAGGGAGGAGTTTCTCGGCGCGGCCCGGGGTGGGGCGCAGGAGCACCAGGCCCAAGCTGGCAGTGTCCCTCGAAGTACAAAGTACCGAAGGCTCCGGCACTGTCCGGGTCCGGGGCCAACCTCCGCCTCAGGCTGCGCGGCACCGCGGGCCCGGCTCCCCGTTTCGGCGCCACCGGCCTCCTTGTGCCAGGACCTAACGACGCTCCCGCGCGAGCCCGCTCGGGCAGGACTAGGCCCGGTATCACGGCTCACTTCCCGGGGCAGGGGCCGAAGCCGCTGCGTCCGCCTCGGGCCGCCCCAATGCGGGAGCCAAGGCACCTACGGCGTCCTCAGTGAGAAGGCTCCGCGACTCACCCGCTAGGCCGCTGCTGGGAAGCCCGACAGGGACACCGAGGCAACGACGAACACAAGCACAGCCCAGCCACCGCTTCGCTCCCACAAAATGGCGCTAGGGCCGCCTCCTCCCCCCGCCCACCGGCGTCCTCTCCCACCGGTTGCCTGTCCAGAGGTGGGAGGCGCCGAGGAGAGCCACGATGACCCTCTCCCCAGGGACTCGGGCTGCCTCCTGGAAATTCGAGCCTACAGATAAGCTCTGAAAGCTAAAATAAAACCAGGACATAGGCCTGAAAAGCTGAAGATTGAAAAAAGTGTGGCTGTATAGGAGCTGACCTTCCCCCACGTAACGTAGCAGATGGTTTCGGCCGACCAACCGCCGGCCCAGGTCTCGGTCGGAGCTCGCGCATTTTCAAAGCGCGCGAGAGTAGCGCAGAGTCTCGGCCAGCGAGGGCGGGGCGGGGCGGGGCCGGGCCTGGAGGGGGCGGGGCTCGGGATCCCGAGCCCAGTCCTTTTGGGAGGCAGGGTAAGGCCTGGACCTCTTTTCTGAACTGCAGCGTAGTGCGTCCTCTTCTCCTTCCGCCAGCCCACCTCCGAACCTGGAAACAATAACTTTGTTCTAAATAATAGCAATGATAAGGCTACATTGTGCCAGGTACTTTCTGAGTATTCACATATTTAATAGCCCAAACAGTTTTGTGTAGCAGAAACTATTGATATTCATTCTTTGGGTGAGGGAACTGAGGCACAGAGAGATCAAGTATCTTGCTTAAAGTCACGCGAGGATTAGCCGGGCGGTAGTGGCGCGCGCCTGTAATCCCATCTACTCGGGAGGCTGAGGCAGGAGAATTGCTTGAACCCGGTAGGCGGAGGTTGCGGTGAGCCGAGATCGTGCCATTTCACTCCAGTCTAGGCGACAGAGTGAGACCCTGTCCTCCACCCCCTCCCCGCAAAAAAAAGTCACCCAAGGAATAAATGGTAGACCTGGGATTTGAATCTCGAGGCACAAAATGCTAACTTGTTCTGGCTGCAGCCCTTTAATAATAATACAGTAGTTCATCTATTTTAAGGCACACTTTTTGTTTCACTTTTTTTTTTTTTTTTTTTTGAGGCGGAATCTCGCTCTTGTCCCCCAGGCTGGAGTGCAGTGGCGCAATCTGCAGCTCACTGCCACCTCCACCTCCCAGGTTCAAGGGATAGCTGGGATTATAGGCGTGCAAAGACACCATGCCCGGCTAATTTTTGTATTTTTAGTAGAGGCAGGGTTTGGCCATGTTGGCCAGGCTGATCTTGAACTCATGGCCTCAAGTGATCTGCCTGCCTTGGCTTCGCAAAGTGCTGGGATTACAGGCACGAGCCACCTTTCTTTTCTATCTTTTATTTCCTTTCTTTCCTTTCCTTCCCTTCCTTTTCTCCCTTCCCTCCCTTCCCACCTTCCTTCCTCCCTACCCCTCTCTCTTTTTCTCTCTCTCTCTCTGTCTTTCTTTCTTTCTTTCTCTTTCGTCTTTTTTTTCAGACTCCCTCTGTTGCCCAAGGTGGAGTGCAGTGGCACAATCTCAGCTCTCTGCAACCTCCGCCTCCCCAGTTCAAGCAATTCTCCTGCCTCAGCCTCCTGAGTAGCTGGGTCTACAGGCATGCACCACCATGCCTGGCTAATTTTTGTATTTTTAACCCCTGTTGGCCAGGCTGGTCTCAAACTCCTGAACTCAGGTGATCCGCCCACCTCGGCCTCCCAAAGTGCCACCATGCCCGGCCTTTGTTTCACATTTCTGAAGTCAGTATGTGATTTCAGTTCCAGTTCCAGTTGATGATGATGTGTCATAGTTTAATTGGCAACTATTTATGTTTCTTTGTATATACATGTATCACACTCAATGAAATACAGTTACAAATGTTTACACAAAGTACTTTATTTATTTATTTAAGATGGGGTCTCACTCTGTCACCCAGGCTAGAGTGCAGTGTGGTAATCTCGGCTCACTGGAACCTCCAACTCCAGGGGTCAAACAATCCTCTCACCTTAGCCTCTAGAGTAGCTTGGACCACAGGTGCACACCACCACACTCAGCCAATTTTTTGTGTTTTTTGTAGAGACAGGGTCTTGACATGTTGCCCAGGCTGGCCTCCAACTCCTGAGCTCAAGCGATCCATCTGCCTCAGCCTCCCAAAGTGCTGGGATTACAGGAGTGAGCCACCACACCCAGCAGAGAAGTCGGTTTTATCACTCCCATTTTACAGAAAAAAACCCTGAAGCTCAGAGACCATATGACAGGCCTGAGGTCATACAGTTGCTCAAGGATGTCCCCTAGCCCATAAATTGCTGTCCCAGGTTGGTCAGACCCTAAACCTCTGCACTATGTCCACCACACTGGCCACTTTCCATAACAAGACTGAGACCGAGGCATTTAGTGCGGGTAGTGCGGTGGAGTCCTGGACACTAGCTGCAAGTGGACAGAGCTGGGTATGCAGAAGTTCCTAGGGACAGATCACACAGGAACACAACCCCAAAGGCTGGCCCTTCTCCCAAGAAGTTTTCAGGCAAGTTGGGAGGACAAGCAAACACTGTCTCAAAGAAGGTAAGTAACTCAATCAGGAAGATAATTATAAGGCCAGAGGGAGACTGGACCACAGATCTTCCTGCTCCTATGTCAGTTGTCTCTGGGATTCAGCTTTACAGCACTGATTGTCAAAAGTTGTTTGAAACACAGCATTTATTTTTCAAGACAGAGTCTTGCTCTGTCACCCAAACTGGAGTGCAGTGGGACAATCTTGGCTCACTGCAACCTCTGCCTCCCAGGTTCAAGCTATTTTCCTGCCTCAGCCTCCTAAGTAGCTGGGACTATAGGCATGTACCACCACACCTGGCTAATTTTTGTATTTTTCATAGAGACAAGGTTTCACCATGTTGGCCAGGCTGGTCTCCAACTCCTGACCTCAAGCAATCCTCCCGCCTCAGCCTCCCAAAGTGCTGGGATTACAGGTGTGAGCCACTGTGCTTGGCCCAGGCCCTGGTTTTCAACTGGGTCACTTGGGGACTTACCTTCTCCCCTTCCATCACCTCCCTTGAATTCTCCCAGCTCATCAGCTCCATAAGGCGAACAGGACACAGCTCCACAACATTCCTGAAAACTGAAAGAAGGCTGGGCACGGTGGCTCACGCCTGTAACCTCAGCACTTTGGGAGGCCGAGGTGAGTGGATCACCTGAGGTCAGGAGTTCAAGGCCAACATGGTGAAACCCCGTCTCTACTAAAAATACAAAAAATTAGCAGGGCATTGTGGCAGGCACCTGTAATCCCAGCTACTCGGGAGGCTGAGGCAGGAGAATCACTTGAACCCAGGAGGCGGAGGTTGCAGTGAGCGGAGGTTGCAGTGAGCCAAGATCACACCATTGCACCCCAGCCTGGGCAACAAGAATGAAACTCTGTCTCAAAAAAAAAAAAGACAAAACTGAAAGAAATACCAGGGCAATAATGATATATAGATTTATGTATTTGTGTATTTATTTATTTATTTATTCATTTTTTGAGACAGAGTCTCGCTCTGTTGCCCAGGCTGGAGTGCAGTGGTGCAATCTCAGCTCACTGCAAGCTCCGCCTCCCGGGTACACGCCATTCTTCTGCCTCAGCCTCCCAAGTAGCTGGGACTACAGGTGCCCACCCACGCCCCGCTAATTTTTTGTATTTTTAGTCGAGATGGGGTTTCACCGTGTCTCGATCTCCTGAGCTTGTGATCCGCCCGCCTCTGCCTCCCAAAGCGCTGGGATTACAGGCATGAGCCACCGTGCCCGGCCCTATTTATTTATTTATTTATGTAGGTGTGCACCACCACATCTGGCTAATTTAAAAATTTTTTTGTGGCCGGGCGCGGTGCCTCATGCTTGTAATCCCAGCACTTTGGGAGGCCAAGGCGGGCGGATCACGAGGTCAGGAGATCGAGACTCCATGGTGAAACCCCGTCTCTACTAAAAATACAAAAAATTAGTCAGGCGTGGTGGCAGGCACCTGTAGTCCCAGCTACTCGGAGAGGCTGAGGCAGGAGAATGGCGTGAACCTGGGAGGCGGAGCTTGCAGTGAGCCGAGATCGCACCACTGCACTCCAGCCTGGGTTACAGAGCGAGACTCTGTCTCAAAAAAAAAAAAATTTTTTTTTTGTAAAGACAGGGTCTCATTATGTTGCCTAGGCTGGTTATGAATTCCTTGCCTCAAGTGATCCTTTCACCTTGGCCTTCCCACGTGCTAGAATTACAGGCACACACCACCACCCAGCCAATAAAGATATTTAAATAAAAGTAACTTTAGGGCCGGGAGTGGTGGCTTACACCTGTAATCCCAGCACTTTGGGAGGCCAAGGTGGGCAGATCATGTGAGGTCAGGATCAGCCTGACCAACATGGAGAAACCCTGTCTCTACTAAAAATACAAAATTAGCCGGGCGTGGTGGCGCATGCCTGTAATCCCAGCTACTTGGGAGGCTGAAGCAGGAGAATCACTTGAATCCGGGAGGCGGAGGTTGCGGTGAGCCAAGACTGAGCCATTGTACCCCAGCCTGGGCAACAAGAGCGAAACTCCGTCTCAAAAAAAAAAAAAAAAAAGTAACTTTAGGCTAGGCACAGTAGCTCACACCTCTAATCCCAGCACTTTGGGAAGCCGAGGCAGACAGATCACTTGAGCCCAGGAGTTCGAGACCAGCCTGGGCAACATGGTGAAACCCCGTCTCTACAAAAAATGCAAAATTTAGCCAGACCTGGTGATGTGCACTTGTGGTTACAGCTACTGGAGAGGCTGTGGTGGGAGGATCACTTGAGCCCAGGAGGCAGAGGTTGCAGTGAGCCAAGCTGTTGCACTCCAGCCTGGGCCACAGAGCAAGACCCTGTCTCTCCCAAAAAAGTAAGTTTATTGTATCAAGGTTTAATTTCCTCTTCATCTCCATGTTTTTAGCTCCTGCCAAAATTAGAAGCTGCCTTCCCAAATAGTCTAGGTCTAATTTAGATTTTCAAAACAACTTTTTTACTTTGAAATAATTTAAAATTTATGATAGAGTTCCAAGAATAGTGCAAAGGACTGCTGTGTTCCCTTCATCCAGATTCATCAACTGATTACATTGTGTCACATTTGGTCTATCACTCACTCTCTCTAGACATGTAAATTAATAATATGGCTGGGTGCAGTGGCTCACGCCTATAATCTCGCACTTTGGGAGGCCAAGGTGGGCGAATCACCTCAGGTCTCGGAGTTCAAGATCAGCCTGGCCAACATGGTGAAACCCCATCTCTACTAAAAATACAAAAATTATCTGGGCATGGTGGCTCATGCCTGTATTCCCAGCTACTCGGGAGGCTGAAGTGGGAGAATCGCTTGAACCCAGGAGGCAAAGGTTGCAATGAGCTGAGATGATGCCACTGCACTCCAGCCGGGGCGACAAAACGAGACTCCATCTCAAAAAAAGAATTAATTAGTAACATATATGTTCTTACTTATCCATTGAGATTAATGACAGACTGCATGCCCCTTTGCCTCTAAAAAGTTTGTCTTTCCTAAGGACAAAGACATTCTCTTACACAATCACAATACTGTTATCAAATTTAGGATTTTAACATTAATGTAACACTCTTTTCTAATATACAACCATTTTAAAATTTGGCCCCCACAGAAAAAGAAACAAAAACAGGTTTTTTTCCTACCCCCGCAGAAAAAGAAACAAAAACAGGTTGGTGTGGTGGCTCACACCTGTAATCCTAGCACTTTAGGAGGCTGAGGTGGGTGGGCGGATCCCTTGAGCCCAGGAGTCAGAGGCCTAGCCTGGGCAACATGGTGAAACCCCATCTCTACAAAAAAAAAAAAAAAAAAAAAAATTAGCCGGGCATGGTGGTGAAAAAAAAAAAAAAAAAAAAAAATTAGCCGGGCATGGTGGTGCACGTCTGTAGTCCCAGATCCTTGGGTGGTTGAGAATCACCTGAGCCTGGGGAGGTCGAGGCTGCAGTGAGCAGTGCTCATGTCACTGCACTCCAGCCTGGGTGACAGAGTGAGACCCTGTCTCAAGAAAAAAAAAAAAAAAAAGAAACAAAAACAAAACATGTCCTTTGAGTAATTTTTCTCTCTGATCTAGGATCCAATCCAGGAACATTGTATTCCATCATTGTGGCTCTTTCATCTCCTTCAATCTAGAACACTTTCTCAGCCTTTCTTTGTCTTTCATGACTTTGGCACTTTTGAAGAGTTCAGGCTTACTTTGCTTTTGGAATGTCCCTCAATTTGGGGTTGTCTGATGTTTCCTCATGATTTGATTCAGGTTATACGTGTTTTGCAGGGCGCTGTGGCTCATACCTGTAATCCCAGCACTTTGAGAGGCCGAGGTGGGTGAATTGCAGTTGGAGACCAGCCTGGACAACATAACGAGACCCGTCTCTACAAAAAATACAAAAATTAGCCGGGTGTGGTGGCATGCACCTGTAGTTCCAGCTACTCAGGAGGCCGTGGTGCCAAGAGGTAGAGGTTGTAGTGACCCAAGACTGCACTATTGCACTCCAGCCTGGGCAACAGAGTGAGACCCCATCTCCCCCCGCTACCCCCCAAAAGGAAAGTAAATTGCAGACATCACAACATTTCACTCCTCAATTCTTCATCCTGCTTCTCCTAAGAACAAGAACATTGTGCTACATAACCACAATGATAATCATAGGAGAAAATGAATGGTTATTTCCTACTATCATCTACTATCTGGTCCACATTCAAATTTCTACAATTGTTCCCCCCAAATGTCTTTTATAGCTATTTTCTTTTTCTTTTTTTTTGTTTTTGAAACAAGGTCTCACTCTCACCAAGTGCAGTGACACAACCCTGGCTCACTGCAGTTTTGACCTCCCAGACTCAGATGATCCTCCCACCTCAGCCTCCCAGATAGCTGGGACTACAGGTGCACGCCACCACAGCCAGCTATTTTTTTTGTAGAGATGAGATTTCACCATGTTGCCCAGGCTGGTCTCAAACTCCTGGGGTAAAAGTGATCTGCCCGCCTCGGCCTCCAAAAGTGCTGGGATTACAGGTGTGAGTCCCTGCGCTCAGCCTCTATTTTCTTAAAATAGGATCCAATTAAGCTTCATGCATTACATTTGCTTAGTATGTCCATTAATCTTTTTAAAATCTAGAATAATCTCCCCATACAAGATACTGACTTTTGGAAGAGCTGTGATCAGGTAGTTTAGAATGTCTCACCTTCTGAATTCATCTGGTTGCTTCCTCATGGTATTACTCAGCACAGTCCTCTATTCTCTATTTTTCCTGCATACTGGAAGTTAGATCTAAAGACATGATCACATCCAGGTTAAACACAATGGCCACAACACTTCTTGGGCAAAGCCTTGAATATCCCAGTGCTTCTTATCAAGAGCCACATAATGTCTGGCTGTCTCACTTTTAGTGATGCTAAATTTGATCTCTCAATTAAGACTGTGACCACTAGATCTCTCCACGGAAAAGATGTATTTCTTCCCTTTGCAAAATTCAAGTAATCTCTAGATGATACATTGGCGCAGGGCAAACATCCCATTTCCCTACAACCTTTCACCTAATGGTTTAGCATCCACTGATGATCCTTGCCTGACTCTGTTATTTTATTGGGGGTTACAAAATGGAAAGTTTTATTTGCTTTTTTTTTTTATCTTATTTATTTACTTATTTATTTTTGAGACGCGGTCTTGCTCTGTTGCCCAGGCTAGAGTGCAGTGGCATGATCTTGGCTCACTGAAACCTCCGCCTCCTGGTTTCAAGCGATTCTCCTGCCTCAGCCTCCCAAGTAGCTGGGACTACAGGCGCCTGCCATTGCACCCAGCTAATTTTTATATTTTTAGTAGAGATTTTCACCATCTTAGCCAGGCTGGTCTTAAACTCCTGACCTTGTGATCTACCCGCCTTGGCCTCTCAAAGTGCTGGGATTACCAGGGTGAGCCACCACGCCCAGTCTGTTTTTATTTTGATTTTTTTAGGGATAGGGTCTCACTCTGTCACCCATCCTGGAGTGCAGTGGTGTATCATGGCTTACCACAGCCTTGGCCTCCTGGGCTCAAGCGATCCTCTTGCCTCATCCTCCAGAGTAGCTGGGGCTACAAGTGCACCACCATGTCTGGCTATTTTTTTTTTCTTTTTTAAATTTTTTGTAGAGACGGGGTCTTCCTACGTTGCCCAGACTGGTCTCATGTTCTTGGCCCTAAGCGATCCTCCCGTCTCGGCCTCCCAATGTGCTGGGATTACTGGCATGAGTCAACTCTTCTCCGGTACTTCTACATTCTTTTGTAAAGAATTTTCCTTCATCAACTGGAGATGAACCGTAGTTCCTCCTAACTGCTTAATCCTTTATCAATTTTCAGGATAGACTGACAAAATAATCACCTTCAATAGTGACAAATAAATTGTATTTTTTTCTTGTTTAAAATTAGTCATGGCTGGGTGCAGTGGCTTATGCCTATAATCCTAGCACTTTGGAAGCTGAGGCAGGTAGATTGCTAGAGCCCAGGAGTTCAAGACCAGCCTGTACAACCTAGGGAGACCCCATCTCTACAAAAAATTTAAAAATTAGCCAGATGTGGTGGTGCACACCTGTAATCCCAGCTACTTGGGAGGCTGAGGTGGGGGAATCAGTTGAGCTGGGAGGCGAAGGTTGCAGTGAGCCAAGATCATGCCACTGCACTCCAGCCTAGGAGACAGAGTGAGACCCTGTCGCAAAACTAATAATAATAATGATAATAATAATAAAATAATCATTATGAACTCTTGCATTTTTATTTATTTAGTGTTTCAAAATAGGTTATAGTCATTAATGTTTCTAATGATCACATTATTTTACTCAGGCTCTGTGAAAACCCTTTAAACTGAATCTAAGTCCATTGGATGTGTCTCTATTAGCCTTTGAACACATTCTTGCCTTCTGGACCACCAAGACGTACCAGGCTTATCTTATATTTTCCCTGCAGTATCCCTGGAATCAGCCATTCCTCAAAGGATCTATGTTTTTTTTTTTTTTTGAAATGAAGTCTCGCTCTGTCACCCAGGCTGGAGTACAATGGTGCGATCTCAGCTCACTGCAACCTCCACCTCCCAGGTTCAAGTGATTCTCCTGCCTCAGCCTCCTGAGTAGCTGGGATTACAGGCACATGACATCACACCTGGCTAATTTTTGTATTTTTAGTAGAGACAGGGTTTCACCATGTTGGCCAGGCTGGTCTCGAATTCCTGATCACATGATCTGCCCACCTCGGCTTCCCAAAGTGCTGGGATTACAGGTGTGAGCCATTGCGCCCTGCCAATCTCTGATTTCTTATAGTGGGAAAAACTATTTAGAAATCAGAATCTGGGCATTAGGTTGTTGTCAGAAGCTTTTTTGTTTGTTTGTTTATGTTTTTGAGACGGAATTTCGCTCTTGTCGCCTAGGCTGGAGTTCAATGGCGTGATCTCAGCTCACTGCAACCTCGGCCTCCCAGGTTCAAGCAATTATCATGCCTCAGCTTCCCAAGTAGCTGGGATTATAGGCATGTGCCACCACACCCAGCTAATTTTTGTATTTTTAGTACAGATGGGGTTTCACCATGTTGGTCAGGCTGGTTTCGAACTCCTGACCTCAGGTGATCCACCCACCTTAGCCTCCCAAAGTGCTGGGATTACAGGCATGAGCCACTGCGCCAGCTTTGTTTGTTTTTTGAGACAAGGTCTGGCTCTGTTGGTCAGGCTGGAGTGCAGTGGCGCAATCTTGGCTCACTGTCACCTCTGCCTCATGGACTCAAGCCATCCTCTTACTTCAGCCTCCCTAGTAGCTGGAACTACAGGCACACACCACCACACCCAGCTCTTTTTTTTTTTTTTTTGTATTTTTAGTAGAGATGGGGTTTCGCCATGTTTCCCAGCCTGGTCCTGAACTCACGAGCTCAAGCGATCTGCCCGCCTCAGCCTCCCAAAATGCTGGGATTATAAGCATGAGCCATAGCACCTGGCCACAAGTACTTTTGAAAGGTAAACTAATATAAACTAATATAATACTATGATAAGATATTTTTATTTTATCACGATTTACTTTCTTTTTTTTTTTTTTTTATGAGATGGAATCTCGCTCTGTCGCCCAGGCTGGAGTGCGGTGGTGCAATCTCGGTTCACTGCAACCTCCGCCTCCCAGGTTCATGCCATTCTCCTGCCTCAGCCTCCCGAGTAGCTGGGACTACAGGCGCCCACCACCATGCCTGGCTAATTTTTTTGTATTTTTAGTAGAGACGGGGTTTCACCGTGTTAGCCAGGATGGTCTCGATCTCCTGACCTCATGATCCAACCTCCTCGGCCTCCCAAAGTGCTGGGATTACAGGCGTGAGCCACTGCGTCCAGCTTACTTTCCTTTTAATTTAAGCATTTTAGCTGCCAAAATTAAGGTGTGCCTCCCTTATTTGTTCTAGATCTTGGGTTTTTAAAACCATTTTTGCAAAAAGCCAGTTAGTACGAAAACACAAATGACAAAAAAACTGCAGTCTCTTGTTCTCCCCAGCCCCTTCCATATCCCTTATCAGAAGTAACCATTCTTTTAGTTGTTTCTTATGGATATACCTATATCTTTTAAAATAATAAATCTATCCTGCAATTAAAAAAATTTTTTTTTGAGGCAGGATCTTGCCCTGTCACCCAGGCTAGAGTGCAGTGTCTTGATCTCAGCTTACTGCAACCTCTGCCTCCTGGGCTCAAGCCATCCTCCCACCTCAGCCTCCCCAGTAGCTGGGAATACAGACATGTGCTACCATGCCTGGCTAATTTTTGTACTTTTGCTAGAGATGGGGTTTTGCCATGTTTCCCAGGCTGGTTTCAAACTCCTGGGCTCAACCTTGGCCTCCCAAAGTGTTGGGGTTACAGGCATGAGCCACCGTGCCTAGCCTTATCCTGCAATATTTTGGTTTATTCAATTTAGAAAGTATCTACTGATTTCCTATTATGTCTAATGAGGGTTTTTTAGCTCACACTTCATTATCATTTCCTCCATCCTCTTAATATACTGATACCTAATATCACCATTTTTGGCTAAATACACATTCAATGTTTTCACTATTATGACTACATAAATTTTGTTCATGACTGAGACAAGTTTTATCTTTTCTTGTGCAGCTTTAATTTTTCCTGGAGTTAACAATTGCCTTGCTTTTTCATTTGCTTTGTTCTCTTTGAACATCTAAATAATCATTTTATGCACTCCAAAAGCTGTGTAAATGTCTTTTTTTTGTTTTTTGAGACAGTCTCGCTCTGTCACCCAGGCTGGAGTGCAGTGGCACGATCTCGGCTCACTGCAAGCTCCACCTCCCGGGTTCACGCCATTCTCCTGCCTCAGCCTCCCGAGTAGCTGGGACTACAGGTGCCTGCCACCACACCCGGCTAATTTTTTGTATTTTTAGTAGAGACGGGGTTTCACCATGTTAGCCAGGATGGTCTCGATCTCCTGACCTCGTGATTTACCCACCTCGGCCTCCCAAAGTGCTGGGATTACAGGCGTGAGCCACTGTGCCCAGCTGTAAATGTCTTGAATAAGGTTTTCTTCATAGTCAAATCTGTCAGCTGGTTTGTAATTTTTTTGGGGGGGGGGACAGAGTCTTGCTCTGTTGCCCAAGCTGGAGTGCAGTGGCATGATCTCGGCTCACTGCAACCTCCACCTCCCGGGTTCAAGTGATTCTCCTGCCTCAGCCTCCCAAGTAGCTGGGATTACAGGTATGCACCACCACACCTAATTTCGTATTTTTTTAGTAGAGATAGGGTTTCACCATGTTGGTCAGGCTGGTCTTGAACTCCTAACCTCAAGGGATCCACTCACCTTGGCCTCCCAAAGTGCTGAGATTACAGGTGAGAGCCACTGTGCCCAGCCAGATAGTTTGTAATTTTTATTTTTTTATTTCTTGGAGTCTTCATGCCTCCTTTCCTGGATTGCTTGCTGGAAATTGTATCAGTTGTCATCCTGGAAACTTCCTTACATGTCTGAAAATGGTCTTATTCCATTTACATGTCACTGGTAGTCCGGTTGTGTACAGAATTTTAGGTTGAAGGTCATTCATACTCAACACTTAGAAGATATTTTTCTCCTGGCACCTAGCTTCTCTTATTGCTGTTAAGAAGTCCATTGCATAAGAATGTAATCTTCATTTTCTCTCTGAACTTTTTTGTGACCTTACCGTATCATCCATTTTCTGAAATTCAACATGGGCTGATCTGAAGGTAGTCAGTTATCTCAGTTGATCAGTTACAGATCTAACATCTTGTTCTATTCTTTCCCCTTTTCTCACTACTGCACTTGACTATGACTAGTCTTTTTTTTTTTTTTTTTTTTTTGAGACGGAGTCTCGCTCTGTCGCCCAGGCTGGAGTGCAGTGGCGCAATCTTGGCTCACTGCAAGCTCCGCCTCCCGGGTTCAGGCCATTCCCCTGCCTCAGCCTCTCCCAGTAGCTGGGACCACAGGCGCCCACCACCACGCCCGGCTAATTTTTTGAATTTTTAGTAGAGACGGGGTTTCACCGTGGTCTCAGTCTCCCGACCTCGTGATCCGCCCGCCTCGGCCTCCCAAAGTGCTGGGATTACAAGCGTGAGCCATCGCGCCCTGCCTGACTAGTCTTAAAAAAAGAAAAAAAAGGCTGGGCGCGATGGCTCACGCCTGTAATACCAGCACTTTGGGAGGCTAAGGTGGGTGGATCACCTGAGGTCAGGAGTTCGAGACTAGCCTGACCAACATGGTGAAACCCCATCCCTACTAAAAATACAAAATTAGCCAGGTGTGGTGGCACATACCTGTAATCCCAGCTACTTGGGAGGCTGAGGCAGGAGAATTGCATGAACCCAGGAGGTGGAGGTTGCACTGAGCTGAGATTGCACCATTGCACTCCAGCCTGGACAACAAGAGCGAAACTGTCTCAAAAAAAAAAAAAAATAGAATGAAATTCAAGATGATGACTTGGTCTTCCTGAATATCTTTTTTCATTCATTGTTCTGGGCATATGGTGATCTTTTCGTTACAGAGATTTTTGTCCTTCAATTCTGAGAAAGTTTGTTGTATTATTTCTTTGACAACTTTTTCCCCAGTGATTCCTTGGTTCTCTCTTTCTGAAATTCCTGTTAGCTATTGGCTTTCCTACAATGATGCATCATTTTTGAAAATCTTTTTTCTTTTGTTGTTACAATTTTAAAAATTCTACTTTCTGTGAAATTTCCCCAATTTTACCTTCAATATTTTTATTATTATTATATTTATTTATTTGTTTATTTATTTATTTTTTGAGATGTAGTCTTGCTCTGTCACCCAGGATGGAGTGCAGTGGCACAATCTTGGCTCACTACAACCTCTATCTCTGGGTTCAAGTGATTCTCCTGCCTCAGCCTCCTGAGTAGCTGCACTGCAGGTGCCCACCACCACACCTGGCTAATTTTTGTGTTTGTAGTAGAGTTGGGGTTTCACCATGTTGGCCAGGCTGGTCTCAAACTCCTGGCCTCAGGTAATGCATCTGCATCAACCTCCCAGAGTGTTGAGATTACAGGCGTGAGCCACCGTGCCTGGCATGTTTGGGTCTTCCTTTCACATTAGAGGCTCTCTTCTCTTTGTCCAAAATCCATAGCCCAACTCCTTGGACCTGTTGGAATATTTCACAGGAGATTGTTGTTTTGACTCCTTTTATTATTTCCCCTTGGGCAGAAATTGTGTGACCAAAGTGATAACATAATAATTTATTTGAGCATTTATATACCAGGCTCAGAGTTGGCAAATTTAATTCTTAACTCTATTTACCAAGTACTACTACTACTATTGATCTTCTCTGAGGAAACTGAGGCACAGAAAGGCCAAGTAACTTGCCCAGAGTCACATAGCCAGTCTGTGGCAAAGCTGAGGTCCTTGGTTCTAGAGCTCATGCTCCTAATCACCTCCAATCAATCTGCTTATTTGGAACCCGGGGGACAATTTGCTCTCTATTCTTTATAGAAAACAACCACAACATTGTTAACACCAGTTACTAAATGCCAGACACTGTTCTGAACACATTATCTGTATAGATGCCTTTAATCCCTAACAGGCCTATGAAGTAGGTACCATATTTAGTCCTATTTTATAAAGAACCTTCTAGAAGTTCAACTTACCCAAGATCACCAGATAGTGAGAGCAGTGTCCGAATTTGAAATCTAGGCTGGGTGTGATGCCTCACGCCTGTAATACCAGTACTTTGGGAGGCCAAGGCAGGAGGATCGCTTGAGCCCAGGAGTTCTAGACCAGTCTGGGCAACATAGTAAGACCTCCATCTCTACAAAAAATTTAAAAATTAGCTGGGCGTGGTGGCATCTGCCTGTGATCCAAGCGACTCAGGAGGCTGAAGCAGGAGGATTGCTTGAGCCCAGGAGGTCAAGGCTGCAGTGAGCCATGATTGTGCCACCTCCAGCCTGGATGACAGTTCGAGACCCTGCCTTAAAAAAAATGAAAAAAGAATTTAAAATTTAGGTTTTCTATCCCTGGAGCTCTCACTTTCTTTTTCTTTTTGGGCCTTAGGAGCAGAGTGGAGTTTATTGCCCTCCTCAGTTCATGGCCCACCACCCTCCTCAGCCTGGGCAAAGCCTGGCTTATTTTATTTCATTATTTTCTTTTTGTTTTTGAGACAGAGTTTCTCTGTCACCCAAGTTGGAGTGCAGTGGCGCTATCTCGGCTCACTGCAAACTCCACCTCCTGGGTTCAGGTGATTCTCCCACCTCAGCCTCCCAAATAGCTGGGATTGCAGGCACGCACCACCATGCCTGGCTAATTTTTGTATTTTTTGTAGAGACAGGGTTTCACCATGTTGCCCAGGCTGGTCTCTAACTCCTGGGCTGAAGCAATCCTCCTGCCTTGGCCTCCTAAAGTGCTGGGATTCTAGGCATGTGCAACTGCGCCTGACCTATTTCATTATTTTCTCCAGTTACTCCCAACCCCTAGTCCCTCTCCCCTCCCCCTCCTAGGCCCTCACTAGGGTGTTCATCTGTCTTTAAATCTGCATGTGTCTGTACAAAGCATGCACAGTTGTTCTGTGGTTGTACTTAGCAATAACCAGACATTTATTCAGCACCTACCATGGTGCCAGGTGTTACCCTAGATCAGGGAGCAACAAACCACAGCCCATTGCCAGCTTTTATACAACCTGCAAGCCAAAAATGGTATATATATATATGTATATATATATTTCTTTTTTTTTTTTTGAAACAGAGTGTCGCTCTGTCGCCCAGGCTGGAGTGCAGTGGCACAATCTCGGCTCGCTGCAAGCTCCGCCTCCTGGGTTCACGCCATTCTCCTGCTTCAGCCTCTCCGAGTAGCTGGGACTATAGGTGCCCGCCACCACGCCTGACTAATTTTTTGTATTTTTAGTAGAGACGGGGTTTCACCGTGGTCTCGATCTCCTGACCTCGTGATCCGCCTGCCTCGGCCTCCCAAAGTGCTGGGATTACAAGCGTGAGCCACCGCGCCTGGCCTATATATATATTTCTTTTTTGAGATGGAGTCTTGCCCTGTTGCCGAGGCTGGAGTGCAATGGTACCATCTCAGCTTACTGCAACCTTCGCCTTCTAGGTTCAAGTGATTCTCCTGCCTCAGCTTCCCCAGTAGCTGGGACTACAGGTGCCTGCCACCACGCCCGGCTAATTTTTTTTTTTTTTTTTGTATTTTTAGTAGAGACGGAGTTTCACCATGTTTGCCAGGCTGGTCTTGAACTCCTGACCTCAAGTGATCTGCCTGCCTCGGCCTTCCAAGGTGTTGGGATTACAGGTGAGAGCCAATGCGCCTGGCCAGTTTTTACATTTTTAAATGGCTGAAAAAAAATCAAAAGAATACTGTTTTGTGACACCTGAAAATTACATGAAATTCAAATATCAGTATCCATGTCTAAGTTTTACTGGTGCACAGCCACACTCATTTTTTTGTTTTTGTTTTTTTTTTTGAGACGGAGTCTTGCTCTGTTGCCCAGGCTGGAGTGCAGTGGTGTGGTCTCGGCTCACTGCAATCTCCGCTTGCTGTGTTCAAAAGATTCTCCTTCCTCAGCCTCCTGAGTAGCTGGGATTACAGGTGTGCGCCACCACACCTGGCTAATTTTTGTATTTTTAGTAGAGATGGGGATTTCTCCATGTTGGCCAGGCTGGTCTCAAACTCCTGACCTCAGGTGATCCACCTGCCTTGGCCTCCCAAAGTGCTAGGATTACAGACGTGAGCCACCGCACCAGGCCCATGCTCATTTTTTATGTACATCTCTGGTTGCTTTCACGCCACATTGGCAGAATTGAGTAGTTACAGCAGAAATTGTATGGCATAAAGCCGAAAATACTGACTGTCTGGCCCTTTACAGAAAAAAGAAAATTGCTGACCAGTGCTCTAGAGGTTGGGGATAGTCTAGGGAACGTATGTGTTTAACTTATATAAATAGAATGATGGTTTAACTGGGGCCGGGGAGCAAATTCAATCTGGGATTTTTGAGGGTGACAGAGAGGCTATTAATTACTGGGACAACTTGGGGTCAACTATCTGTCCCTGGAGAGCAAGGATGCATGATTATCTCTCTCTAACCCTCATTCTGCCCAAGATCACTGGCTTTGCTTGTTGTATTTTAAGAATGTGTTGGCCAGACATGGTGGCTCAACCCTGTAATCCTGCACTCTGGGAGGCTGAGGAGGGCAGATCACCTGAGGTCAGGGGTTCGAGACCAGCCTGGCCAAGGTGATGAAACCCTGTCTCTACTAAAAAAGCAAAAAATTAGCCGGGCATGGTGGTGGGCGCCTCACAGAGCGAGACTCCAACTAAAAAAAAAAAAAAAGAATTTGTTGGCTAGGCATGGTGGCTCACACTTGTAATCCCAGCACTTTGGGAGGCCAAGGTGGGACGACTGCTTGATCTCAGGAGTTGGAGGCCAGCCTGGGCAACATAGCAAAACCTAATCTCTACTAAAAATACAAAAATTGGCCAGGCGTGGTGGCTCATGCCTATAATTCTAGCACTTTGGGAGGCTGAGATAGGTGGATCACTTGAGGCCAGGAGTTCAAGACCAGCCTGGCCAACATGGTGAAACCCAACTCTACTGAAAATACAAAAATTAGCTGGGCATGGTGGCACACATCTGTAATCCCAGCTACTTGGGAGGCTGAGGCACGAGAATTGCTTGAACCGGGGAGGTGGAGGTTGCAGTGAGCTGACATTGTGCCACTGCCCTCCAGCCTGGGTGACAGAGCAAGACTCTGTTTTAAAGAAACAAAACAAAACAAAAATTAGCCAGATCTAGCATTGTGAGCCTGTAGTCCCAGCTACCTTGGAGGCTGAGGTAGGAGCATTACTTAAGCCCGGAAAGTTAAGGCTTCGGTGAGCTCTGACAGTGTCACTGTATTTCAGCCTGGGCGACAGGGCAAGATGCTATCTCAGAAAAAAAAAACAAAATTTCTCTGGGTTGTAGCCCTAGAATAGGACTCAGCAAACTATGGCCCATAGGCCAAATCTGGGGCATGGCAGTTTCTGTACAGTCAGCAAGCTAATTTTTAAATGACTGGAGTAAAAAATCAAAAGAAGAATCATATTTTGTGACACATTAAAATGACATGGAGGCCAGGCGTGGTGGCTCACACTTGTAATCCCAGCACTTTGGGAGGCCAAGGTGGTAGGATCACTTGAAGCCAGGAATTCAAGACCAGCTTGGCCAACATGTTGAAACCCATCTCTATTAAAAATACAAAAATTAGCCAGGCGTGGTGGCGCGCACCTATAATCCCAGCTACTCAGGAGGCTGAGATACAAGAATAGCTTGAATCCGGGAGGTGGAGGTTGCAGTGAGCCAAGATTGCACCACTGCACTCCAGCCTGGGCAACAGAGTAGAGTCTGTTTCAAAAAACAAAAGAAAAAGAAAATGACATGGAGTTCACATTTCAATGTCCATAAAGATTTTGGAACACAGCCCCACCCACTCATTTGCATATTATCTAAGGCTGTAGCAGTGTCTTCGTGGTCTGCAAAGTCTAAAATATTTACTATCTGGCAGGGTGCGTGGCTCACGCCTGTAATCCCAGCACTTTGGGAGGTCAAGGTGGGCACATCACGAGGTCAGTAGATTGAGACCATCCTGGCCAACATGGTGAAACCCCATCTCTACTAAAAATACAAAAATTAGCCAGGCGTGGCGACACACACCCGTAATCCCAGCTACTCAGGAGGCTGAGGCATGAGAATAGCTTGAACCAGGAAGTCGGAGGTTGCAGAGATTTGGAGGTTGCACTGCACCCCAGCCTGGCGACAGAGTGAGACTCCCGTCTCAAAAAAAAAAAAAAATTAAAAAAAAAAATAAATAAATAAAAATAAAAAACTATTTTTTTAAAAAGCGGATTGGTAATTTTATTTTATTTATTTATTTTTCTGAGACAGGGTCTCCCTTTGTCACCCAGGCTGGAGTGCAGTGGTGTGATCACAGCTCACTGTAGCCTTGACCTTTCTGGGCTCAGGTTATCCTCCCACTTCAGCCTCCCAGGTAGCTGAAACTACAGGTGTACCCCACCATACCTGGCTAATTTTTGTAATTTTTGTAGCGACGGGGTTTTCCCAGGCTGGTCTTCCTGTTTTCAACAGGTTTTCCTGTTGCCCAGGCTGGTCTGGAACACGTGGGCTCAAGAGATCCACGTGCCTTGGCCTCCCAAAGTGCTGGGATTACAGGCGTGAGCCACCACACCTGGCTTATTTTTTTCTTTTGAAACAGGTGCTCGCTCTGTCACCCAGGCTGGAATGCAGTGGCGCAGTCTCAGCTCACTGCAACCTGCACCTTCCAGGTTCAAGTGACTCTCATGCCTCAGCCTCCCGAGTAGTTGGGACTACAGTCATCCCCTACAACGCCCGGCTAATTTTTGTATTTTTTTTTCTTTTGAGATGGAGTCTCACTCCTGTAGTGCAGGCTGGAGTACAGCGGCATGATCTCAGCTCACTGTAACCTCCACCTCCCGGGTTCAAGTGATTCTCCTTCCTCAGCCTCCCAAGTAGCTGGGATTACAGGCGTGCGCCACCACGCCTGGCTAATTTGTGTATTTTTTAGCAGAGACGAGGTTTCACCTTGTTGGCCAGGCTGGTCTCGAACCCCTGACCTTAAGTGATCCACCCGCCTCGGCCTCCCAAATTGCTAGGATTGCAGGTGTGAGCCACTGCACCTGGCCTAATTTTTGTATTTTTAGTAGTGACAGGGTTTCACCATGTTGGCCAGGCTGGTCTAAAACTCCTAACCTCAGGTGATCTGCCTGCCTTGGCCTCTCAAAGTGCTATCTATTCTTTGATGGAAAAGTTCACCAGTCCTGGCGCCAGGTTATTGCTTCTAACTGCTGCAGTGTATGGGATAGTGTATAGTATGACTCTACCATAGTTTACGTGCTGGTTCCCCTGATGATTGTCCCTGTGCTCAGTTATTCTAGGCACTGAGGATACAGCAAAGGAGCCAAGAAAAGTCCCTTCCCTCTGGGAGCTTACAGTGGCCGGTGCTGGGTTCAGATTCCTTATTCAGCATAGACACCATTCCCAGCACTTGATGTCAATGGTTGTTTGAATCCTTGCAACAATTTTATAACATTGTCTCCGTTTTTCAGGTAAGGAAACCAGCTCAGAAACGCCAGGATGGGCTTTGAGCTCCACCCTAGACTGGCTATGGCACCTGGGCTCTTAGCTCCTTGCTCTTTTGCCTGTCTGCACAGATTGGCCAATCCTCCAGCCGTCTCATTCCCGCCTTCCTAAAATTTTTGCCTTTCTGATGAGTGTAAAATGCTCTCTCATAATGTCATTTTCATTTGCATTTCTCCGATATCTCCCGAGTTTGAATATTTCTGGAATCTGAGCTCTTAACTGTTGATTTGCTTCTTTTTTTTTTTTTTTTGGAGACGGAGTCTGGCTCTGTCTCCCAGGCTGGAGTGCTGGAGTGCAGTGGCGCCATCTCGGCTCACTACAAGCTCTGCTTCCCAGGTTCATGCCATTCTCCTGCCTCAGCCTCCCGAGTAGCTGGGACTACAGGCACCCGCCACCACGCCCGGCTAATTTTTTTTTTGCATTATTAATAGAGATGGGGTTTCACTGTGTTAGCCAGGATGGTCTCGATCTCCTGACCTCGTGATCTGCCTGCCTTGGCCTCCCAGAGTGCTGGGATTACAGGCGTGAGCCACCACGCCTGGCCTGATTTGCTTCTTTAAATGAAACTAGTATGTTTTCTAAACAAGGTGAAAAAACATTTTAACAAAGAAGTTTGCAGACATTTCCATACATGCCTCCCTCTGCTGCAACTTGGGCATATGTTCTAGAAAAGAGACACATAGGTCTTGGTGTAACTTGCCTCATCCAGACCATGTGGGGCCAAGTTCAAGTCACCCACAAGACTTGAGACTTCTCCCAAATCACTCACAGCTCTAGGGCTCTATTCCCTGCTCTGTAAAGTGGGGGGTAGTAAGAGTACGGACCTCATATCATAGGATTATGGGGACAATTAAAGTGCTTGGTTCAGTCGGACCCTGGCAGCAGCCACAGCAGCTCTCCTCTTCTCTGGCTCTCCTTGCCATCTCCTTTTCTTTTCCTTCCCCTCCCCTCCCCTCCCCACGAAGTCTCACTCTGTCATGCAGGCTGGAGTCCAGTGGTGCAATCTTGGCTCACTGCAACCTCAGCCTCCCAGGTTCAACTGATTCTTATGCCTTAGACTCCCGAGTAGCTGAGATTACAAACACGTTCCACCACACCAGGCTAATTTTTGTATTTTTAGTAGAGATGGGGTTTCGCCATGTTGGCCAGGCTGGTCTCAAACTCCTGACCTCAAGTGATCCACCCACCTCTGCCTTCCTTAAAGTGCTGGGATTACAGGCATGAGCCACCATGCCCGGCCTTCCTTCCTTTCTTCCTTTCTCTATCTCTTTTTCTTTCTCTTTCTCTTTCTTTTGCTGTTGTTTTTGAGACAGAGGCTCACTCTGTTGCTCAGACTGGAGTGCAGTGGCGTGTACATGGCTCACTGCAGCCTCGATCTCCTGGACTCAAGCAATCCTCCCCTCTCAGCCTCCCAAGTTGCTGGGCCTACAGCTACATGCCACCATACCAGACTAATTTTTTTTAAAATTTTTTGTAGAGACCAGGTCTTGCCATATTGCCTGGGCTGGTCTCAAACTTCTGGGCTCAAGCAATCCTCCTGCCTTGGCCTCCCAAACCTGGGATTACAGACGTGAGCCACGGCACCTGGCTGCTATCTACTTTTCGTTTCTGAAAACATGGCCTCTGGTGTGGCTATCTCTGATGGTGTCATCAAGGTGTTCACTGACGTGACAGTAGACAAATCTTCGACACCAGAGGAGGTGAAGAAGCACAAGAAAATGGTGCTGGTCTTCTGCCTGAGTGAGGGTGAGAAGAACATCGCCCTGGAGGAGGGCGAGGAGACCCTGGTGGATGACGTGGGCTGGACCGTTGACGACCCCTACACCACCTTTGCCAGGATGCTGCCAGACAAAGACTGCTGCTGTGTGCTCTGAGGTGACGCAACCTATGGGTCCAAGGAGAGCAAGGAGGACCTGGTATTTATCTTCTGGGCCCCTGAGTCTGCACCCCTTAAGGGCAAAATGATCTATGCCAGCTCTAAGGATGCCATCAAGAAGCTGACAGGGGCCGGACCTGGTGGCTCACGCCTGTAATCCCAGCAGTTTGGGAGGCCAAGGTGGGTGGATCAGTTGAGGTCAGGAGTTCAAGACCAGCCTGGCCAACATGGTGAAACCCCATCTCTACTAAAAATACAAAAACTAGCTGAGTGTGATGGCACGTGCCTGTAATCCTAGCTAATCGGGAGGCTGAGGCAGGAGAATTGCTTGAACCCAGGAGGCGGAGGTTGCAGTGAGCAGAGATCACACCACTGCACTCCAGCCTGGGTAACAGAGTGTGACTCCCTCTCAGAAAAAAAAAAAAAAGAAGCTGACAGGGATCAAGCATGAACAAGCGAACTGCTACAAGGAGGTCAAGGACCATGGCACCCGGGCAGAGAAGCTGGGAGCGGCGCTGTCATCTCCCTGGAGGGCACGCCTTTGTGAGTCCCCTCCAGTCCCATGCCTGGAACATCTGGCAGCCCCAGACCTGCCCTTGGGGTTGCAGGCCGCCCCCTTCCTGCCAAACCTGAAGTGCTGGGGGGATCCCAGCATGGGGAAGGCAATCCCTTCCAAACAGCCTGCCACCCCAGGGCCTTCCCAGCACCTGGATTTTCTTCCTCCCTCCATTCCTGATGTTTCTGGCCTTCCCAAACCACTTTTTTTTTTTTTTAATTTTGAGACAGAGTCTAACTCTGTTGCCCCGGCTGGAGTGCAGTGGTGCAATCACAGCTCACTGCAGCCTTGACCTCCCCGCCTCAAGCAATCCTCCCACCTCTGCCTCTGAAGTAGCTGAGACTACAGGTGTGTGTCACCACACCTGGCTAATTTTTATACTTTTTGTAGAGACAGGGTTTTTCTCTGTTGCCCAGGCTGGTCTCGAACTCCTGGGCTAAAGTGATCCTCCCACTTCAACCTCCCAATGTGCTGGAATTATAGACATGAGCCACTGCATCCAGCCCCAAACCGATTTTGATCTGTTTCCTCTTGGGTTGAAGCAGACTAAATTGTCCCCAGGGACCCCAGTTTGGGGGAGGGGCTGTATTTTTTTTTAACAACACCGTTACTACCTGTGCTGCCAACTCCTAACCACAATAGTGACTTGATACTAGTCTGTATATGAATGGAATGTTGTGAGATGGTCCCTCCCCTTGCTGGCTGGTCCCTCTCCCTTTTCCCCTGGTCATGGCCACTCATGGAAGTAGGACCAGTAAGGGATTGATATGGTTTGGCTCTGTCCCCACCAAAATCTCATCTTGAATTCCCATGTGTTGTGGGAGGGACCTGGTGGGAGGTAATTGAATCATGGGGGCAGGTCTTCCCATGCTGTTCTCGTGATAGTAAGTCTCATGAGATCTGATGGTTTTAAAAAGGAGAGTTTCCCTGCACAAGCTCTCTTCTCTTGTCTGCCACCGTATGAGACATGACTTTCACCTTCCACCGTGATTGTGAGGCCTCCCCAGCCACATGGAACCGTAAGTCCATTAAACCTCTTTCTTTTGTAAATTACACAGTCTTGGGTATGTCTTTATTAGCAGCATGAAAATGGACTAATACAGGGACCTTTGATAAAAAATTAAAGAGATAATAATAAAAATACATAAATAATTTTATTTATTTATTTATTTATTTATTTATTTATTTATTTATTTATTTTTGAGACAGAGTTTCACTCTTGTTGCCCAGGCTGGAATACAGTGGCATGATCTTGGCTTGCTGCAACCTTCACCTGCTGGGTTCAAGTGATTCTCCTGCCTCAGCCTCCCAAGTAGCTGGGACTACAGGCACCCGCCACCACGCCTGGCTAATTTTTTTTGGATTTTTAGTAGAGACGGGGTTTCACCGTGTTGGCCAGGCTGGTCTCGAACTCCGGACCTCAGATGATCCACCCACCTCGACCTCCCAAAATGCTGGGATTACAGGTGTGAGCCACTGCACCTGGCCATAAATAAGTTTTTTTTTTTTGATGTGCTTGGCACATCGAAAGTTCTCAGTCAATATTAGCTACTATTATTTACCCATCAGCACTCATGAGAAAGAGAAAAAGAATCATTACATGGTGATGTCAGAGAGCTTCCGTGTTTTCCAGAGGATCTCCCATGACCTATGAGTGATCTCAGTACAGAGGGACATTTTGCTAGACTACAGCAATTACAAGGCCCAGAAGTTTCTCTCGGGAGTGAAGTATGTGACTGTCACTCTGACTCCATCCAGGGTTTAGGAATCCCTGCTCTCTTGAAGCTGTCTGGTGAGAGTGAGCTAGTTGCATGTTCACAGATGGAGGTGGGAGTGCATAATGAGGTGCACGCTCCCCACTGGTCCCGATCTGCAGGCCCACCTACATTGTTGGGGGGCACAAAGGAGTCCTGCTGCCACCCTTTAGTGTTCAGGGGTCCCCTTGGGTCTCACAGTTGCCCTGGGGTCCACATTAGGGGCTTCAACAGAGGTAGAGGGAAGACCCAGACATGGTGGGAGCTGCCCAAGGAATGGGAGTAGAGAGAGGGTGGACCTTCCTCTGCAAATACTGGCCCATCCCCTAGGTTTCCGTTTTGGGATGTGAGGTATCTTCATTCCCTTCACAATGCTCACTGCAACCTCTGCCTCCTGGGTTCAAGTGATTCTCCTGCCTCAGCCCTCCCAAGTAGCTGGGATTACAGGCGTGGGCCACCACGCCCAGCTAGTCTTCGTATTTTTAGTAGAGACGGGGTTTCACCATGTTGGCCAGGCTGATCTGGAACTCCTGACCTCAGGTGATCCACCCACCTTGGCCTTCTAAAGTGCTGGGATTACAGGTGTGAGCCACCACGCCTGGCTGTAAGCACTTTTTTCTTTGACATCAAATGGCAGCAGGTTGGGTCAGTGCCTTAATTCAAAAGTACTGAGAAATATCTGGAGATATCTGGAGATCTCTGTAACAACTCTCATGTGATAGGAAAATATCTGGAATTTCTGTTGGGGACAGAGTCATAAAGTCATAACAATGCGATGGCTTGTTGATTACGTTCATAATGGAAACAAATGCTAAATTTCAAGTAGAAGTTATTGAAAATAAAGATGTAATTTCCACCCCCTCATCCAAGTTCAAGCACCCCATGAATTCGGTGCATGTACCTTTGAGGGTGGACCCCAGGTAAGAACTTCTGCATGAGATGCTCAAGTCAGGCACTCAGCATGCTGCTGACTCAGAGGAGGCCAGCCCATTAATGGCAGTTCTTAGCAGCAGAAAAGCTGGCTCCTCTCCTTCCAGGGCAAGGATGGGCAAAGATTTGCATTCTGTTCCAGGAGAGGGGAACTTCCCTCCTAGAATGGTTTAAATCTTTCTTTCCTTCCTTCCTTCCTTCCTTCCTTCCTTCCTTCCTTCCTTCCTTCCTTCCTTCCTTGCTTCCTTGCTTCCTTCCTTCCTTCTTTCCTTCCTTCCTTCCTTGCTTCCTTCCTCTCTCTCTCTTTCTTGCTCTCTCTCCCCCTCTCTCTCTTTCTCTCTTTTCTTTTCTTTTTTTTGACAGGGTCTCACTCTGTTGCCCAGGCTGGATTGCAGTAGTTTGATCATGGCTCACTGTAGCCTTAACCTCACAGGCTCAAGTGATCCTCCTGCCTCAGCTTCCCAAGTAGCTGGGACTACAGCCACCCTGCCCATTTATTTATTGTTTATTGTTTTTTTGAGACAGGATCTTGCTGTGCTGCCCAGGCTGGAGTGCAGTGGTATGATCATGGCTCACTGCAGCCTCAACCTCCTGGGATCAAGTGATCCTCCTGCCTCAGCTATGTCAGCCTCTCCAATAGCTGGGACCATAGGCAAGCACTACCAGGCTTGGTTAGTTTTTTTTTTATTATTTTCTTTTGTAGATTATTTTATTTTTTTTTTATTCTTTTTTTTTATTTTTTATTTTGTAGAGACTTTTTTTTTATTATTTTCTCACTTTATTGCCCAGGCTGCTCTTGAACTACTAGGCTCAACAAATCCTGCTGGGATTACAGGTGTGAGCCATCATGCTCGGCCTGAATCATGCTGCTGCTTTCTTTCTTTCTTTCTTTTTTTTTTTAGACAGGGTCTCTTGCTCTGTCGCCCAGGCTGGAGTGCAGTGGCACAATCTCTGCTCAATGCAACCTCCGCCTCCCGGGTTCAAGTGATTCTTGCACCTCAGCCTCCCAAGTAGCTGGAATTACAGGCGCCCGCCGCCATGTCTGGCTAATTTCTGTATTTTTAGTAGAGGAGGGGTTTCTCCATGTTGGCCAGGCTGGTTTCGAACTCCCGACCTCAGGTGATCCACCTGCCCTGGCCTCCCAAAGTGATGGGATCACAGGCGTGAGCCACTGCGCCCAGTCTCAGGATTCTAATAGAGCAAAAAAGACCGTGTTTCACCATCAGGCTGCATTGCCCATTCACCTTCTGCCTCTCAGGCAACGAAGTGTCTAGTTATTTTGTGTGTTTGTAACTGACTGATCAGGAGGAACTTCAGCAAGCCTGGTAATAGTTTGGTTAAATGTTGGTTTCCTCCTCATAAAAGTGGTAAGTAATGGTGCCAGATCTCACCAAGATGGACATACTGAAAAGGGCTGGGAAGCTTGGCAGTTGGAATCAATATGTATATTTTTATTAATCGTTAACCTCTAAGTATCAAAGGAGACCAGTGAGTGGGTCAGTGGTTTCTGCTTTTGAAAAACCAGCTCAGTGGGTATTTGCAACAGAAGGAAGGTGTTAATAAGAAAACTATGGGGAAAACCGTGCTGGGGCTGACTTGGCCAATTCTCATGGCTTCCAACTATTGCATAAAAGCTATTCTTGACCGGGCGCGGTGGCTCATGCCTGTAATCCCAGCACTTTGGGAGGCCGAGGCAGGCGGATCACGAGGTCAGGAGATCGAGACCATCCTGGCTAACACTGTGAAATACCGACTCAACTAAAAAAACACACAAGAAAATGAGCCAGGCTTGATGATGCGCGCCTGTGGTCCCAGCTACTCAGGAGGCTGAGGCAGGAGAATCACTTAAACCCGGGATGCAGAGGTTGCAGTGAGCCGAGATTGTGCCACTGCACTCCAGCCTGGGCGACAGAGCGAGACTCTGTCTCAAAAATAAATAAATAAATAAATAAAAGCTATTTTGAAAATGTGATTTTCCCAAATGGAGAAATGAAATTTGAGCACCACTGGAAAGACCCCAATGAAATTGCTTCCTCTAAAAATATCTAAGATGGGAGCCCCTACTGCGTGTGCGTGTGTGCACTTCTAGGAGTGTGTGGGGCATATGCTAAGAGTTTTGTATAGGGTTGTGTGTGTAGGTGGGTTTCAGGGTGTGTGTGTAGAGATGTCTGTGGCTATGTTTATAGGTGTGTTCGTGTGTGTGTAGGAGGAATGGGGTTTAGGGTATCAGAATAGGAAAGAAAACCTGTTTTTCAATTCCTGTTTCTTCTTCTCTTTTTAAGATTTAAACAACAGCTCCAGGGTGGTCCTTGCAGGTTCTCTGAGTGAGCTGTGTACCAGTGATGTTTGCCCTGGCTTTGGCGTTCCTGTTTGAGGCTTTATGAAGTGGGTCAGGGCATCCGGGCCTCCTCCAGGGCCTGTGAGGGTTTCACCAGCTGTGTGTTCTGATCCTGCCTGCTTCTGTTTGGTGTGATGAGGGCCTTTCACCTGAGCGTGAACAGACCCTGGTGACAACCAGCTTCTATGCACGACACTGGGTCTCCACTTCCAACTCCATGTCTTCTCAGGCGGCTCATGACAAATCCCGAGCAATTTGGGATTAAAGGAAAAGTTGATCAACAAAAAGATGTGTTAAAAAGAGAAACAGGGCTGGGTGTGGTGGCTCACGCTTATAATCCCAGCACTTTGGGAGGCTGAGGCGGGTGGATCACGAGGTCAGGAGTTTAAGATCAGCCTGGCCAAGATGGTGAAACCCCATCTCTACTAAAAATACAAAAAATTAGCTGGGCGTGGTGGCGGGTGCCTGTAATCCCAGCTACTCGGGAGGATGAGGCAGAGAATTGCTTGAACCTGGGAGGTAGAGGTTGCAGTGAGCGGAGATCGTGCCACTGCACTCGGGCCTGGGTGACAGAGTGAAACTCCTCCTCAAAAAAAGAAAAGAAAAAGAGAAACAGGCCGGGTGCAGTGGCTCACACCTGTAATCTCAGCACTTTGGAAGCCTGAGGCAGGAGAATCACTTGAGCCTAGAAGTTTGAGACCAGCCTGGACAACGTAGTGGTATCTTTTGTACAGACCCCATCTCAGAGACCTCTGTTCTCTCTCTCTTGTTTGTTTGTGTTTTGAGACAGGATCTTGCTCTGTCGCCCACGCTGGAGTGCAGCGGTGTGATCGCAGCTCACTGCAACCTCCGTCTCCTGGGTTCAAGTGATTCTCGTGCCTCAACCTCCCGAGTAGCTAGAATGAGTGATATGCGCCATGATGCCTGGCTAATTTTTGTATTTTTAGTAGAGATGGGGTTTCACCATGTTGGCCAGGCTGGCCTCAAACTCCTGACCTCAAGTGATCTGCCCACCTCAGCCTCCCAGTGTGCTGGGATTACAGGCGTGAGCCACTGCGGCTGTTCCCTCTGGTCTCTTTTGTCTCTAGAAAAAATTTAAAAATCATCCAAGCATGGTGGTGTGTGCCTGTATTCTCAGTTACTCAGAAGGCTGAAACAGGAGGATTGCTTGAACCCAGGAGGTCGAGGCTGCAGTGAACCATGATTGCACCATTGCACTCATGCCTGGGTGACAGAGTAGGACCCTGTCTCAAAGAAAAAAAAAAAAAAAGCCAAATCCCAGATATGTGGGAATGTGACCTTATTTAGAAATAGGGTCTTTGCTGGTGCAATCAAGTTAGGTGAGGTCATACTGGATTAGGCTGGCCCCTAATCCAGTAATTAGAGTCTTTATAAGAAGAGGAAAATGTGGGCCGGGCGTGGGGCTCATGCCTGTAATCCCAGCACTTAGTGCCCCTGTACTCCAGCCCGGTGACAGAGTGAGACTCTCTCTCAAAAAAAAAAAAAAAAAAAAAGAGAAAAATGTGGACAGAGACACCCAGGAAGAACACCATATGCTGGTGATGGAGGCAGAGATGGGAGTGTTGCAGCTACAAGCCCAGGACACCCAGGACTGCCACCCGCCATTAGAAGCTAGGAAGAGGCAGGGAACGACCCTCCCCTGGGATCTTTAGAGAGATCGTGGCCCTGCTGACACCTGGATTTTGGACTTCTGGCCCCTAAACCTGGGAGATAATTAGTTTCTGGGTTTTTTTTTTGAGATGGAGTTTCACTCATCACCCAGGCTAGAATGTGGTGGTGCCATCTTGGCTCACTTGCAACCTCCGCCTCCTGGGTTCAAGTGATTCTCCTGCCTCAGCCTCCTGAGTAGCTGGGATTACAGGCGTGTGCCATCATGCCTGGCTAATTTTTGTATTTTTAGTAGAGATGGGGTTTCACCATGTTGGCCAGGCTGGTCTCAAACTCCTGACCTCAGGTGATCCACCAGCCTCGGCCTCCCAAAGTGTTGGGATTACAGGCTCTCTCTCTTTCTCTCTCTCTCTCCCTCTCTGTCTCTCTTCCTGAGATAGAGTCTTGCTCTGTTGCCCAGGCTGGAGTGAGCCACTGTGCCTGGCTTCCTCGACTTTCAATAATGGCAAGTATTTGGGGCAGGGGGAGAAAGGGATAAACACAGATAAAATGGAATAGTTAAAATCAATACTTTTTTTTTTTTTTTTTACTTGCAAAGGGTATTAGGAACCATCTAGTCCTAAATCCTCATTTTGCAGGGGTATTTGTTTGCGAGGGCTGCCATGACAGAGTACCACAGATTTGGGACTTATACACCAATTGATTTCTTCACAGTTCTAGAGGCTAGGAGTCCGAGATCAAGGTGCAGGCAGGGCTGGTTTCTCCAGAACTCTCTCTCTGGCTCACAGCTGGCCGTCTTCTCCCTGTGTCCTCACATGTTCATTCCTCCATATGTGCCCATGCGCTAATCTCCTCTTCCTTTTTTTTTTTTTTTGAGACGGAGTCTTATTCTATCGCCCAGGCAGGAGTGCAATGGCGCGATCTCAGCTCTCTGCAACCTCTGCCTTCCGGGTTCAAGCGATTCTCCTGCCTCAGCCTCCAGAGTAGCTGGGATTATAGGTGCCCGCCAACAAGCCCAGCTAATTTTTGTATTTTTGGTAGAGACGGGGTTTCACCATGTTGGCCAGGCTGGTCTCAAACTCCTGCCCTGATGATCCACCCACCTTGGCCTCCCAAAGTGCTGGGATTACAGGCGTGAGTCACTGCGCCTGGTCTTTTTTTTTTTTTTTTTTTTTAAGATAGAGTTTTGCTCTTGTCACCCAGGCTGCAGTGCAATGGTGCGATCTCGGCTCCCTGCAACCTCCACCTCCCGGGTTCGAGCAATTCTCCTGCCTCAGCTTCCCAAGTAGCTGGGATTACAGGCGTGCACCCCCACACCTGGCTAGTTTTGTATTTTTAGTAGAGATGAGGTTTCACCATGTTGGCCAGGCTGGTCTCGAAGTCCTGACATCAGGTGATCTGCCTGCCTCGGCCTCCCAAAGCACTGGGATTATGGGCATGAGCGACTGTGCCTGGCCCTGGCCTTTTTTTTTTTGAGACAGGGTCTTGTTCTGTTGCCCAGGCTGGAGTGCAGTAGCACAATCACGGCTCACTGTAGCCTCAACCTCCTGGGCTCAAGCAATCCTCCCAACTCAGCCTCCTGAGTAGCTACAACCACAGGTGTATGCCACTATGCCCAGCTAGTTTTTAAATTTTTTGTAGAGACAGGGTCTTGCCATGTTCCCCTGGCTTGTTTCGAACTCCTGGCCTCAAATGATCTGCCCATCTCTGCCTCCCAAAGTGTTGGGGTTACAGGCATGAGCCACCATGCCTGGCCCCTCAGCTCCTTTTGAACTCTGCCAGGAGGGGCCTGGAGCAGAGTTCTGGGAAACCCCGTCAAGACAGCGTGACTGTTCCTCTGGTGAAGCTCAGTTTCTCAGCTTCTTTCCTTCCTTGGGCACAGAGACAGGCTTCTCCCGGGAGCAGAGGCTGAGGGCCTGCACTCCAGCCTCAGTGGGCCAATTCATCTTCAGCCTTCTGATCCGCATTCTTATTTTGAGCTCCCACGGCTAAAGCAATTCATCTCACCCATGCAGAGGGATGGGGAGGAGCTGAGAGTGTTGTCACCCACCTGTGTTTTCTGGCACCTGAGTGACCCCTGAGACCTGCACTGGAGGGGAAGGGGAGGAGCCAACCTTTTGTTTAGTTGCTTGGAACTGCTTCAGATTAAATTCTCCCAGGGCAGGAGAGAGCTGCTGGGCCTGAGGATGTGGGGGTCCCTGGCACTTGCCTGGTAAGTGTCCCTTATTCAGGAATTGGGAGAAGCCGGTGGCATGCTTAGTGTGCTCACATTCCTTGAAGAAGCCAAATATCTTCCATCAGAATCAGAAGCCTTGCATCTAAGAAGGAAGGGGGCCAAGTGGGTGAGGGGCCCAGGCGCATGGATGCCTTGGGAAGGGCTGGCCTTCTCAGGTGAGGTCCGGCCACAGTCTCTCCCACCTTTCTCACGCTCCTGTCATCCCTTGTTCTGGAATTCCAGTCCTTCCATCTTGGGAAGGATTTCCAGAAGGTTGGGAGAAAACGGAACACGCCTTCCTTGTCCTAGAGGGTCCTTAAAACAAAACAAATTAGGGGTCAAGTTGACCAAGAGATGCTTGATTTCAAGGAGTTTTCAAACGATAGGAGTCATGGTCACTAGCTATTCGATTGTAAAGATTAGGAGAAAATTTCATTTTTCCTTCCTTCCTTCCTTCCTTCCTTCCTTCCTTCCTTCCTTCCTTCCTTCGCTTTCCTTTCTTTTCTCTTTCTCTCTCTCTCCCTCTCTGTCTCTCTTTCTTCCTGAGATAGAGTCTTGCTCTCTTGCCCAGGCTGGAGTGCAGTGGCGTGATCATAGTTCACTGTTATCTCTTAACTCCTGGGCTCAAGTGATCACTCCACTTTAGCCTCCTGAGTGGCTGGGACCATAGGCATGTGCCACCACACTTGGGTAATTTTTAAATTTTTTTGTAGAGACAGGGTCTTACTGTGTTGCCCAGGCTGGTCTTGAACTCCTGGGTACAAGCCATCCTCCTGTCTCCAAGCCATCCTCCTGTCTCGGCCTCCCAAAGTGTTGGGATTACAGGCATGAGTCACTGTGCTTGGCCAAAATCTCATTTTCCTTGGCAGCAGAATTGCTACCTCCTGTCCCCATCTGAGATGCATTTTTAAGAAATACTTTAAAAAGCTCCTGAGAGTGGGAAGTGAAGCCTCCCAGGCCAGCTTGAATGTCACAATAGCTGGCTTGTGGCCTTTGGGCCGTGGACTGCAGGGCTTTTGTTGGGTGTTTTGTGAGGTTGAAGTCTGTAGACAATGAAGGCAGTGGAGAAGCTGAGTGGGGCTTTGTGGGGCCGGGCGAGCAAGGGGGAGGTCCGGGCCCTGTCCTGGGGACCCATTGCCTTCTCTTGGATGCCCCATGAAGGGGCTCAGCTTTGGGGGATGGAGCATCATGTCTCCCCCCAGACTGGGATGGGGCAGTTCCAGGTCTGCCCCAGCTGGACTGAGAAGTGAGGGGGAAAAACCCAAACCCACGTCTTTCTCCCGATTGATGCTCAAGGAGGAGAACAGGAGCAGGCATCAGGTGGAGCGGAGAGCTGTCTATCCCCCACCTGCCACTGGGCCGATTCCAGACAGCATTCCCTGTGTAACAGCAGAGTCGGGGTCCCGGGCGAGGCCGGGGCTCAACACCAGAGTCAGCCACTTTCCTCTTCCCCAAGTTTATTCTTCTGGTCCTGTCTCAGATTTACTCGCCCTGGGAGAACCTTCCTTCAAGACCAATTGCCCCAGCCAGGTTTTTGTTTTGCAAATTAATCGACTAATAATAGCACCTCCCTGCTGCTGGGAGAGGAATCCCACATCGGGCTCAGCATCCAGGCAGCAGAGCCCAGGGCGGGTACCCCGGCCGACCACGGGAGAGGCTCGCCACAGGCGCTTCTGAATTCAGTAAATGAAGCGGGGCAGCGGGGCAGCCAGGCAGCCGCAAGCTCCTCCCAGCTCGAAGGCTGCAGGCTCAGCTTAGATTCCAGGCTGGGGAACCAGTCCTGTCATTCTTTGCCAACCCACTCTGGGGAGACTGTGGGCCCTGGCATTTGGCCTCCCTGGGCTGGGCCTGAGGCCCTGGCCCTCTGCCCATCCAGGAATCGAATGGCTCAATGAGGGCAGCCCTAGAAGGAAATGCAGCACCCATTCCTGCCTTTTCACATTGCTTTTTAAACTTTTAACTTTCTTTCTTTCTTTCTTTTTTTTTTGAGACGGAGTTTTGCTCTTGTTGCCCAGGCTGGAGTGCAATGGTGAGATCTCGGCTCACCACAACCTCCACCTCCCGGGTTCAAGCAATTTTCCTGCCTCAGCCTCTTGAGTAGCTGGGATTACAGGCATACGCCACCAAACTTGGCTAGTTTTGTATTTTTAGTAGAGATAGGGTTTTGCCATGTTGGCCAGGCTGCTCTGAAACCCCTGACCTCAAGTGATCCGCCCGCCTCAGCTTCCCAAAGTGCTGGGATTACAGGCGTGAGCCACTGTACCCGTCCTATAGTAGTTTCTTTCTTTTCACTGCAGTTCAGTATTCCATTGTAGGAGTAGACCACAATGGGTCCATTCTACCACTGCTGGGCATTGGGGTGGTTTCCAGGTTACAGGAAATAATAGCACTGCTATGAACAGTCTTGGACGTGTCCTCTGATGCACTCGTGCGTGCCTTGCAGTTGGAGCGGAAGCGCTGGGTCGAAGGGTGGAGGAATGTTCAGTTTTAGTAGATTCTACCAGTTCCCAAGAGTGGTTGAACCAAGCTCATTCCCACCAGGAAGCAGGAGCTTTCTCAATGCTCCACATTCTGCCAATCTCTCCCTGTCATTCTTTCTTTCCAGCTTCTGGCTTCAGGATTATTTCCCAAACTCCTCTAAGGAAAGCTTCTTTGTGGGAAGTTTAGGTTCTTGCCTGCAGTTAGATTCTCAGCTGCCCACAGAGTCTTTTAAAATGTGAGATCCTTGCCCTGGGTGCGGTGGCCCACACCTGTAATCCCAGCATTTTGAGAGGCTGAGGTGGGCGAATAACTTGAAGCCAGGAGTTCAAGACCAGCCATGGCCAACATGGTGAAACCCCCGACTCTACTAAAAATACAAAAATTAGCCAGGCGTGGTGGCACACGCCTGTAATCCTAGCTACTCGGGAGGCTGAGGCACGAGAATCACTTAAACCTGAGAAGCAGAGATTGCAGTGAACCGAGACTGTGCCACTGCACTCCAGCCTGGGTGACAGAGTGAGAGACTCAGTCTCAAAAAAGAAAAAAAAAAGTGAGATCCTCTTCCTTCCCTGCTTAGAGTTCCCCAGGGCTTCCCACCATTTTTTATGGAAAAACCCCAGCCCGCGCCCCTGGCGGTGGCTCCTGCCTGCCCCTCTTCTTTTTGCCCACCAGCGGCCCCTCTGTCACTGGCTGTAGTTCCACTGACCTTCTTTTGAGTCCTTAAATACAAACACACCAAACTTATTTCCGACTGTTTGCACCCATGCACTGACTATTTCCTCTGCTGGGAAATGCCCTTCCCCAGGTCTTTGCATGGGACTCTTTTTTTTTTTTTTTTTTTTTGAGACAGAGTCTCAGTTTGTCACCCAGGCTGGAGTGCGTGGCATAATCATTGCTCATTGCAGCCTAGACCTCCCAGGCTCAAGCAATCCTCCCACCTCAGCCTCCTGAGTAGCTGGGACCACAAGTGCATGCCACCACGCCAGGTTAATTTTAAATTTTTTTTGTAGACATCGAGTCTTGCTGTGTTGCCCAGGCTGGTCTCAAACTCCTGGGCTCAAGTGATCCTCCTGCCTCAGTCTCCCAAAGTGTTGGGATTATAGGCATAAGCCACTATGCCCAGCGGGACGCCATGACATACATACCATCTTTGTTCGAATGTCACCTCTCAGTGGTGTTTTACCTGACATAAAGAAATTTGGGGGCTCGGTGCAGTGGCTCACGCCTGTAATCCCAGCACTTTGGGAGACCGAGGTGAGTGGGTTGCTTGAGCTTAGGAGTTTGAGACCAGCCTGGGCAACATGGTGAAACCCCGTCTCTACAAAAAAAATACTAAAAAATTAGCCGGGCGTAGTGGCTAATTTTTTTTTTTTTTACTGTGGAGTTTTGTTCTTGTCATCCAGGCTGGAGTGGTACAATGGCATGATCTCAGCTCACTGAGACCTCCGCCTCTTGGGTTCAAGCGATTCTCCTGCCTCGGCCTCCTGAGTAGCTGGGATTACACGCATGTGCCATCATGCCCAGCTAATTTTTGTATTTTTAGTACAGACGAGGTTTTGCCATGTTGACCAGGTTGGTCTTGAACTCCTGACCTCAGATGATCCGCTAGCCTCGGCCTCCCAAAGTGCTGGGATTACAGGCGTGAGCCACAGCACCCGGCAAAAAGAGAAATTTGGAATAAACAAAAATATTATTTTTAAAGGTTACTGATGGAAATGGTAATCCAATGGAAAACTAAGTGTTGTTTGGAGAAGAGGCTTCCCGCTGTCTAACTCCAGCCTTTCATCAGCTTTGTGCTATTTTATGGTGCTCTAAGTCGTAGAGAACCTATGGCAATGCAACTGATTCCTGCTTATGGACATGCAAATACATTTCATCAGGGGAGGTTCCATTGGCTTCCCTTCCCCACTGTGGAAGAAGCCAGTTTGGTGTCTGTTTGCATCCTGATCTAGAAATGTATCTGTTCTTTCTTCTCCTTTGAACTGGTTGTAACCTCTGCCTGGTTCCCTCACTAATAATGAGTTAATAAAATCTTTACTACAGATTCATCATTTTATTTATTTATTTATTTATTTATTGGAGACAGAGTCTTACTCTGTCACACAGGCTGGAGTGCAGTGGTGTGATCTCAGCTCACTGCAATCTCCGCCTGCTGGGCTCAAGCAATTCTCCTGTTTCAGCCTCCCGAGTAGCTGGGATTACAGGTGCACACCACCACACCCAGCTAATGTTTTATATTTTTAGTAGAGACAGGGTTTCACCAGGTTGCCCAAGCTGATCTCGAACTCCTGGACTCAAGCCGTCCCCCACTGCCTCAGCATCCCAAAGTGTTGGGATTACAGCTGTGAGCCATCGCACCCGGCCTAAAATATACGTTGCCTTTTTTGAGAAGGATCTTTTCACACTGACCTCCCCATCAGAGGTCCTCTCAGGCTCTCTGTATCTCACCACTCTGTTTCATTTTCTTCTGAGCCTGATTATTATCTGAGATTATTTTGTTCTTCTATTTCTTTTATTTTTATTTATTTATTTTTGCATTTGAAACAAAATTGTTTATAAGCTAGTTGTGTTTACAGAATGAAAAGTAAAATTAAAGACATTAATATTCTAAATTAGCACTTTCCAAACTGTGTTCTAAAAATCAACACTCATAACACAAGGAGATGATAATAATGTACACAGGACAGCCCCTGTGCGGCTGGTGGTGGTGTTGGTTGTTGTTCCTTTTAAAATAAACTTCATCTCAGGGTGCTCTCAAAGCACATCTCTGTGGCCCATGAGGTGCTCATGCACAATGGGAAAAAATCAAATGCAGATATACTGTGGTGCCAGAAGAGAAAAAGCTGTCCCTTCTTCCAAGGCTAATGTCCACAGTAGTACACACTGATTTAGGTCTGGAATGCAGTGAAAAACTAATTTTTCACGAAAAACATTCAGTAAAGGGAAACTATCCTTCTCACTGCGTTCAACATTGTCTTAAGGCATCAAATAGCTACGCTTTTTCTGGGATTGCTTATTTGCTAACTGATTTTTCCTTCCACCACGACGTCTAAGATTAAAAGAGAAATTGATACTTAATATTTAGAATCTGGATATCAATATATAGTTGACTCCAATTTCTTTTTCTTTTTTTTCTTTCTTTTTTTCTGAGACGGAGCCTAGCTCTGTCGCCCAGGCTGGAGTGCAGTGGCACGATCTTGGCTCACTGCAAGCTCTGCCTCCTGGGTTCACGCCATTCTCCTGCCTCAGCCTCCTGAGTAGCCGGGACTACAGGCATCCGCCACCACGCCCGGCTAATTTTTTGCATTTTTTAGTAGAGACGGGGTTTCACCGCGTTAGCCAGATGGTCTTGATCTCCTGACCTCGTGATCCACCGCCTCGGCCTCCCAAAGTGTTGGGATTACAGGCATGAGCCACCGAGCCCAGCCCCAATTTTTTTTTTATTATGCAATTATTTTATTAACTATGAGTGAAGGAAATGAATTGAGTATTTAAAAAAAATTGTTTAGTTAGTTTTTTGAGATGAGGTCTCTCTGTCGCCCAGGCTGGAGTGCAGTGACACCATCATTATAAACAATGTCTTGTTTATAATTTTGGGTAAATTATTTCTCTATTAGCCAGGACACACTTGAGAAATATTTTTTTTTCTGGTAGTAATTTGAAGTGCTCCGTTATCCCATTCTTGTCTCTTTTGCATAAGTAAACTGCTGCTGATGTCCATGGATACAGCTTGTTGCCCTCCCAGACGGGGCGGCCGGGCAGAGGCGCTCCCCACATCCCAGATGGGGCGGCCGGGCAGAGGCGCTCCTCACATCCCAGACGGGGAGGCCGGGCAGATGTGCTCCTCACCTCCTAGACGGGGCGGCCGGGCAGAGACGCCCCTCACTTCCTAGACGGGGTGGCGGCCGGGCGGAGGCGCTCCTCACATCCCAGACGATGGGCAGCCGGGCAGAGGCGCTCCTCACTTCCCAGATGGGGCGGCCGGGCAGAGGCACTCCTCACATCCCAGACGATGGGCGGCCAGGCAGAGACGCTCCTCACTTCCCAGACGGGGCGGGCCGGGCAGAGGCGCTCCTCACATCCCAGACAATGGGCGGCCAGGCAGAGACGCTCCCCACCTCCCAGACGGGGCGGCGGCCGGGCAGAGGCTGCAATCCTAGCACCCTGGGAGGCCAAGGCAGGCGGCTGGGAGGCGGAGGCTGCAGCGAGCCAAGACCACGCCACCATACTCCAGCCCGGGCAACACCGAGCACCGAGTGAGCGAGACTCCGTCTGCAATCCCAGCACCTCGGGAGGCCGAGGCAGGCAGATCACTCGAGGTCAGGAGTTGGAGACCAGCCTGGCCAACACGGCGAAACCCCGCCTCCACCAAAAATACAAAAACCAGCCAGGCGCGGTGGCGCGCGCCCGCAATCCCAGCCACCCGGCAGGGCCGAGGCAGGAGAATCGCGGGAGCCCGAGGCAGGGAGGCTGCAGCGAGCCGAGACCACACCACTGCACCCCAGCCTGGGCAACAGAGGGCGACCGTTCCGAAGGAAGGAAGGAAGGAAGGAAGGAAGGAAGGAAGGAAGGAAGGAGGGAGGGAGGGAGGGAGGGAGGGAGGGAGGAAGGAGGGAAGGAGGGAGGGAGGGAAGGAAGGAAGGAGGGAAGGAGGGAGGGAGGGAAGGGAGGGAGGAGGGAGGAAGGAAGGAAGGAAGGAAGGAAGGAAGGAAGGAAGGAAGGAAGGAAGCTCTTCTATTTCTTTACTTATGGTTGTTTTTTCGTCTCTTGGCCATTGTGCATAGTAGGCACTCAAAAGAAATATAACAAGTGGGCGGGACGCGGTGGCTCACGCTGGGATTACAATCCTAGCACTTTGGGAGGCCGAGGCGGGTGGATCACGAGGTCAGGAGTTTAAGACCATCCTGGCCAAGATGGTGAAACCCCATCTCTACTGAAAATACAAAAATTAGCCGGGCGTGGTAGCGTGTGCCTGTAATCATCCCAGCTACTTGGGAGGCTGAGGCAGAGAACTGCTTAAACCGGGGAGGCGGAGGTTGCAGTGAGCCAAGATCGCGCCACTGCACTCCAGCCAGGGTGACAGAGCGAGACTCCGTCTCAAAAAAAAAAGAAATACAATGAGTGAATGAAGGTAGATGAGGCAGTGGCTGGGCGGTGCATGTCCCCATCCCCTTCCCTCCTCTCCCGCAGGGCCGTCTGTCTTGCCTGTGTTCAGCCCACGGTGTTCCCATGGAGCCTCTCCTTCGGGTCAGACAGGGACAAGCCAAGCTCTGCAGTGGAAGTTTTAACAGGTAAATCAATCACACTTTTATGGTTGGCATCAGGCTTTGGGTATTTCCCCAATGAGCAGACTGGGAACCAACCTGCTGGGTGACACTGGGCAACTTTGGAAGCGAGAAAGCCTTCCAAAGCCTTCACCAAAGCGTGGATTTCAGGCTCTCATTCTCCCAACAAGGAAGCGGCATTCCTGCAGGCCGAGTGCTGGAGCTCACGTGGCTGGCTGGGGCCAGACTTAGGGCTGGGCTTGGCATCCTCTGACTCAGAGCTCGGTGCTTGTTTCAATAATAAAAACTAGCACAGGGAGCGTGTGTCGTGTGCTGGGCCTGTCTTGGGGGATTTGTGTCTATTAATTAATTCATTCTAACAAGACTTTTAGAAGATGACGCGAAGTCCAGAGGAGTGGGTGACTTGTCTAAGGTCCCATAGCAATGAGTAGCAAGCCAGGATTTCACCCTCCAGAGCCCCTGCACTTAGCCACCCAGCAAACAGATGACACTGTGGGAGTAACATGTCTTTGTTGAGCACTTACTCTGGGTTTGGCCCTGTGCGGAGGGTTTCACATGCATCATCTCGTTTCATCTCCTTTTTTCTTTTTTTTTCTGAGACAGAGTCTCGCTCTGTTGCCCAGGCTGTCGTGCAGTGGCGCGATCTCAGCTCACTGCAACCTCCGCCTCCCAGGTTCAAGTGATTCTCCCACCTCAGCCTCCTGAGTGGCTGGGACTACAGGCATGCACCACCACACCCAGCTAATTTTTATATTTTTAGTAGAGATGGGGTTTCATCATGTTGGCCAGGCTAATCTTGAACTCCTGACCTCCAGTGATCTGCCTGCCTTGGCCTCCCAAATTGCTGGGATTACAGGTGTGAGCCACCACGCCCGGCCCTCACTTCACCTTCTTGATATCAGTGAGAGAGGGGCTATTTTTGTGCTACAAGGTTCAGGAGTCTCCAACACTACCTTCACTATTGACAGCAACTTCAAGTTCAAGGGAGCCCAATACCACCTTCAGGTTTGATAATTTACCAGAAGGACCCATAGAGCTCAGAGAAGCTGTGATACTCATGGTTAAATGCTGTGGGTTAAAATCAGCCAAGGGAAGAGGTGTACGGGGCACAGTACAGTAGAGACCCGGGGGCAAGCTTCTGTTACGGGATCTCTGGGGTGTCATTTTTCTGGCCAGAAACCTCTGTGGCTGCTGGCACCTTTGCCTGAGTTCTTGGAGTTCTTGTCCTGTGTCCAGGAAGAATGAGGTACACAGACAAGTGAAGAGTGAAGAAGGGGAAGAGTTTTATTTAGTGTTAGAACAGCTCAGAGGAGTGGGCAGCTCCTCTCTGTAGGCAGGTCTTCCCACGGAGTGTTCAGCTCTCAGCAGAGAGGAGGCCCTGGAGAGGGTGGCTTCTCTCCACAGGCAAGTCTTTCGGACGTCTCCGCAGGTCTCTGCAGCTCTCAGCAGAGCGGTTAGCTTCTCTCTGCCCACTGGTCATCCCACCCTCTGCTGCTCTCAGCAGAGAGGGTACTCAACCCATCCCATCGCCTCTCTGCCCTCGTCTTCCTCTGGCTGTCCTCTGCCTGGCTCTGGCTGTGCCCTGGGCTTTTATGGACCTGAGGGGAGGAAGTGTGTGCTGATTGGTCCATGGGCAGCTATGGGCCAGCCAGAAAGAGGCATCACGAGTCCCTACTCCAGTCCGGGGGACTGGCAGCCCAGCCTGCAGCCTTCAGGCCCTCCCTGGCCCACGGGTGGGGCCTTACTGGGGATCTGCCCCCTTCCACCCAGGAATCAATCGGCCTCCCACTGCCATTCATGGCCCATAGGCTCGGCCTCAAATCCCGTAAGAGATCTGAGCAGGCCCCTAGAGTGGAGAGAGGCCAGGCAGCAGGAGAAGACACCCCTGAGCTTGCAGAGACTTGGTGGGGCGGGGGGGGGGTCCTTCCTGCGGTCCCCGAGGGTGCAGGCTGCAGAGACACCCAGCTCCTGCACCTGGGAAGGCAACCGCCGCTACACCTGGGAAGGCAGCCACAGCTGCACCCAGGAAGGCCGATCCTGCCTGCTCCTAGCCCTCCCCCAAGAGCACAGGGAGGCTCCGATCCACAGCTGCAGTTTGGGCAGCTGTAGCCCCATCCAGGAGGGTGGGGCTCCTGCCTGCTCCACAGAGCAGGAGGCCTGGGTCTGCAGCTGCGGTTTGGGAGGCTGCCGAGGCAGCCAAGGGGCTCCTGTCCCAACTCAGAAGGGGCAGGGCTCCCACCCGCTCCATAGAGTGTTCAACCCCAGCCGCACCTCCCTGCTGCAGCCAGTGTGATGGCACCAGCCACTGCCACCACTTCTAGGTGCCCTTTCCTCGTGGGGTTGTACAGACAGGGCCAGCTTCTCTCAGAATCGATGAGTGACAATACATACAGGGCATGCCGACCTGAGAAGAGCTCCTGAGCCTTCCTATCCAGAGGGTTTACTGGAGGTCAGTTGCATAGCCATGGCTGACTACCTACATGGCTGACTTTAGTCTTTTTTTAATTTTTATTTTATTTTTTATTTTTTGAGACAGAGTCTCGCTCTGCCATCCAGGCTGGAGTGCAGTGGTGTGATCTCGGCCCACTGCAGCCTCCACCTCCCAGGTTCAAGCGATTCTCCTGCCTCAGCTTCCTGAGTAGCTGGGATTACAGGCACCCGCAACCATGCCCAGCTAATTTTTGTATTTTTAGTAGACACAGGGTTTCACCATGTTGGCCAGGCTGGTCTCGAACTCCTGACCTCAAGTGATCTGCCCACTTCGGCCTCCCAGAGTGTTGGGATTACAGGCGTGAGCCACTGCACCTGGTCTGACTTTAGTCTTGAGCCCCGCCAGAGGCTGAGCCGACACCACGTGGTCCAAGGCCACCAGCATTAATCACATTTTTAGCAAAGGCTATACGGCATGGCCCAATGCCCCAGGTAAACAAAGACACTCTTTTTTTTTTTTTAAATTTTAAATTTTTACTTATTTATTTTAGAGATGGGGGGGGGTCTTGCTATGTTGCCCAGGCTGGTCTTGAACTCCTAGACTCGAGTGATCCTCCTGCCTCAGCCTCCCAAAGTGCTGGGATTACAGGCATAACCCACCACACCCAGCCACAGAGACACTCTTAACAGGCAAAACATTCCAAGGGCTTAGAATTTACTTCCCAGGTGCTTTCACCCAGGAGGGGCAAAGGGCCAATTCTTTGGGCCCAGGTTAATTATTTACTGCACATGTGCCCATTTTGCAGAAAAGGAAATGGGGTCTTGGAGAGATTAAATGACTCGCCCCAGGTCACATAGGTTGATCCAGGGTCTAAGCCCTGATCATCCAACTCCAGGGCCCAGGTGCCTTGTGTTCTTCCTGGTGGCTTAAATGTCTCTGTTGAGAGAGAAATTAGCCCAGAAGATAACATTATTCCATATTCCCATTTCTTCAGTTTTAGAATAATGCTAGATTGTGTGTGTGTGTGTGTGTGTGTGTGTGTGTGTGTATTTCAGAGACAGGGTCTTGCTAGGTTGCCCAGGCTGGAGTGCAGTGGCATTCACAGGCATGATCATCGCACACGAAAACCTCAACTTACTGGGTAAAGGCGATCCTGCTGCCTCATCTTCCAGAGCAGCTGAATCTGCAGATGTGCACCACTGTGCCCAGCTTGGAGTATATTTAACTTAAGCTCTCTATCAACTCTGGGCAGGGCTCTATTAGGGGAAATAGGTTACATCCAACAAGATTCCACTTCCTGTGGCTGAACAATCTCACATACTGTTGTTCTTGTGTGATTACAGAAAACTCCAGTGTTCTGTACTGGAGTACTTGGGATGAAAACATGTGCCTAACCCATATTTAGCACGCCTCTGTGGATGCCACGCACAGAGCAAGGTGTTAGGGGTGCCATGGTGAACAAGTTAGACATAACTCATGCCTTTTCCTGGAGCTCGTGGTTTATGTGTCATGGTGGAGAAGGGAAAAAGACAAATTTCTGGGTCACGGCTTCTCTTATTCTCCAGCTTCAGGCTCCAGCCACAGCCCTTTGCTGGCCAGATACCGAGCAGTTGCTGGCCAACAGGCATTGGTCCATGGGAGGACCCTGGGGATAGAGTGGTCTACAAGGCAGACACGGCCCCTCCCCTACCTGAGCTTCTCTTTGCCTCAGTGTGAGACAACCTTATCTCCACCTATCCTCACTCGAGTAGGAGAAGTATACAGAAATCTCACGAACAACTAGATAACATATTCCCAACAGTGACTCAAGTCAGGAAGGAAAAAGACACAGGACCAGGGTGGAGAATGGGTGGGAGTGGTCAGGGAGGACCTCCCAGAGGAGGTGACATTTAAGCTGAGACCTGCAGATGAAGAAGAGCCAGCCACATGAAGAGTCGGGAATGGTGTTTCAGGCAGAGGGAACAGTATGTGCAGAGGCCCTGAGGTAGAGAAAAGACCAGCTTGGCTCAGGGACACATGGATTGTGGAAGTGTTTGGATTTTATTCCAAGGGCAGTGGGGAGCCACTGAAGGTTCTGAGAAGGGACTGACGTGATCTCATTTCCATTTTAAGATCCCTTGTGGCTGCCGTGTCAAGAATGGACTGGGGTGGGATGGGCAGAGGCTGGGGTCAGGGGTGACCAGGACATTGCACACTGCCTCTCCCCTCTGGTCTGGGCACAGGCTGTGCTCTCTGCCTGGAGCGGTGAGCAAAGCTGCAGAATTCCATGGCTGAGCCATTTTGCCCCTACTCTACCTTTTTTTTTTTTTTTTTGAGATGGAGTCTTGCTCTGTCGTCTAGGCTGGAGTGTAGTTGCGCCATCTCAGCTCACTGCAGCATCTGCCTCCCTGGTTCCAGCGATTTTCCTGGCTCAGCCTCCTGGGTAGCTGGAATTACAGGCACGCTCCACCACACCCTGCTAATTTTTGTATTTTTAGTAGAGATGGGGTTTTGCCATGTTGGCCAGGCTGGTCTCGAACTCCTGACCTCAGGTGATCCGCCCACTTCGGCCTCCCAAAGTGCTGGGATTACAGTCATGAGTCACTGTGCCTGGCCCATAATTTTTTTTTTTGAGACAGAGTCTTGCTCTGTCACCCAGGCTGGAGTGCAGTGGCATGATCTCCGTTCACTGCAACCTCCGCCCCTCCAGGTTTAAGCAATTCTCTGCCTCGGCCTCCTGAGTAGCTGGGATTACTGGCGTGTGCCACCACGCTCGGCTAATTTGCTTTTTGTATTTTTAGTAGAGGCAGGGTTTCACCATCTTGGCCAGGCTGGTCTTTAACTTCTGACCTCGTGATCCACCCACCTCAGCCTTCCAAAGTGCTGGGGTTACAGGCGTGAGCCACTGTGCCCGGCCCCGGCCCGTAATTTTTAAAGTGCACGTGAATATCCCATATCCATGTCAAGCAGATTCAGGGGAGACCTCCCAGTTTCTCCACCAGCTCTCCTAGACAGTGGGAGGCTGTGTCCACAATGAAGCCCTGAGGCCTGTAGGAGTCAGACATACGTCTCGTAACCACAGAGGAACACAACATTGGGTTCGTTATTGATTCAGCGTCATGTGTATTGTAACATTTACTCGATTTCTATAATACTCTGTCTGGCTCTGTGATGGGCTGGAAAATGATGGCGTGGAGTTTGGGCCGCTGGTCCTGCTGCTCTGTTCCTGGATAAGTCCTTTCATCTCTGGATGACAGTAATTATTATTATTATAAGAGCTGTCACCTTTAGGCAAGTGCTCTGCAGTGATCACCCTGTAAAGACTTTTATATGCATTAACTCATTAAAGTCTCACATCTATCCTATGAAGTCCCATCATTGCCATCATCACCACCATCACCACCATTACCATCACCATCATCATCACCAGCACCACCACCACATGACCACCACCATCACCACCATAATCACCATCACTATTATTGCCATCATCACTGTCACTAGCACCAACGCCACCATCATCACTACCACCATCATTACCACCACCATCGACCCCATAATCACCATAATCATCATATCACTTTTATCACCATCATCACCACCACAAATAACACCATCACCACCATCACCAGCACCATCATCACTATGACCATCACTACCACGATTATCACCATCACCATCATGATCACCACCATCACCACCATCACTATCATCACCACCATTAACATCATCATCACCACCGCCATCACCATCAATATCATCCCACTACTACCATCACTATTATTACTATCATCACCATCATTATCATACAATCAATTCACAGAAATAAACTGAAACTAAGCAACAGGTACACACACACACATACACGCAACAGAGGTGGGATTCAAACCCAGATGCCTACTGACACCAGTGCTTATGCTCTTTTTTTTTTTTTTTTTGAGACAGGGTCTCACTCTGTCCTCCAGGCTGGACTCACTGCAGCCTCTGCCTCTTGGGCTCACAGTCTTCCCGCCTCAGCCTCCCGAGTAGCTGGGACTACAGGCGTGCACCACTACGCTCCGCTAATTTAAACAATAATTTTTTTTCTTAGAGATGGGGGTCTTGCTTTTGCCCAGGCTGGTCTCGAACTTCTGAGCTTAAGCAATCTGCTCTCCTCAGCCTCCCAAAGTGCTGGGATTACAGGTGTGAGCCACCACGCCTGGTGAGTACTCACACATGTACCATGAAGTCACATTGCTCCCTGTCTCCGCCTATAAAACATAAAGTTTAGATTTAATGACCTCCAAGACTTTGCTACTCAAAGTGTTGTCCGTGGACCAGCAGCCGTCACTTGGGAACTTGGTAGAACTGCTGAATCTCAGGCCCTGCCTTAGACCTACTGAATCTGTATTTTAACAAGTGCCCAAGTTACTTGTAGGCATGCTGGAATTCTTGTTTTTTTTTTTTTTTTCTTTGAGTCAGAGTTTTGCTCTGTCACCCAGGCTGGAGTGCAGTGGCATGATCTCTGCTCAGTGCAACCTGTCTCCCAGGTTCAAGCAATTCTCCTGCCTCAGCCTCCTCAGTAGCTGTGATTACAGGCGAGCGCCACCACGCCTGGCTAATTTTTGTATTGTTTAATAGAGATGGAGTTTCATCGTGTTTGCCAGGCTGGTCTCGAACTCCTGGCCTCAGTGATCCACCTGCCTCGGTCTCCCAACGTGTTAGGATTACAGGCGTGAGCCACCGTGCCCGGCCTGCAGGCTGGAATTTGAGGACCTCCCCAACAGTTTCTTCCTCCTTGGACATTCCGTGAATTGTGACCTCTGTATGGAGTAAAGGGTCACTATGTTAGGACAATACAACCCCTACATGCCCTTTCCTGACTATGTCATTGAAGCCAGGCTGAGAGGAGCTCCTTCTTTCCTTCCTTCCTTCCTTCCTTCCCTTCCCTTCCCTTCCCTTCCCTTCCCTTCCCCTTCCTTCCTTCCTTCTTTCCTTCCTTCCTTCCTTCCTTCCTTCCTTCCTTCCTTCCTTCCTTCCTTCCTTCCTTCCTCCCTCCCTCCCTTTCTTCCTTCTCGGAAGCATCTTCTTGTTGGACAGACACAGTCGAGTGCTTCTCAGACTACATGACCCTGTGGATCCCGAAGAACCACGTGGAGGGGCTGAGGCGGTGGCTGGCCAGGACCTTGCACTTGCCGGGTAAGAGGCGGTGAGTGGCTGGGCGGGGTTTTTGCTGGGGCTTTTGTGTTGCCTTCCCCTGCCTGCAATGCTCCTCCCCCATGGCTCTTGCAGGTTCCTGGGCATCACTCAAATCTCTGCTCAAAGGCCACCTCCCCCCACAGCCCTTCCAGGCTCTCTAAAGTCGTCCACGCCCACCCCAGTCACAATCCCGGCACTCCTCACTAGTAAGATGATCTCCTGCCATTGTTCCCAAGCTTGTCATCTGCGCCCCTCTTCCAAACAGAAGGCAGCGCTGTGAGGGCGCGGCCCACGTGCTTTTTGTTTACAGCTACGTCTTCAGAACCGAGAACACTGCCTGGTGCTTAGAAGATTCCCAATAAATATTTGTTGAATGAACAAGTGGCCCAAAGCCCTGGAAGAAGCGTCCATCTGGTACCGATATGCTCCAAAATCGAAATCACTCTGCAAAAGTGGAAGTGAGACTAAAGGGGTGATTCTCACACACTTGGGAGAAATGGGAGGCCATCACATGCTTGGTGGGGGAAGAGCGCACCTAAAACAGCAAAAAACAAGGGCATAGTGTCACTTCCAGAAATTTCTGCCATGAGCTTTCCAACAGAAGAAGTAGGAAAGCATTGGATGGCATCAGGGTACCTGGAACCTTCTGGAACCTTCTGGAGGGAACACGAGTAGAGAGAGGAGCAAACAGCTTGCTTCCCTCCATGCTGTCCATCTCGGTGGCTGCAAAGCAAGCCCCCAGGTTCCTCCTCTCTTTTGCACAGAAAAACAGATATTGAAGAGGGAGGCTTTCCAATCTCACCGAAAGTCTAGGAAAACCTCCTAGGGACCCTGCTCATTCTGGAAATTCCTAAAGCAACTTCTGGGACTGGTAGGGCCTAAATCTGCCCTGGGAGGGCCAATAACCCATTGGCCAGCCAGCCCGGGACGCCTTGGGAGAGACATTTGTGTATTAAAAGGCCGCTTTTCCGGGAGAAAAGCTGTGGATACATTAAGCTGTCGCCTGTTCTTTGGAGAGCCATTATTAATGGAAAACAATAGATTAATAGTTTTAAAACGCTTGTTCAATAAGTAATTTTTATAGCTCTGGATAGAGCCCATTAAACATTTCTGTGTGTTATTATAAAGAAGTTTTAAGCGTAAAATCATAAAGCCAATAATCAGAGAATTAGTCACAGCGGCCAGCCACAGGCCATTAGTTTTAGGCGCTGTCAGAGACACCTGTGGCTTTTGAGGGAGCGTTTTCATTTCACGCGGCAACGCCAGGTGGGGATGGAGAAATGACGGTGCCTGCTGCCTTCCATAAACTTGAGGGGACAGCAAGCAGGTGTGAGCAGCAGGGTGCCAGGCAAATATTTACAAAGTGCAAACGTGAATGCAAAACTAAAACGATCCAGGTCAATTTGCACATCCAGCTCAGGCACTTTTTCTCCCCAGCGAGCTACCTTTCGCAGCCTTCCTCCGCCAGAGGCATGGCCTTGATCTCTTGCTAAAGATAGCGGTGGAAGCTGCGTGCTTTTGAAAGGAAAGCACGTCACCAGAGAATCCCACATAGAAAGGCTGCCAGAGCTGTTTTCTGGAATAGCGTATTCATCTCCCATCAAATGCACAGTCGACTCAAGCATTTGAAAGTGAAACTGAGCTTTAAAAATGCTTTAAAAATAATTATGACAAAAGCAATACAAGATAATTACAGAAACTAGAGGCAATCCAAAGGAGATAATCAAAACTGCTGGTAATCCCTCTACCCAGAGATAGCCCCCTTTATTTTTCACTCATTCAACAACTACTTATTTATTTATTTATTGAGATGGAGTCTCACTTTGTTGCCCAGGCTGGAGTGCAGTGGTGCAATCTCGGCTCACTGCAACCTCTGCCCCCCGGGTTTAAGCGATTCTTCTGCTTCAGCCTCCAGAGTAGCTGGGACTACAGGTGCCCCCTACCGGGCCAAGCGAATTTTTGTATTTTCATTTTTATTTATTTATTTTTTTGAGACAGAGTCTCACTTTGTTGCCTAGGCTGGAGTGCAGTGGCGCAACCTCGGCTCACTGCAACCTCCGCCTTCCGGGTTCAAGTGATTCTCCTGCCTCAGCCTCCTGAGTAGCTGAGACTACGGGTGCCTGCCACCACTCCCAGCTAATTTTTTTGTATTTTTAGTAGAGACAGGATTTCACCATGTTGGCCAGGCTGGTCTCAAACTCCTGGCCTCAAGTGATCCACTTGCCTCGGCCTCCCAAAGTGCAGTGATTACAGGTGTGAGCCACCATGCCCAGCCTCATTCAACAGCTATTTATTGAGAACCTTCTGTGTGCCAGAAACAGCTTGAGGCACTAAAGATGCAGCAATGAACAAAACAGACAAATACCCCTGGCCCCATGGAGCTGACATTTGACTAGAGGGCAATAAACAATCAATATAACAAATAAGCCAGTAAGATAGTTGTTTAGAAGACAGTGATTGTGCAGAAAAGGGTGAAGGAGGGCAGGATCGGGGAGTGTTAAGAGGGTAGTCAGGGTGGGCTTCATGGAGAAGGCGACATTTGCACAAGGACTGAAAGGAGGCAGGGGAGTCAGCCATGCGGATATCTAGGAGAAGAGAGTTCCAGGCAGAGGGCACAGCCAGTGCAAGGGCCCTGAGGCAGGAGTGGGCCTGGGATGATTGAGAAATAGCAGTGGGTCTGGTGTGTTTGCAGCAGGGGGAGGGAGGGGAAGAGAAGTGGGAAAGGGGGTCAGAGAGGTGAGGGCAAGTCACGTGAGGCTTTCAAGGGCTTTGATTTTTTATGCAATGGATTTTTTTTTTTTTTTTGGGACAGTGTCTCACTCCGTCACCCAGGCTGGAGTGCAGTGGCACAATCTTGGCTCACTGCAACCTCCGCCTTCCGGGTTCAAGTGATTCTCGTGCCTCAACCTCCCAAGTAGCTGGAATTACAGGCGGGTGCCACCACACCTGGCTAATTTTTGTATTTTTAGTAGAGATGGGGTTTCGCCATGTTGGCCGGGTTGGTCTCGAACTCCTGAGCTCAAGTGATCCTCCCACCTTGGCCTCCCAAAGTGCTGGGATTACAGGTGTGAGCCACCGTGCCTGGCCAGCAATGAAGAGGTTTGAGCAGAGGAGAGACACAATCTGCCTACGTTTTGAACAGGATCCTGCGGGCTGCTGCATGAAATATACACAACAGGGGCAAAGGAGGAAGCCCGGGGACATGGGAGGAGGCAGCCGCAGTGACACAAGCCGAGGATTCGCGTGGGGAGATGGGGTCGGATTCTGGATACACCTTGAATGAAGAACCATCGGGCTTTCCTGTTGGTATAAGCCTTTCCAGACTTTTAAAAATTACTGCTATTGGCCGGGCGCGGTGGCTCACGCTTGTAATCCCAGCACTTTGGGAGGCCGAGGCGGGCGGATCACGAGGTCAGGAGATCGAGACCACGGTGAAACCCCGTCTCCACCAAAAATACAAAAAAAAAATTAGCCGGGCGTGGTGGCGGGCGCCTGTAGTCCCAGCTACCCGGAGAGGCTGAGGCAGGAGAATGGCGTGAACCCGGGAGGTGGAGGTTGCAGTGAGCCGAGATCGCGCCACTGCACTCCAGCCTGGGCGACAGAGCAAGACTCCGTCTCAAAAAAAAAAAAAAAAAATTACTGCTATTTTTATCCCCTCCAGGTAAGAAGCTTCCAGGCGGAGCAGTTTCTATCTGTGAGTCTGATATTTCTGACCCTGCCAGAGAAGCCACCTCCACAGGCTCAACCCGCGTTTCTGTCCCTTTCTCATTCCAGGCACCTGGAGGGCCCCTGACCACCTGGATTCTTCTCTTGCTAAATGTGGCTACTTCCTACATCCGGCTTCAGATGGTGACTTCCTTTTTCGAGTTCAATACTCGGCCTGCTTTGTGCAGAAAGAGGTGGGTTTGGAAAACTTTTTTGTTTTTTTTTTTTTAAAAGGAGATTTAAGGAGGTAAGCCTGAGCTCAGATGTCAAGTAAGGAGACACTGCACCATTATTCCTCGGTAGAAACTGAGCTGAGGGAGACCAGAAATCTCTGCCCTCATGGAGTTTATGGGCATAGATATTAAAAGGCTGCTCAGCTCAGATGCTGCCTCCTCCAGGCAGTCCTCCTGAGAATCCCCCCTTCTCTGTGCAGTGAACCTGCTTCTATCATTGCCAACACTGACTCATAATGTGCCCACTCACACACCATCTCCTGCTGGACCTGGAGTCTCTGGGGTGAGGCAGTCACACCCACAGGCTTGCCTCAGGGCCTGACACACAGTAGGTACTCAATAAGTGCTGAATGAAGTGAATAAATGGTGCTGAGGAGTTGCAAAGGCTGACTGACAGCCCTCACTTGCACAGGCCCATTATGGGCTCACGAGACCATGTGACTCTAAAATTTACAGAAGCAAGATATTTTTGTATTCTTTTTCCTTTTTTTTTTTTTTTTTTTGAGACGGAGCCTCGCTCTGTCGCCCAGGCTGGAGTGCAGTGATGCAATCTCGGCTCACTGCAACTTCCGCTTCCCAGCTTCAAGCGATTCCCCTGCCTCAGCCTCCCAAGTAGCTGGGACTACTTGGAAAAAGTAGCTGAGACTACTTGGTAAAGGTGGGGTTTCACCATGTTGGCCAGGCTGGTCTTGAGCTTCTGACCTCAAGTGATCCACTCACCTTGGCCCCCAGAGTAGCTGGGACAACAGGCATACACCACTACGCCCAGATAATTTTTGTACTTTTTGTAGAAGATGGGGTTTCATCATGTTACCCAGGCTGGTCTGGAATTCCCAGGCTCAAGCCATCCTCCCGCCTTGGTGTCCCAATATGTTGAGATGATAGGAATGAGCCACTGTGCCAGCATTCTTGTTACTTAAATTTCACTCCAGGGGTCCTGCAAGGGGACAACCAGCCGCACAGTTTGGCTCAGAGTTTTTTTTTTTTTTTTTTTTGTCTTTTCCTCACCTCCACTTCCCCTTTCCATTTCTTTGTGCTCCCTTCCTTGACCTAGTCCAGAGTTTTTGCCGAGTGGGGCTGTGGTCTGGAGTGGGGGAAGGAATTTTGGGAACTACCCTGCTCCTTCTCTTTCTCTTCCTCTCTGTGGTCACCCTTCTCTGACAGCCCTGTCACCCTTCTCAGGCCCCACCGCAAAGCTTAGACTTGGGTTCTTCATGTGTGGCTGAATGAGGGCAGCCTGGGAGGGGCGGAGGGACCTATTGGTTTGACATCTTTGAAGTCTGCCTTGTACCGGAATGAGCTAGACCAGCTCTCACGTCTAGTCTCAGAAATGGCCACATGCCTTTGGCTTAGTGATTTACCTTCTCTAAGCCTCAACCGCCTCATCTGTAAAATGGGAATTTTATGTCTCATAAGCCCAGCCTTGGCTGGGCTTGGTGGCTCACGCCTGTAATCCCAGCACTTTGGGAGGCCAAGGAGAGCGGATCACTTGAGGCCAGAGTTCAACACCAGCCTGGCCAACATGGTGAAACCCCATCTCTACTAAAAATACAAAAATTAGACAGGCGTGGTGGCGTATGTCTGTAATTCCAGCTACTTGGGAGGCTGAGGCACGAGAATTGCTTGAACCCGGGAGGTGGAGGTTGCAGTGAGCCAAGATCAGGCCATTGCACTCCAGCCTGGGTGACTGAATGAGACTCTGTCTCGACAACAAAAAATAGCCCAGCCTTATGAGACACTGGTGAGCATCAAAGGAGATAAAGTGTGAACAAATGTTTGTCAACTCTCAAGGGACATTAGGACGCAAGCTCTTACTCTGTCTGACTAGGTTTGACCTTCCCCAAATCCCCAAATGCTCCCCAGCCTGGAGAGCTTCCTTGGTGGGGGCTGAGCTTCCAGAGCCGGACCCAGGCTCCGTGTTGGTGTCGATCTTGGTCTCGTTTCCCATCCCTCTTCCACAAGCCCACCTTCTAGGAGGTTCATGGTATGCTGTTTGCTATGAACAGGGACTGACCTATAATTGCAGCCTACTAACTGTATTTTCCTCTCTCATTTGCACACATGAAATTTGCCCTACTTCCAGAAAGCAAATTACAGGCTGGAAATCAGAATATTTCAGAAAGGGGTGACGGGGTTGGAGCGGAGTGATCGCTACATAATGAAGTGTCCGATGCTAAGGTCAAGGCTGGGCCAGGAAAGCGTCCACTGTGGGCCCATGTTCATCCAGGTAATGGGTTCGGAGGGTCTGAGGGGTGGCAGAGGGACCTCCCAGGCTGGGCTTCTCTCTAAAGGCCAAGGCAGGTGGCCCTGGCTCCTGCACCATAGGACGTGGCCCAGGGAGACAGGTGGTAGCTGCAGATGCAGTATGGCATTGTTCTCCTAAACATCCTTGGGTACTGGCTGGGTGCCAAGTCTGCTGGGTTTGGTTCTGAGCAAGGAGGGGTGAGATGGGAGGGGAGGGGGAGATTATAGTTCTCTGACCTCAGGTTCTGGATTTCCCATCTTGGCTGGCTCAGGGGGCCACTTGGGTTATCACCAAAGCTGCAAAATTGCATCTTTGTGTCCTTTCTCTCTGGATTGAAAAAATTTGCTGGTTTGGATGCTTTTTTTTTTTTTTTGACCTGGGTAATGTCAAAGAGTTATAGACCCCAAATACGATCAGGTGCAATGTCTACATTTTAAACATCAGGGAAGAAAGGTTGAGCCCCAGCCCAGATCCAATGGTGAGCTCTTTCATGGCCATGTGCATTCCTTGAATTCAAGTTTCTCTCTAGCTCTCATCAGTGGGGCACCTCTGTAAGCTAAACAAGATTTGGATGGGAGTGGAGAGGGCTAGAAACCCAAACATCTATAGGGACCAAACCCACCACAGAAATGAGCATGCTGGACTGAGGAGGAGGCAGTAAAGAATTTTACTCATTCCTTCATTTAGTCAGCTGGTGTTTTTTTTTTTTTTTGAGATGGAGTCTTGCTCTGTTGCCCAGGCTGGAGTGCAGTGGTGTGATCTCGGCTCTCTGCAACCTCTGCCTCCCAGGTTCAAGCGATTCTCCTGCCTCAGCCTCCCAAGTAGCTGGGATTGCGGGTGTGTGCCACCATGCCCAGCTAATTTTTGTATTTTTAGTAGAGACGGAGTTTCACCATGTTGGCCAGGCTGGTCTCGAACTCCTGGCCTCAAATGATCCACCCGCCCCAGCCTCCCAAAGTGCTAGGATTACAGGTGGGAGCCACTGCACCCGGCCTGTTTTTTTAAAGAGACAGGATCTTGCTCTGTCACGCAGGCTCACTGCAGCCTTGACCTTCTGAGCTTAAGGGATCCTCCCACTTCAGCCTCCCGAGTAGCTGGGACTATAGGCTTATGACACTATGCCCAGCTAATGTTTAAACTTTTTGTAGAGACAGAATCTCACTATGTTGCCCAGGCTGGTCTCAAACTCCTGGCTTCAAGCGATCCTCTCACCTTGGCCTCTCAAAGCCCTGGGATTATAGGCATGGGCCACTACTCCTGGCCCAGCAAACACTTATATATGGCTCATTCTGTGCTGGGCACCGTTCTACTCACTTTGCAAATATTAACTCATCTCACCTTCATAGCGATTCTATGTAGTTGGTTCTATATTGATCCCCATTCTGCAGGTGAGAGAACTAAGCAGAGAGAGATTAGGAGACTTGCCAGCTGGTAGCAACAGAGCTGGGCTTTGAGCCAGGCCACATGGTGGGGGCTGGGGATGCTGGAACAGGCACAACCTGCAGTCCTGGCCCCCTACAGAGGGAGCTGAGGCTGGACTCCACTCCAGCCCCATTTTGCCAGATTTTCCACCATTTCAAGATAAACTGGAAATCTATAATTGTATGTGAAATCCTCCAGTTAAAAAAAGTTCACCTTATTTATTATTTTGGGGGGATGGAGTCTCGTTCTGTCACCCAGGCTGGAGTGCAGTGGCATGATCTCAGCTCACTGCAACTTTCGCCTCCTGGGTTCAAGTGATTCTCCTGCCTCAGCCTCATGAGTAGCTGGGATTACAGGCATGCATCACCATACTCGGCTAATTTATTATATTTTTGGTAGAGACGGGGTTTCACCATGTTGGCCAGGCTGGTCTAGAACTCCTGACCTCAAGTGATCTGCCCGCCTCGGCCTCCCAAAGTGCTGGGATTACAGGCATGAGCCACCACGCGCGGTCAAGTCACTTTAATTTTGTAGGCACTGTGCGGCTCAAACAAAGTGCTAGATTTGGCCTGAGGGATTTGGGCAGGCATCTTCTGTCTGTGAGGAGGAGGAGGAAGGAAGGAGGAAGAGAAAGGAGAGGAAGGCAGAACTGAGAGGAGGAGGTTGGAGTGAAAAGGCTGCTGATGACAAACACCATTTATTCAACGAGCATGCATTTATTTATTTATTTATTTATTTATTTATTTATTTATTTATTTATTTATTTTGAGACAGAGCCTCGCTCTGTTGCCTAGGCTGGCATACAGTGGTGTGATCTCGGCTCACTGTAACCTCTGCCTCCTGGGTTCAAGCGATTCTCATGGGATCACAGGCATGTGCCACCACCAGTTTAATTAAAGCCAGTTGACTTTTTAATATTTTTTGTGTTTTTAGTAGAGATGGGGTTTCACCATGTTGGCCAGGCTGGTCACGAACTCCTGACCTCAACCGATCCACCTGCCTTGGCCTCCCAAAATGCTAGGATTACAGGCGTGAGCTGCCTTGCACCTGGCCCCAACAAGCATTTATTGAGCATCTATTGTATGTCCAGCCCTGTGCTGCTGCTAAGGGAACAGATATGACCAAGGCATGACTTGCGCCAGGAGGAGCTTATCACCTTCTTCTCATCTGATCTGAACTTCAAAAATGAGTGTGCTGTGGTGGGAAGGGCCCCGGCACCAGCCCAGCTCAGAAGACCTGGGCTCATCTCTGCTTTGAGCCCGGCTCACTGCCATGTTGGACTCTCTAAAGTTCCTTTGCTTCTTAACCTGAAGGAGCAGGGGCTGAGCGGGAGGGGCTTCCTCTGCCCACCTGCCTTTATTAAGGGCTCAGAGTGGCCACGCCAAAGCTGGTGTTGGTGCACCTAAGAATTGAGGGGCCGGCCCCGCCCCGGGATCCCCAAGCGGCGCTGCCAGGGCACCTGTTTGACATCCCAGGGCTGGTTACTGCTCCCTTTGCACTGGGCCTGTAATTCTCGAAGCCGCCGCCAGGGGGACGGTGTTGCTGTCCTCACACGACACTTGGGCCTGGGCCGAATTGCTGAGAAAAGCAGAAACGACTCCTCACCTGGGCGCCCGCTTGGTCTCCATTGTCCTGCCCTTGAAGCCCAGATGCCCCAATGTCCCAGTCCCTGGCATCCTTTACTGACCGAGGTGTGGGAGCAGGTTGGGGGTGGGGGGGCTCTGCATCCCTAAACAGAGTCTCACAGAGGTGGGCAGCACACAAGGAGCAGAGGCGGGTCTCTGCTGCCCCCGCCTCCCCTCCAGCCCCTTCCCCCATCTGAGAACCTCATCGAATTGACTGATTCATTCCCGGTGACTTCTGCAGCCGCCACTTCCGTGGCTGCACCTTGAACTTGCATTAAGTTTTAATTAAAGCCGTTTCACCGGCCTTGCCCTTGGCTAAATGCAGCTGTGGGCACAGGGCACATAGATATTTAATACTCTGCCTCTCCCTGCTGATGGCGCAGGGTGCCCAAGGGTGTACCCGAGCCGTGCCCTGCTCGCAGCGATCTGCGAGATCGCTTAAGTGTGCCCACAGGCCCCGAGCGGGAGGCCGCGCAATAACTATTCATTGCCCTGGGTTAAGTGTGCCCGGGGGCACCCGTAAACTCAATGCAGTGATTAGCGATTGCTCCCAGTGAAGGCTGCCCGAGCTCCTGCGGAATGTCCACGGGCCCTAAATATAGCCTCCTCCTGGCGACTTAAAGGGCACGATGCGTTTTGCCTGTGCACTTGTCACGTCTTCCCTTCCTTCCTTTTTTTTCTTGGAGACAGAGTCTCATTCTGGCCAGAGTCGCCTAGGCTGGAGTGAGTGGGACAATCTCAGCTCGCTGCAACTTCCACCTCCCAGGTTGAAGCGAACCTCGTGCCTCAGCCTCCTGAGTAGCTGGGACTACAGGCGCCTGCCACCACTCCTGGCTTTTTTTTTTTTTTTTGTATTTTTAGTAAAGATGGGGTTTCACCATGTTGCCCAGGCTGGTCTCGAACTCCTGAGCTCAGGTGATCCACCCGCCTCAGCCTCCCTAAGTGCTGGGATTCCAGGCATGAGCCACTGCGCCCGGCTTTCCCTTCCTTCTTTTAGCAGAATTGCTTTCCTTCTTCTTACAGCCTGGCCTCTGGGGGCCTGTCTGCCTTCTTCCTGGTTCAGCAGCGGGGGTGGGCTGGGGCACCATGGTGCAGCTTTGGTGGTGTTGAGGAATTGCCGAATCCTCTTCATTCTCCTGCCAGACCTTGTGGACGTCTTCTGCATTTCTTCCACTTTGCTCCCCAAGGGAAGGCAGCACCCCCTAAAAGCAAGGCCATCACGGGGCTGACCCGAGGGGCTCCCTGTGGGCCGCCTGAGCCTGCTGCCAACGTGGGCTCTCTGGGGCCAAGGAACAGCCGAGCTGGGCAACTGGGGAGGCTGCATGGTGGTGGGGGGCCTCTTCCTGGCCCCACCCACTCCTTTCTGCTTCTGGAAGCCCTTCTCTGTCCCTGGGGAGAAAAGGTGGGTAGCCTTGAGTTGGGGAGCTGTCAAGATTAGTCAGTTCACTCTGGCCCCAGTCTCCCCATTCTGTATTGAGTAGGAGAGGGGGTCTGATGGTCTCCGAGGGACCCTCTGCTGGTCTGTGACTCTGTCCAGTGCCACAACCTCCCTGGCCAAGTCTGACACAAAGGCAAAGGGGCATTTGGAGAAAGTAGAGAGACTTGAGAGAGCACCTGTGTGGGCAGCACTGGCTGCAGAGGGGTTTTGGGGAAGGTCCCTTGCCCACGCCATCACCTTGGACCCTGGTCTGTGAAACGGGAGAATGGTGCCACCCTACGGGATGGCTGTGAGACTCAGGCGGGGTACGAGAAACCACTGTCTCGGTTTGCCTGGGCCTGTCTCAGTTTTAGCACTGAAAACCCCGCATCAGGGGCACCTCCCCACTCCTGGGGAACCGGGATGGTTGGTCCCCCTAAAAACGGTGCCATTGGGGGGCACAGGTGTACTCTCTGGGCCCGTAGAAGCCCTTACTCTCTACACTGCTGCTAGTTGGATCCAAAGTGGAAAGAAAAAGGGCAAGGAAGAAATTGGGACCTAGGGAGAAAAACAAGACAAGAGGCCTAGGAAACAGCCCCAATGGAAGTGGGCTGTGAGCAGGGTTGGTCCCATGCACATCCGCTCTCGGCCTCACCAGCTGCACCCAGGACCCCAGCTGCCCCCTTGGCCGGGCCCAGGATGGCAGCTGAGGTGGTGACATTTCCCTGCGTCTGTTGACACTCGAGTCCCAGAACATAAACGATTTTCTTGTCTTAATGAGCAAACAACCCAGTGGCACAGCTCTCTCACCGGCCTCCTGCTGGGGTAATTGCCGGCGCTGATGGGCACAGGCAGGGATGTTTGCTCACCTTTGCTCACCGCTTGCAGGAGACATTGCTTCCTCTTTGTCTCTGCAGGTCTCCCGGCCCCTGCCCCTGCGGAGCGACAATAGACAGGTAAGTGGGCCCCGTTGGAATAGCAGGAGCAACTCTCTGGAAGTTTCTGCCAGGCCTGGTGGGTGCTCGGGATGCTCTGAGGCAGCTTTTGAGTTTGCTTGTCCTCTGGAGAGTGTCATGGATGGTACAGACTCTTAGGGACCAGGTCTTGCCAGCTGAAGTTTGAAGCTCCCGCTGATGCCCTCCAGGCAGAGGCCTGAGGCCATCTGAGAAGAACCTTGAAGAGGGGACCCCAGCTTTGGGTGGGAGGCTGGGTTGGAAGGCTGTAAGGTCCTTCCTGTGCTAAGATTCTCTCTGCCAAGTCTCCAGTGACAGGGAGCTTGTTCCTTTGTAAGGAGCTTGTTCCACGTTGCACAGGTGTTTCCCGAATTTTCCTTCTGCTGGTCCTTTGAGTGTTTCCCGCAGCCTCCCGGAAGGAGCCAGTCCCTCTTCTCCATTTTACATCCCTTTGGATATTTGGGGTCAGTGAGCTTGACCTTCCCAAGTCTTCCTGATGTCCCCCTGCCAGTCCTCCTGAGATGGGAGCTGGGGACCCTTCCCTGTCCCTCTGCCCGCATCTGGCCCTCACCTTTATTCAAGGCCCCGATTCCCATGTCCCACTAAAGGGTGGCAAACAGAGCCAAGGACAGGACTCCAGTTGTGCCCAGCCAGGGCAGCATAGGGGCCAACTGGTTGGCATTGCTGTTAGGGGTAACTGTGTGTTCGTTCTTTCAGTCGCGTTGTACACCTACTGTGTGCCAGGGACCCCTGCAAGGGACCTCCTCCCCTAAAGTATAAGCGTGCTAGTGTCTGGTTGACTCTCCTCCCCGAGTGGCCTGCCGTCCTGCCTCCTGTCCTAGATTATCCTCCCCGTGACCCTGTTACCTTCCTAGGTGACCCCTCAAGTGTCCCTTCTCTATAACCCCTAGTGACCGTGCCTCCCTGGCCACATGGTTTGTGAACGTGTCCTGTTTCTCCAGACTCCATGGCTGCTGTCCCTTCGAGGGGAGCTGGTGGCTTCTCTTGAAGATGCCAGCCTGATGGGACTGTATGTGGACATCAACGCCACCACTGTCACCGTCCAAAGCCCGAGACAAGGCCTTCTTCAGAGGTGGGAGGTCAGTGGTGGGCAGCAGGCCCTGCCAGGAGGTGAGGGGCCTCTGGGGCATAGCACCCAGAAGAGCAGGTTGCCACCCCTCCAGTGACAAGTCAAATGTCCACCTGCGAGACTGGACAGATTTAGGCAGGCGCCTTAAAAAATTGGGCCCCATTAGCGTAAAGTGCTCCGCTCTGCAGATGAGGGGCTCCTGCAATCATGCATTCAGCTCGTCCTGATCATGGTGGCAGGAGCGTAATTACCATCTCTTTAAATAGCCCAAAGTTGCCGTGTAAGAGAAGACGGCTCACATGACATTTGCTCTGAGCTTGCTTCCTGCCAAAAATATCTCAGCTAAATAATATTTCCTAGTTGCATCGGGGCAATAATCCCTGACCTGGGCTTTGTAACACTTGGGGCTTTAGTTCAGAGACTAGTTCAAAGGTGGGAGAGGGGGCCCCTGTGGAGGGAGTTTGCATCTGGAAGGAGCAGTTTTGGAGACCTCAGAGGGGACCCCCCTCCTTCTCCAGGTGCTGAACACCTCCGTTGAGCTCCTGCCACTATGGCTGGTGAGCGGTCACCATGCCTATTCTTTAGAAGCTGCTTGCCCACCGGGTAAGACCCAGGAGTGCCCCTAATGTCCACCTTTCCAACTTCATCACATTCTGGTCTCTGTTTTCTCCCTTCTCTGGGCACCTTATTCCCCTCTGTCTCATCCCACCTCTCCTCTCCTCAGTCCCAACCTTGGCTATGCGTTTCAGAAATGCTTGGGACAAAGAGAAGTTTGCTTTTGCTGGAAGGTGTTGGGGTATGTGTGTGTGGAGTAGGGGTGGGATGTGGGGTGAATAAAAAGTAAAATCATCGGCTGGGCGCGGTGGCTCATGCCTGTAATCCCAGCACTTTGGGAGGCCGCAGCGGGTGGATCACGAGGTCAGGAGATTGAGACCATCCTGGCTAACACGGTGAAACCCCGTCTGTACTAAAAAAATACAAAAAATTAGCCGGGCATGGTGGCAGGTGCCTGTAGTCCCAGCTACTCGGGAGGCTGAGGCAGGAGAATGGCGTGAACCCGGGAGGCAGAGCTTGCAGTGAGCTGAGATCGCGCCACTGCACTCCAGCCTGGGGGACAGAGCGAGACTCTGTCTCAAAAAAAAAAAAAAAAAAAAAAAAAGTAAAATCATCTACTACAGACCTGCAAACTTGAGGTCTGCAAATTCTTGGGAGCTCCCAAGCTGGCTCCAGGGGCTCTGAGAACAGAGACAGGAGAGAGCCTGCAGCCTGGTCAAACCCTCCAGGGCTCTGTGATCTGAGGGCTGTAGGGACCCCTGATCTAGACCACGTATGTGATAACTGTTTTGTTCAGCCTGGAGTGACACCATTGCCCTGGGTCTTATGTCATATAAAGAGGTCTGGAATCTGGAAGACCACTTCCTACCTCCAGGGAATTTAAATTCAAAGAACTCGGCATGTAAAGTTAGGTGGATCAAAGGCTTCATTCTGTGTGGGTAGATTAGAGGTGGTTTAGACTTTCCATTTGTATGAATTTTATCATGGACTGAATTTCGGGATCAGGGCTCTGGGGATTTTCAGGCATTGGCAGTGACCATCATGAGCCTCCAAACATCTCTTTCCCTGTTCACAGTGTTTCAAATCCCTTTATATAAAGGCAGATGCTTCCATTAGCAGCTGCAGAGCTGGCTTAAAATGTCCCCCTGAGAGCCTGACACAGTGAAATTCTTGCTAAAGTGTAAACAACTGATAGGAGCTGTATTTCTTTCTTTTTTTTTGAGATGGAGTTTCGCTCTTGTTGCCCAGGCGGGAGTGCAGTGGTGTGATCTCGGCTCATTGCAACCTCCACCTCCAGGGTTCAAGCTATTCTCCTGCCTCAGCCTCCCAAGTAGCTGGGATTACAGGCGCCCGCCACCACACCTGGTTAATTTTTTGTGTTTTTAGTAGAGATGGGGTTTCACTATGTAGGCCAGGCTGGTCTCGAAATCCTGACCTGAGGTGATCCACCCACCTCGGCCTCCCAAAGTGCTGGGATTACAGGCGTGAGCCACCGTGCCTGGCCTAGGAGTTATATTACTTAAGAGTTGCTGTGGAAATGGAAGGGGCACTGGGCTAGGTCACCGAAGCCGAAGACGGTCTCGGTAGAGACATTTCTGCAGCTTCCCTGCTGGCATCTGCTTCCTGATGGGCCTTTGCAAGTGGCAAGGTCTGTCAGGTGTTTGGGGATGGTCTTTTTTTTCTTATTTTCTTCATCCATGCAGCTAAGTTTCAGCCCAGGCAGTGATACCAGGACACCAAGTAACTTGCTGTCACTGACTGGGGAAGTGTGCTGTGCTGGCCACAGGTGTGGCCCCTGGAGAAGGCCCACCACCACTTAATTTGTCCACAAGCCTGCAAAGTGTGTCTTTTTCTGTGTCCTGTGTCCTTCCCATTCCAGTGTCATTCCAGCCAGAGTCGGAGGTCTTCGTTCACATCCCCAAGCAGAGACTGGGTCTAGTCAAAAGAGGTTCCTACATTGAGGAAACCCTGAGCCTCAGATTCCTCCGAGTCCACCAGTCCAACATTTTTATGGTGACTGAGAACAAGGACTTTGTGGTGGTCAGCATTCCGGTGGCCGGGGTGCTCCAGGTCCAGGTGAGTATCCAGTGGCATCTCTGTCTTGCCCCTTCTCTTCCTGAGGCCCTTCTCCTTTGGTCACCAATGCCATATGCGGTCAGAAACATGGAAGGTAGGCCAGTCACAGTGGCTCCTGTCTGTAATCCCAGCACTTTGGGAAGCCGAGGCCGGAGGGTCACTTGAGCCTAGGAGTTCAAGACCAGCCTGGGAAACATAGACCTCACTGCTACAAAAAAATTAAAAAATGAGGTGGGAGAATTGCCTGAGCTTAGGGAGTTGAGGCTGTAATGAGCTGTGATTGTGCCACTGCACTCCTGCATAGGCAATGGGAGTGAGACCCTGTCTCAAAAAATAAAAGTGGAGGGCAGATCTGTGGTGCTGGCTGAAAGTGGACTTCACCATGTATGCCCCTCAGGCCCATACTTTTACCAAGGTAGCCCCATCAGGGGACAGCCACAGGGCATGGGATGCCCCTGCCATGTGCAACTAATTTATTTTATTTTCTTTCTTTCTTTTTTTTTGAGACGGAGTCTTGCTCTGTCGCCCAGGCTGGAGTGCAGTGGCACGATCTCGGCTCACTGAAACCTCCTCCTCCTGGGTTCAAGCGATTCTCCTGCCTCAGCCTCCCGAGTAGTTGGGACTACAGGTGCTTGCCACCACGCCCAGCTAATTTTTTGTATTTTTAGTAGAGACAGGGTTTCACTGTGTTAGCCAGATGGTCTCAATCTCCTGACCTCATGATCCGCCTGCCTCAGCCTCCCAAAGTGCTGGGATTACAGGCGTGAGCCACTGCGCCCAGCCAACGTGTAACTAATTTCTTGTGGCCCCACAGCGATGCCAAGAAGTCGGAGGAACCCCGGGAACACAAGCTTTCTATAGGGTAGACCTGAGCCTGGAATTTGCCGAGATGGCTGCCCCAGTCCTCTGGACAGTGGAGAGCTTCTTCCAGTGTGTGGGTGAGTGAGGCACCATGAGGCTGTGACTGCTGGTAACAGGCACACACTGCACAAACCCTCTTTCCTTGGCCCTGGGGTTCTTTCTTCTGTGACAATGTTTCACTTCCTGGACCCGACAGCTCCCACACCTACAAGGTAAGTGAGGTGTCAGACATACTGGCTGGAATGGCAGGAGAACAACAGTATCATGAGAACTGAATGGTGATGTGGTTCCCGGCCCTGGAGTCTGCCAGGGAGGGGACAGGGGAGGCAGATGGGGGTGCATCCATTTCCTAACCAACCACACAACCTCAGTGAGTTACTTAACCATGTTGAGCCTCAGTTTTCCCATCTGGAAAATAGGCATACCAGTACCCAGTTTGAGGATCGAATGAGATAAGGGGAATGAATGGCTTAGAAGAGTGAGTGCCTGGCGCAAGAGGAGCTGTTTCCATTTATCCACTCTCTCTGTGTGGGCTCCAGTTCCTCGGGTCACTTGGTAGACAGATGAGTGTCCCTGGCAAAGAGCACGACACGATGCAACTTGTTTCTCAGCTCAAGAGGAACCTTCTTCTAAACGTGGTGTATGCCTTCATGCTAGGATGCTGGGATGGGGTTTTTGGCGAAAGCTCCGCTAACGGACAACCTGGTATTCACACATGCAAAACCACCAGGAGCAAAATCCATTGAAATACAGCACAAGGAAATGCACATAATTCACAAACGATGTCGATCACTTTCATCTTATACTTCCTAACTGTCCTCAATCGAAGACAGACGCGAGGGAGATTTAACTCAGATGTTAATAGCGCAAGTTTGCCCTGTCACGAGGATATGATGTTTCGGTGCTGCACAAAAATGTAATTATATTCAGAACTATATTTAAAGATTAAAAGGGGGACTGCCTACCACAGCTAGCCCCAAATTCAGAATTAGAAACAAAGAAAAAGGCGGGATGGGGGGTGAGTTCTGACAGTCTGCTAAAAATGGAAATGTTTCTTGAAAATTTTTACACATTTCGGCTGTTTTTATTTTAACAGTTTCCTGCAGTGATGACATTAATCTTGGAAAGGGAGGGCTAGAACTGTATCCAACAGATATTCAATAAGCAGTTGCGGTTTATGAGGCCCCATGCAAGGCTTAGGTGGGAATAGAGGCTGCTGGATTTGGTTCTCGCTCTCAAGCAGCATCCAATCTGGAAGGGAAGATAAGAAATGCCCAGAGAAAGGCCGGACGCGGTGGCTCACGCCTGTAATCCCAGCACTTTGGGAGGCCGAGGTGGGAGGATCACTTGAGGCCAGGAGTTTGAGATCAGCCTAGCCAACATGGCGAAACCCTGTCTCTCCTAAAAGAGGACATCTCTAATCTGTAATCTCAGCTACTCGGGAGGCTGAGGCAGGAGAATTGCTTGCACCTGGGAGGTGGAGGTTGCAGTGAGCTGAGATTGTGCCACTGCATTCCAGCCTGGGCAACAGAGCAAGACTCGTCTCAAAACAGAAACAAAAACAAAAAACAACACACACAAAAAAATGCCCAGAGAATTATGAGGGCAGGTGGACTCAGGAGAGATGTCAGAGAGTAGATGATCTTTATCCTGGGTTTTGATGAGAGGGCAGGTCCTTGATAGGAAGGTACGGAGTACAGTATAAAAATAGATCAGCAACAGCAATAGAAACATTTTAGGAAGAGTTTTTTGGCCTCTCTGGAAAGATTTACACAGGGAAAGAATGTTCTCTTCCTCATTTTGTTAATTTAACATCAGCAACCAGAATGAATCTCTCCCCTCCCTGGTTCCCAGCACACCTCCCCTGCACCTCCCCAGCAGGCTCCCTGCAGCTTCGAGGTCTTTCTATTCTTATTATAGTTATGGTGCATGCTCCTGTCTCTCCCTCTAATATGAATTCATTCAGATCAGGGGCTGTGCCCTGTTCGGCTTCTTATTCTTGATGGGCCTTATCTTGCCGCCTTGCCCTTGGTAAGCACTTCATAAATGCTTGTTGGCTTGAAATTTCACCAGGAATTAAAAAAAAATGTTTTACACAGATAACATTTTTCTTTTGTAAATATGTGACTAATGTGTTGGAATATTAATATATGCTAGAATTGCCTAAACTCCCCGTGGTTAGAGATTTTTAAAAAATCTTCCTCCTCCCTGACCCCAAAAGTAATTAGAACCTATAGGACAAATCCTAATTATTGAAGTGTCTGGTCTGGAGAAATCTAAGAGATGGTTTAGATATAGTTGTTTTCATATTTGTGTGTATGTGTGTGTGTGCATATATATATATATATATATATATATTTTTTTTTTTTTTTAATAAGAGACAGGGTCTTTTTCTATTGCCTAGGCTGGAGTACAATGTTGCAATCATAGCTCATTATAGCATTGAGCTCCTGGGCTCAAGAGATCCTCCTGTCTCAGCCTCCTGAGTAGCTGGGATTATAGGTACAAGACACCATACCAAGCTAGTTTTTAAATTTCTTTTTTTTTTTTTTCCCCGAGATGGAGTCTCACTCTTGTTGCCCAGGCTGGAGTGCAATGACGCAATCTTGGCTCACTGCAACCTCCGCCTCTCCTGCTTCAGCCTCCCGAGTAGCTGGGATTACAAGCGCCTGCCACCATGCCTGGCTAATCTGTATTTTTAGTAGAGATGAGGTTTCACCATGTTGATCAGGCTAGTCTTAAACTCCTGACCTCGGGTGATCCGGCCGCCTCGGCCTCCCGAACTTCTGGGATTACAGGCGTGAGCCACCATGCCCGGCCTTAAATATTTTTTATAGAGATGAGATCATGCATGTTGCCCAGGCTGTTCTTAAACTCCTGGGCTCAAGTGATCCTCCTGCCTTGGCCTCCCAAAGTGCTGGGATTACAGGCGTGAACCACTGTGCCTGGCCTGTTTTCACATTTTAAAGTGGGGTTCACTGATGGAAATGGCTCTTGGGGTGGGGCAGGGAGTGTCAGTGGCGGGACAGTGGGGAGAATAAGAACACCCAGGGCCTGGGCATGGGGGGATAAAGCAGCAAAGCTCAGTGTTGGAGGTGACAGGGAATGGTGGAGACTCCTGGGAACCCACAGCCATCAGGTCCCTCTAAGTGGAGCAACCTCGCTTAGCTGGAGCTGATCCTATCTTGCAGGGAGGCAGGCCCGTGTAGCCAAATCTGATTTTCCACGAGAACCTGGTTATATAAGAACCCCTGCTTTTAAAATGTTGTTGGTTAATTTAAAAAATAGTTCAAACACCCTGTAGGCCGAGTCAAACATGTCCAAGGGCTGTATTTGACCCCTGGGCCAGAATTTGCAAGCTCGAACCCAGCAGTTCTCAACTGCGGTTGACTTTTGCCTCTCAGGAGACACTTAGCAACATCTGGAGACCTTCTTCGTTGTCATGACTCAGGGGATCCTACCAGCATCTGGTGGGGGGAGGCCAGGGGGCCTGCTAAACACCCTGCACTGTACCTCCTCTCCCACACTTGGCAAAGCGTGATCGGCCTGGAATGCCTACGCTGCCTGGGCTGAGTCTAACCTGAAAGGTGGTCGGGCAGGGAGCACTCTCCGGTTCTCTGTGGTTTCTGAGGCTGAGCCAATGTATTTGACCTCAAAATAGGAAATGGCTCAAAGACGAAACCATCTGGTGGCATTGAAGCTGGGACAGGGAGTCAGGGCCAGGTGCCCCTTGCAGAAATTCAAATTTCTGTGATTTAATTTTAAAAAATGGGCCGGGCATGGTGGCTCATTCCAGGCCAAGGTGGGCAGATCATTTGAGGTCAGGAGTTTGAGACCAGCCTGGCTAACATGGTGAAACCTCATCTCTACTAAAAATACAAAAAAGTTAGTTGGGCGTGGTGGTGCACACCTGTAATCCCAGCTACTTGGGAGGCCGAGGCAAGAGAATCGCTTGAACCCAGGAGGCAGAGGTTGCAGTGAGCCAAGACTGCACCACTACACCCCAGCCTGGCCACAGAGTGAGACTCCGTCTCAAAAAAAAAAGAATCTTTACGTCCACATAGTCTCAAAAAGGACTCCAGTTGGGAGAACTGTGAACTTCAGCCA
>NW_026652284.1:10421449-10424604 GCF_009828535.3 Hylobates moloch | reverse complement strand
ATAGTCTCAAAAAGGACTCCAGTTGGGAGAACTGTGAACTTCAGCCAATGGACATTTCCCAACCCAGGGCTTGCATCTGACCTCCCCAAGCTTCCGTTCCCCACCTGTGGAAAAGGGGTCACTTGTGGTCCCTTCCATTCCCCATCTGTGGAAAGGGGTCACTCATGGTCCCTTCAGCAGGGCATTGGGAGGATTTTGCTTCCTTAGGAGGAAGGCTGACCTCTGTCTTCTCTCTGGAAGATTCAGGAACAGAGTCACCTGCCTCAACTGCTGCACTGAGGACCACTCCCTCCCCGCCATCCCCAGGACCAGAGACCCCCCGTCCAGCGGGAGTGCCATCTGCTGCTTCCTCCCAGGTGTGGGCTGTAGGACCAGCTGCCCAGGAATGGCTTTCTTAGGACCTCCTGCACCGGCCTTCCAATGCGCTGGCCAAGGCACCTCTATGGCTGCATACTCTGCCCATGGTTTCCTCCAAAGAGTCCGGTCCCCATGAGGTACCGGTAGACCCAGCTGGGCCTGAGGCCCTTCTCTTTCACCACCATTCTTCCAAAGAGAGCCCCACTCTGATCCCTAACCATGTCACCTCCTCAAATTCAGAATATTTCCCATAGAAAGCTGGGCCCCCAAGAGCTCCCACCTGAGGGCAAACCCCCTTCATCTGTCGGCCTGGATCACAGCAGCCTCCCAGGGCCTTGAGACACAGCCAAAGGAGGCAGCGGGGGGGGTCAGCAGCTATGCACACAAACGGAGGGAGGGAAACTGAGGCACACCAGAGGACTGGAGACCCAGAAGTCACAGCTTCCTCCAGCTCTTCTTCTTTTTTTTTTTTTTTTTTGAGATGGCGTCTTGCTTTGTCATCCAGGCTGGAGTCCAGTGGCACGATCTTGGCTTACTGCAGCCTCCACCTCCCAGATTCAGGCGATCATCCTGCCTCAGCTTCCCGAGTAGCTGGGATTACAGGCACATGCCACCACGCCCAGCTAATTTTGTATTTTTAGCAGAGATGGGGTTTCACCATGTTGGCCAGGCCGGTCTGGAACTCCTGGCCTCAAGTGATCCACCCGCCTTGGCCTCCTATTGTGTTGGAATTACAGTCCTGAGCCACTGCACCCGGTCCCTCGAGTCCATCTTTGGGCTGAGATTCTCAGGGCAGCCAGAGCCCTTGTGTTCTTGTTTCTGATGCTTTTTCTCTCTCCACTTCTGTCTCGATGAAGAAGGGGCTTGGACCTTTCCTGCAAACAGCCAAACTGGCGAGAAGAGGCCAGACATCTGCCTCCATTTTCCCCAGAGTGGTGCAAGCTCAGCGAGGTCCCCAGTCTTCCCCAGGGGAAGCAGGGTTCCCTGGACACCCCACACCTCCAGCCACGCTCCCCTCAGAGCCTGTAGAGGGTGTCCAGGCTAGTCCCTGGCGGCCACGTCCAGTCTTGCCAGCGCACCCGGCTCTGACCCTGCCCGTGTCCTCAGACGCCTCCTCTCCTTCACCGCCAGCCCCAAGGCCTGAACAATCTGAATTGCTCCTGGTCTCAGGACCATCTGTCACCCTGACTGAAGGTCTAGGAACTGTGAGGCCTGAGCAGGACCCCGCCAAGTCTCCAGGAAGTCCCCTCCTGCTGAGAGGGCTGTCAAGGGGGGATGTGGCTGCACCCGAGCCCATCACGGGGGAGCCCGTCCAAGCCAGTGAGGAGTTCCAGCCATTGACGAGGCCCTGGCGGGCCAGACTGGCTGCAGAGGAGCTGGTTTCTCACCATTCTCCCGGAGAGCCCCAGGAAACATGCTCTGGAACGGAGGTGGAGAGGCCACGCCAGGCTGGGCCTGGTCTCCCCAGGGAGGGGGCCAGGGGGCCCGTGGACCTTTCATTCTCAGAACCAAGCCAGAACGTAGAGGGGCCGGGACTCTCTATCCTGCTGGGGAGGGATGCCGCATTCTCTACCCCAAGTGTGAGGCAGCCAGACCCCAGTGCCTGTGCCGGGGCCTCAGGACCCGAACTCACTGGGATGCCCAGGGTGAGGCCGGCAGTGCCCCTGGCAGTTCTTCCTGTGGAGCCTCTGCCACCAGAACCTGTTCGCCCAGCAGCTCTTCTGACACCCGAAGCCTCATCTGTAGGAGGGCCAGACCAGGCCCAATACCTGGAGTCAGCCCCTGGCTGGCCTGTGGGCCAGGAGGAGTGGGGGGTTGCACACACATCCAGCCCTCCGTCCACGCAAACCCTGAGCCTGTGGGCCCCCACAGGAGTGTCGCTACCCAGCCTGGTGGAGCTTGAACACCCCTTCCAGGCTGGCCGGGGGGCCTCACCCCAGCAGGAGCTGATGGAGCCCAGCTTGGCCCCCAGTGCTGAAAGCCACAGGCCTCCTGAGCCGCAGGACAGTGTGGAGGGGTTTCCTGCGAGGCCCCCACGCTGAGCCTCCATGCAGACTCCAGGGTGAGTCCTGGGTGCACCCTGGGGAGGTAGAGTGCAAAGGGTGGGAGGCAGTGATGGGTTGGCCTGGAGGTGGGGCCTGGGGCCGTCTTTCCAGGGAAGCCCCAGTGCTCTTCCGGCCCAGATCATCACTGTGCTCAGCCACAGCCGGGCATCTAGGCCAGGGAGTCCAGGGGCACTGGGTCACTGAGAGTCACCGGGGCCATCCAAGCCAGCAGGGTGCCAGCTGCTGCCGTGGAACCCAGAGGGAGTGGTGAAGCGGCAGGCCGTCTGCCTGCATGGACCTCCCTGAGGGAAGAGGCGCTGAGTGAAGGGCAGTGTCTCCTGGTCTCTCCCTGGCCCTGCCAGCTGCGTTTCTGGGCTTGGTCTGCTGTCGGAGGTAGTGAAGCATCAGGGTAAGGTGCAGGCTTTGCAGCCAGGCCTGCCAGGAGCTAGGGTTCAAGTCCCAGTTCCTCTGCTGTTTGGCTGTGTGACCTTGGCAAGGCACTCACCTCTCTGAGCCTCAGTTTCCTGATGGGTCAAATGGGGATGGTAATCGTTCCTCCCGATGGGGCTGTTGAGAGTTGGGTGGGAAAGGAACGTAGAGCATTTGGCGTGGAGCCGGATGACACCCAGTGCACTCCGAACTCAAGAGCCGTTCTTACGGCGATCATTCCACCATCCACCTCGTGGACCATGACACCCAGCACGCCCAGAACTCGAGAGCCGTTCTTACGGCGATCATTCCACCATCCACCTC
>NW_026652284.1:10316253-10421308 GCF_009828535.3 Hylobates moloch | reverse complement strand
GTGTTTACCACCTCCCCAGGCCTTGGGTTGCCATGACCTCAGGTCTCTAAAGGACTCCAGGGGAGGAGAATGGGATGCCACTGCTTCGTTTTCATTACTCATAACTCCCTTCCTCTGGGTTCCATGGCAGCAGCTGGTACCCCGCTGGCTTGGGCAGCCCCAGTGACCCTCAGTGACCCAGCTGCCCCCAGGCTCCCTGGCTTAGATGCCCAGCTGTGGCTGGGTGCAGTGTTCTGGGCCGGAAGAGCACTCACTCAGTGCTTCCCTGGAAAGGTGGACCCCCAGACGCCCACCTCCAGGCAGACCCATCACTGGAAGTGGGATTTGAAATGCAGCCAAGAAGAGGAGACCGTCGGCAACGCCCGCCCGGAACAAGAAATAAATAAATAAATAATCAGGGTTGTCTTGGCTGATAAACGGTCCCCACCTCGAAGAAGACTTCTCCCCCCTCTGCGGTCCCTCCTCCTCCCTCTCCGGGCAGATCCGTCCCGGGCAAAAGCTTAATAGCCCCATTTAAGGCTTTTCCTTTTCACCACGAGATTGAGCTGCTCCTGCCATTACGAGGTTTTCAGCTTCTCTCTGAAATCAAATTACTGACTCCATTTAATTTTTTAAAAGCTCAGATGATTTCCCTTCTCGAATCGGAGCCGTGACTCCAAGGCCAGCCCCCACCAGCCCTACCAGGCGGTTCCCCTGCGGGCAGCCACTGCCCTGGGACGGCGGTCCCCACGCCTGGGGAAGCCTGACACCTAGAGGGAAAGGCAGCAGGAGGAGGCCTGAGTCTCTGGCCGCCACCCTGGACACTAGGCTGGGTGGCCTGAGCTGGAGGAGGCCCACAGGAGCCCATGGCTAGAGGCCGGATGATCCTCAAAGGCTGGTGGGGTCGGTGGTTAGAGCCCAGCACTGATGCCATAGGCTCATACCGGAGGGTCACAGTGTGTGTCTGGGACTCCACCACTCAACAAAGGTTTATGGAGCGCCTCCTCAGTGGTGCCAGGCACTGTTCCAGCCCCGGGGAGGCTTCGGTGAATCGAACGAAATCCCTGGTGTGGGAGGGAAATTTCTAGAGCGCGCGTGAGAGGGGGATTGGACACCGACAATGAACGCATGAGACAATTTCAGACAATGCTTCCTGCTCTGAGGAGGAGCAAACAGGCAACTCCGGTTGTGAGGTGCTTTGGGTGGGAAGGTCGGGCGACCCCTCTGAGGAGGTAAGGAGACAACCGCAGAAAGAGCTGGGGGTTGCATCCAGGCAGAGGGACAGAAGAGCAAGGGCCCTGAGGAGGGCTGGAAGGATGGAAAGAAGGCCATGGAAGCTGGTGGTGTGAGCAGGAGAGTGCAGGGGGGATGGACCTCCAGGGTTTGCAGGTCCCGTCAGGAGCCCAGATTTTATTTTGGCCTTGATGGGCTGTCCAACAGGGGCCTTTGAGCAAAGCAGTAGCCTTGAGTAGATGCTCGAAAAGGCTGGCTGGAGAGTGGACATCAGAGGGACAGAGCAGCAGCGCCACTGAAAGGAAAGGTGACTCAAAGGGTCTCCTCTTTGAGGGCTTGTGCCACTCCCACACCTGCGTCCAGATGACGCAGGGAAGGTGGCTGCCTGGTGACGTTGGAGACATGACACATCTTTTTATGATGATTTATTTATTTATTTTTGAGACAGAGTCTCGCTCTGTTGCCCAGGCTGGAGTGCAGTAGCTTGATCTTAGCTCACCGCAACCTCTGCCTCCCAGGTTCAATCGATTCTCCTGCCTCAGCCTCCTGGGTAGCTGGGATTACAGGTGTGCACCACCACGCCCAGCTAATTTTTGTATTTTTGGTAGAGACGGGGTTTTACTATGTTGGTCAGGCTGGTCTCAAACTCCTGACCGTGTGATCCGCCCACCTCGCATCTTTTATCTCAACACTAGCCGTGGTGTTTCTCCCAGGAATCAGTCTCTGTCTCTCTTTGCCTCCTCCCCTCCACCTCCATCCACTTCCATCCACCCCTGTCCTTTCTCCGTCCCTGTAGAGCCCCCCAGCTTTGGGACAGGGTAGACCGGGGCACACATGCATGAGAAAGTCCTGTAAACAAGGGCTGACCCTTTACCAAGTCCTCCCGTGTTTAACAACCACCCTGCGCCCTTGGAGACGAGACAGAGGGAAGGGAGTTAATGAAATCACCACCCTTTACCTGGCATAAATGGCTCTTCACCCCCCAGGCGGGCGGCGATTTGCAAGGCTGAGAGGGTCTGGGCATTAACTGTTCTGGGCACTCTTCCCAGCTCAGCGCTCCGTGCAGCTGGAACAAACCACTTTCCTTCTCTTCCTTCCCCCAGCTTCGATCTGCACCCGCTCAAAAGCGGGGCAGTCATGCTTAATTAGAAAGTGCTCGGGGTCCTCGGGAAGGCTCCCATTCTCCCTCCAGATGGGACAACCCCATTTCTGTGACCAGGGCAGACCTGGCTGGCACCCATGCCTGATCCTGGGACACGCACGGGTGCTGCGTCTGCTGTTTTTCCTGTTGAGACCTCCCAGGTCTTGCAGTCATTTGTTTATGGCTGACACGTCTGTGATCAGTGAAAGTCTGGCAGGTAGCAGCTCTTTCCCTCGGGGTCAGCAGCTGCCGGGAGATCTTGGACAGCCCGGGCTGTTCCAGGTGCTTAGGTATCACTCAGTGGTTCCCCGCCCTCAGCGGCTTGGATTCTCATCTTTTATGCCCCCACGACTCCGCATGAAGTCCAAAGGCTGTGTTGCATTTATTGCACTTTTCTCCTGCTACACAGAGCAGCTGGAGCTGGTCCAGTGTCTCTTTTGGGCTTTCCTTCTTGAGCATAAAGCCTTTCACGCCCTTTAGCATCCAGGCTCATTGTTTTTCCGTGGTTGAAGGTCCTGACTTACTAGTGTTTTTTTGTTTGTTTGTTTGTTTGTTTTGTTTTTGTTTAGAAGGCATCTCACTCTGCAGTCCAGGCTGGAGTGCCATGGCACAGTCTTGGCTCACTGCAACCTCTACCTCCTGGGTTCAAGCAATTCTCCTGCCTCAGCCTCCTGAGTAGCACATCACCACACCTGGCTAATTTTTGTATTTTTAGTAGAGATGGGTTTTCGCTGTGTTGGCCAGGTTGGTCTTGAACTCCTGACCTCAGGTGATCTGCCCACCTCAGCCTCCCAAAGTGTTGGGATTACAGGCGTAAGCCACCGTGCCCGGCCGCCAGATTTTCAGTGCTTCCCTCAGCGGACTTTACATCACAACATACTCTTTCAGTCTTCGCTGCAAGTCTCTGTTGAGAATTTGTTTTTGTTTTTGTTTTTGAGGTAAGATCCTGCTCTGTTGCCCAGGTTGGAGTGCAGTGGTGCAATCATAGCTCACTGCAGCCTCCACCTCCAGGGGTCAGGTGATTTTCCCACCTCAGTCTCCCTAGTAGCTGGGAGTACAGGCACGCCCCACCACACCTGGCTAGTTTTAAACAGTTTTTTTTGTAGACACAAGGTCTCGCTCTGCTGCCCAAGCTGGTCTGCAGCTCCTGGGCTTCTACCACCTCGGCCTCCTAATGTGCCGGAAGGCATGAACCACTGTGCCCAGTCCTTTGGTTGGGTGTTTGAATATTACTTAAGCTGGAACTGTATTTTTCAATTTAGTAATCCTCCCAATTACTGTGTAATCAGAGAGGCAGTGTGGTTGGGAAGTGCTTTCTTCTGGAGGTCTGGAGACCAGATCTGTCCCCACAAGCCATGTGGCCTTGAGCTCGTCAGTTCACTTTCTGAGCCTCAGTTTTGCTGTTGGGCTGTTAGGAAACCGGAGTGAATGGCCCAGCAACCTCTGATCTAGGAGGACACCTGGGCCATCCCATGCAGATGGGACGTTCAGAGTCTCTCGTGCAGCCAGGGAAGAACCTCTCTCTTCTGAGGGTCCATTATCACTAGCTCAGCCCAGCCCCTGCCCACCGCCCAACACCTCTGCTGCTCACAGGTCTGGTGCCTGGGGCTGGGGACTGCCAGAGACATTAAGCCAAGCCAGGTGGGAGGACAAGATGGGACGACATGGACAGAAGTTCATTCCCATGCAGGCAGCCAGAGCCCACCTGTAACCTGCTCCACAAATGACCTCCCACCTGCTCCTGGTTCCTTTCCCAACAACCAGGCTGAGCCATTCTACCTCCCAGATGGAAAAGCCCTCAGAACAGTGGTTCTCAAAGTAGGGTCCTGGAACAGCAGCCCTTCCCCTCACCTGCACCTCGTCCTTGTTAGACGAATGCAAATTATCCAGCCCCACTCCAGACCTACAGCTCCGGAAATTCAGGGGGTGGGGCTCGGCAGGCTGCAGGACTGAAGCCATCCGGGGGGTTCTGATGCCCCACTGTGTAAGTTGAGAAGTGCTGCATGAGAGAATCTGCAAGGGATACCCCCTAAATCAGAGAATGTCACAGCCTCCATAACAATGCAACACTTGACTCTCATACACCCCCCAAGTACTTGCCACCTCCATCTGTTCATTGCGCCCAGCACCATCCCTTCCAGGGAGAAAAGAATTGTTCTTCCCATTTTACAGAGGAAGAAACTGAGGCTCAGGGCCCGCCCAAAGTCACAACTAGCAGATGGTGGCACGAGGGACCAAACCCCGGCCTCCTCGTTCCAAGGGGCGGGCTCTCTCTTGGACACGTTGGGTTTCTGGGGCTTCTTAGACCAAGAGAGCAAATGCATGTTCCCCGGCCAGAGAGGCATTCCCCCTTGCAGCCTTCTCCCCGCTTCCCAGTTGCAATCTTAGGCACAAACATCCAGGAAACATGAATTTTGCCTGGCAGTTGAGTAAGAGCTCTGAAAGGAGTTACACGTCAGGGGTATGGGACTTTATTTCTCAATGAAATAGCCTTTTTATGGTTGGAATAAAAGTGCCAGAGGGAGCCTCATGCCAGGCAGTAGCAAGTTATTTGATAAACTCCTCCAGCCAGGGGTGGGGCTGCGTGGGAGGTGGCGGCCAGAGAGAAGATCCCCCCATTTCCAGATGCATCTTTCTCTTCAGGTTAACGCTGTGGAAGACCCCGGGGGGGGCCTCGTGGGCCACCCAGCTGGGGAAGGGCTGGCCCTGGGACCATGCCAATGCCTTCGCTCCGATACCAGGTCCCGGGAGCAGAGCTGCAGTTCAGAGAGCGAGCAGCAGGGGGCAGCATAACCCACCGTTCCAGCCCGTCTGGTGGGCGCTGCCGGGGGGCTGCGAAGCCCGGGTCCCTGAGGCTCAGCCCTCGGAGGAGATCAGCAGTAGCCCCCTCCCTGGGACCTCTTCCTCCTCCCTTCAGCCCTTCCAACCCCTTGTCCTTTCATGGCAAGGAGAGTTTGTCAACCTTACCCTGGTGGCAGCCTGTGCCCCTATCCAGATGACCATGGGGGTGGGAGTAAGTGGGAGGGGGCTTCTCCATCCCCTTGCCCACCCCGTGGCTGCTTTCTCAAAGCTTCTCCAGGGTTCGCTTTGGATTTCATTAAACCTTGGCTTCCTTCTCAGGGGTCTCTGGAGGGGTCTCTGTGTTCGTGGGTGGATGGGTGGCTTTTGTGGGCTGGGGACAATAGCCTTAGTGGTCACTGGGGGAAGGGGGACAGGATAAAAGCCTGAAGGACAAAGAGAAAGCAAGGAAACCTCCTCGTTTGAGAACGTGTGTGATTGGCAGGTTTACGGCCTCGGGAAGGTGCGTGGTATTCCGCACAATCAAGTCATTTTTAAAAATAATCTCTCTGCTTAAGTCGTACACGCTGCTAATTGCATTTTAATAAGTCTCTTAAAATCTTGCCATATTTTTTAATATCCTAATATTAGGTAAGTGATTGCGGGGGACACTGGAGGGCATGGGGAGTTTATGTAGCAGAGGAAGGGCTGTGATGAAGCCGGGGGGTGGTGGCCACCCAGTGGCCTGTGGTGTGTTGGGGGGATGGATGGGTGTCTGTGTTTGTGTGACCTGTGCAAGATCCGGGGGCTGTGAGTGTCCACAGACAGGGCTTCCCCTGGCCACAGCCCTGGACAGTGGGCCCCGTCTTCAGCCGCAGTGCCAGAAATCACTTATTACACCTGCTGGGGTCCTGCAGTCATAGGGGACAGACAGGCTTCCTCCTTCCTTTTCATCCTCTGGCCCCAAACTAGAACATCTGAACGAAGGGGACCTTCAGCCCAGTTCCTCTTCTCCTCTTTTCCCCAGGATGCAGGCCTTGAGCCCAGAGAGGGCAGGTGACTTGGCCAAGGCCACGTAGTAAGAAGGGGACCGGGGGGAAAGTCAGACCCAGTCTTGAGAGGGGCAGAGGAGGAACTGCCTTGTCCCTCTCATTGCAGCACAGGGCGCTGGCTGCACCATCCAGCCCTAGCACCCTTCCACACACACTAGATGCTCTGACCTCCCCGTGGGGAGAAGGTGGGTGGTTGCTGGTGGTGGCTGACATTCCTGGAGCCCTTACTATGTACGTGCCAGGCACCCTGCTGAGCACATTCCCCTGAACAGCCGTATGGGTTGAGTATTTTAGGATTCCTGGGTGGACCCACAGCTAAGAAATGGCAGAGCTGGGATTTGAACCCACAGTCGCTCCTGTGCCTGGCTGGGGAAGGTTCTTGACCACCATTGGATGGGAGGCTGAGCTGGGATCCAAGCACATTCTACATCTCCGAATGCCCAGGGCCAGGGAGGACCATGCTGGGAACAGCAGGGGAGAGTGGCAGAGGCAGGGAGGTAGGGCGTTGGGTGCCTACGGTCTTTTTCTCCTGACCCCTCTGTTACTACAGGGCAGGGTCCCAAGGCCAAGATCAACAGCAACCCTTTTCCGCAGAGCCCCTGGAGGTCAGAGGCCTGGGAAGGCGGTGGCCTGGGGTTGCAGGTCTCAGACCTTAGCCACACTCTGGGTTTCCGGAGGCCCCCTGAGGCACCCGCCAGCCTCCATTGGCCCTGGCCTTCCTCCTCCCTCCTTCTCCCTCCCCTTCCTCCATACACGCCATGGGCCCGGGTGGGAGGCACATGTTGAACGAACTTCTGAACAGGAAGTCAGCGTCCAGGTCGTCCCGAGTCCCTTTTCATGTGGTTTCTTTAATCCCCCAGGCTGGGTTTCAGAAGCGTTTTACAGTTTCAGTTTTACAAAGCTACGCTCCCTTTAATGTTGGCGTTTTTCAGGAGGTGGGGGCAGAGCGGCTTCAGTCAAAACATGTGTGTTTTACATCAGCCAGCTGCGGACAGGGCGGCCCAAGGCGGGAGGCAGCAATGTGGCTTCCAGGCTCCGCGCGGGGTCCTTGGGTAGATGCATCTACTGGGCTCTCTACCTCTCCCCTCCTGGGCTCTGCTTTCCTGCCTCCCTGAGTCCCTTTCTCCTGTCCATGGGGCCAGGGGGGCCAGGGCACTCCTTTCCAGCCCCTTCCCACCTGAGCTCTCATCTGGTCAATACAGATCTTCGTGCTGGTTTCTGCTGCCGAGACACCAGCGTGCTGATCTTCCGCCACACCCTGAGCTGTATCCTCCAACCACCTGGGTTTTCATTTACTTAGTATTTTCCCTTAAATCACTGCACTTCTTTCACTTACGTAGATAGTACCTAAGCAAAAATGTCCCTGAAATTGTGAATTTGATGTGCTAGTTACATCTATCTGCTCTAATACACAATAAAACAAATCTAAAACTATTAAGGCATTAAAAAAGATGAAGATCATCACGCCAGCCTCGCATGCTTCTGGAAATCCTGCCTCCATCCCCCTTCCGTGGCAGAGAAGACGAAGGTCAGGAGGTGAGGTGGCCCGTCCGAGGCCATGGGGTTGGTGAGAGTCCTACCTGACTGGTCTGCCTCCGAGGCCAGCATTGGATGTGCCATGAGTCATTTCCAGGGCTGGCTTCTTGGCCGCGCAGTTTCAGGCTTTAGAGGAGCCGCCTGGGGCTCTGTGAGCACACCAAGGAGAGGGGCTGAATTCCCTGGCAGTGTGGGCGAGTGGAAAGAACACAGACTTGGAATCAGTCAGACCTGGGATCAGATCCCGGCTGCACTAACTCCTAAGACTGTGATCGTGGGCAAGCATCTCCATGGCTTTGAGCTTTGGTCTCCTCCTCTGTGAAATGGGGATGACCACGCCGGCCTGGAAACAGCAATGCCAGGGTCAGAGACACACCGGGACAGAGCCCGCATAGGCCAGGCCTGCAAACCCAGCGGTCATTCGCAAGCCGTCAGGGCTTGCTTCTTATCCACTGTGCTCCTTGTCGCCAGCCTGGTTTCCATCTCTCCTCTCCTACCCACAGGAGGCAGCAGGAGGTCCAGGGAAGGAGGATCAGGAGTAAAGGTGCATGCCCAGAGGGGCTCACGGGCCCTCCCACCCTCTGTCCCTGCGCTGCCTGGGAGCAGAGCAAGTCCTGTGTGGGAGGATGCTGTGACCAGCAGTGCAGTCTGCGCCCTGCAGGGAGAAGGAGGAAGACAAAGGTGGCTCTCCCTGCCCACAGAGGCGGGGTGACTCGGGGGCTCCAGAGGCTGTTTGGATAGTGGGGAGGGCCTAGGATACCCAATCCATGCTGCCTGAAATGATGGGGGGGTCCAGTATTGCAGAGGCCACCCCCCCCGGTAAAGCAGAGGCCCTGACCCCTGCTGGCCCCAGAGCTTTGCTGCTACCCAGAGCCCCCAGCTGCTTGAGGGGCTTTGCCTCCATAGTGGCCAGGGGGTCTCTGGAGCATGACGCCTCGGATCTGAGCTGCTGTTCTCTGGCCACAGAGCGAAGTGGTCTGGCTTCCCCCAGTGCCAAGGGTTGCCCCCAAAGGATCTGGGAGAGTGGAGGAGGCTGATGTCAGGCCAGAACACAGAGGGACAGGACCTAGGGGTGGGCACTGTTCTAGCCGCTGATTCTCTCCCTTCAGAGCCTGGGGGCAGTTAAGAGACCTTGAAGAATGCAGTAGTGATGACGATGATGATGGGGAGGCTGGTTAAATGCACTGAGCACTTGCTATGTGCCGGACCCAGTGCTAAGTATTTTATTTTTTTGAGGCAGGGTCTCACTCTGTCACCCAGGCTGGAGTGCAGTGGTGTGATCTCGGCTCACTGCAACCTCCACCTCCCTGGTTCAAGTGATTCTCTTGCTCAGCCTCCCGAGTAGCTGAGACTACAGGCGCACGCTACCACGCCTGGCTAATTTTTGTATCTTTAGTAGAGATGGGGTTTCGCCATGCTGGCCAGGCTGGTCTCTATCTCCTGACCTCAAGTGATCCACCCACCTCAGCCTCCCAAAGTGCTGAGATTACAGGCGTGAGGCACCGCGCCTGGCTGCAGTGCTGAACATTTTACACAGTCATTTCATTCCATCTGCTCTGTGACACACAGTGGGAGGGCATCTAGAATAGTGCCAGCTCAGAGTAGGCCCTCAACGAATACTTAAGAAAGAGGCTTGGAGAGGGTGAGAGATCCACCTGATTCTCAGCCTCCGTGTTCTTACTGTGTTTGTCCTTCAGGGCTGGCCGCTAGGGCGGGCATCCAGGTGTTGGCAGAGGAGAGGTTTGGGGCCGCAGGTTCTGCACAGCGCACCTGCCAGCTCTTCCTGAGGGAGGCTGTGGCTGTTCCTTTCGGGTGGCTCTGTGGGATGGCCATCCCCCAGGGCTGAGGATGCCTTGTCCACTTACCCCAAGCCACCCAGGGGAGCAACACCCTCAGCCTAGGGCCTCTTCTGCTCCCCCTGGGGCAGTGTAGGGCTGGGCCTGGCCCTGCTGCAGCTGCGTGGGGCCCAGGGAGGAGAAAATCAAAGGCAGCCCATGTGGGTCCTGCTTTCATCTCCCGGCTTCAAAGAGGTGCAAACAAACCCTGTCCCCGTGCCAGGCAGCAGCTCCCTCCTCACCGCCCAGCCTGCTCTTTCTCTTCTCCTCCTCTTTCCCCGGAAACCAGCAGGCCTCAGTCCTGGTTCCAGGAGCACCCCAGAGGGGCCCGACTCCTGGCTGTGTGCGAGAGGCTGGGCAGGGCTGGCAAGGAAGGAAAGGGGAGGCTCTGGCAGGCCGAGAGAAAGGGGGCTGGGACCCTCTCGCCTGCGCACCCTCTGGAAGCTGGGGGTTTATCCAACCCAGACGTAACCTTCCAATCTAGAACTGTACTGTCCAAGACTATGGCCACCTGTGGCTCCTAAGCACCAGTCTCCTGTGTCTAAATGCCCTATAAGTAAAAGATGCACAGGACTGCTCAGCTTTGGTGCAATCGAAGGAATGTGAAATATCTCATGCATCATTTTACCGCTGACTATGGGCTGACAGGATAATATTTTGGAGCTACTGGGTTTAAAAAAACACGTTGTTAAAATTAATTTCACTTGGTACTTCTTACTCTTTTTTTTTTTTTTTTTTTTTGAGACGGAGTTTTGCTCTGTCTCCCAGGTTGGAGTGCAATGGCGCGATCTCGGCTCACTGCAACTTCTGCCTCCGGGTTCAAGCGATTCTCCTGCCTCAGCCTCCTGAGTAGCTGGGATTATAGGCATGTGCCACCACAACCAGCTAATTTTGTATTTTTTAGTAGAGATGGGGTTTCTCCATGTTGGTCAGGCTGGTCTCGAACTCCTGACCTCAGATGACCCGCCCGCCTCAGCCTCCCAAAGTGCTGGGATTACAGGCGTGAGCCACCATGCCTGGTGGTTTGTTTTATTTGTGTTGGATTGTTTTGTTCTAGACAATATTCCCATGTTGTTCTTTTTGATTTTTTCAAGATGGAGTCTTGCTCTGTCGCCCAGGCTGGAGTGCAGTGGCATGATCTCGGCTCACTGCAACCTCTGCCTCCCAGGTTCAAACAATTCTCCCGCTCCAGCCTCCCTTGGAAGCTGGGATTACAGGCACGCATCCCACGCCCAGCTAATATTTGTATGTTTAGTAGAGATGGGGTTTCACCTTGTTGGCCAGGCTGGTCTCGAACTCCTGACCTCAGGTGATCCACCCACCTTAGCCTCCCAAAGTGCTGGGATTATAGGCGTGAGCTACCGTGCCTAGCAATATTCCCATTGTGCAGATGAGGGTCCTTGAGGCTCAGAGGGATTTTGGCACATGGCTCCCAGGTGCTGCTCGTAAAAATCATGAATGAATGAATGAATGAATGAATGAATGCATGAATGAATGAATGTATGCATAAATGAATGAATGCATGGATGAATGAATGAAAACCTAGTCCTGGCTACTGGGGAGACACAGGTGAAACCTGTCCCTGTTGCTGCCCTCAAGGAGCTCCCAGTCCAGAGTCTAGTCCAGTCTAGGAAGGAGAGGTAGTGGTGGAATCAGAGACCCCTGCATTCTGGGGGACCCCAAGGCCTCTGCACAGTAGGGCGGGGAGTGGTAAATGGCTCCTGGGTCCACATCCTGGCTTCGCTGCTTCCTGGTTGTATGACCTTGGGAGAGTTACTTAACCTATTTATGCCTCAGTTTTCTCCTCTGTGAAATGGGGGTGATAATAATTATCATTACCACGGAAGCAGCTCACTCTTGGGTTTCTGTGAGGATGAAGGGAGTTAACACACTTGACTCAGGCAGGGCAGAGCTTTGCGCACAGTGCGTGCAACCTGGTGATAATTAGTTATAATTCGGGACAAATGCTGTCCATCACGTGTCACCTGGTCCTGACAGCAGCACCTAGGAGGGCTGAAGGCAGTGTCCTGCCCTGGAGAGAGAGCCGCACTCCCAGCCGGTCCCAGGCTGCCACCACCTGGAGGGGAGAGCAGAGGGACTCTGTGACTTTCCCTCCAAATCGTTTCTTTGGGTCCGCTTGGGCAGCGCCTGGAGTCCCTGCTCTCTGGGCTTCGTCTCCCGGCCTCGCCTGCCACCCGTCATCTCTTTGCTCCATGACACACCCACCCTTACCCTACCCTATCCCAGCTCTGTCCCTGAGGCCCTGGGGCCTTTGGAAGTGGCTTTGAAGAGAAACGCCCTCCAGGTAAACACAACTTTGTCTTGCTTCTGTGCTCTCAGGACAGACAGAGCCTCTGGTTCACTCCTGGTTACCAAGGACCTCCCAGGGAGGGTTGGTGGGAGGTGGGGGTGGGGAGCAGGGAGCCCAACACAGTGCCTGATGCACGGGAGGGCCCACCCCAGGAGGTGAAGGGAAACAGGCCTAGGGGATAGCGGGGTTCCTGGAGGTCTGGGCGGGACCTGGCAGGCTGTGGGTGGGCACTATGAAAGCACAGGCCCCCAAGCTGCAGGAGCAGCCAGAGGAAAGGTCTGAGGAGACATCTGGGGGCAGCGAGATGATCCATCACATTCATGGTGAGCCCAGGACCCTCTGGAGCCTGGATAGACCCCAAGCATCCCCCGGACTGTGGGGGGACACTTGGGACCCACACCTGACACAGCCTTCCAATCTAGAGCTGCGCTGTCCTGGACGACAGCCACCCGCGCCTCCTGAGCACCAGTCTTCCGTGTCTGAATGAGGTTGTCGAGGACCCCACTGAGCAGGATTTGCTGAAGCCTGAGGGAAGGGGTGGGGGCTGTTCCCACAACTTGGCAGGGGTTGGGGGCACCCAGAGACGGTAGCAGGAAGCGGGATGATTAGAACCAAACGCGGCCGATGGGAACCAGATGTGCTGAGGTTTTGGGGGCTCTTCCAGAGAGAGATGTTTTTCTTTTCCACTGAAGCTGTAGATGGGGGAAGAGAAGGGCACAGGCTGTTTGTTCCTCCCTGCTCCCCCAACCTCCTACCCAGTGTGGCATCAGGGCGTTCTGCAGCCCCAGCTGCCAAAAGGTAATGAGAGCCACACCTGGAGGCGATTTGCATAACTGCACCTGTGGTGCCCTAGGACAGTTTCTGGGGAGAGGGCTGGGCAGGACCTATATGGATGTGGATGCAAGGGTCAGGAGACAACAGCCCCCAGCCCAGTCCAACCCTCCCTCGCTCACCCTGCAGGCCTGGGGATGCTTGGGGTCCAGAGGGTGCTTCATGGTAGCCCAGAGGCTCTGGGCTCCAGAGGGTGCTTCATGGTAGTCTCTCCTGCTGGCAGACCCCATGACTGCTCAGCCTCACTACTCACGCTCAGTGCCCCTGCTCCAGCCACTTCTTCCAGGAAGCCCTCTGGGTCCTCAGGTTAGATCAGTCACCTTCTCTGGGCTCTGGAATGCAGTGGCGCCATTGTGGCTCACTGCAACCTCCACCTCCAGGGTTCGAGCCATTCTCCTGCCTCAGCCTCCCAAGTAGCTGGGATTACAGGTGCATGCCACCACGCCTGGCTAATTTTTGTATTTTTAGTAGAGACAGGGTTTTGCCATGTTGGCCAGGCCCATCTCTAACTCCCAACCTCAAGTGATCTGCCCGCCTTGGCCTCCCAAAGTGTTGGGATTACAGGCATGAGTCACTGTGCCTGATCTTCTCTGGGTTCTGACACTGGGTTAGAGCTTCCAATATTTCCTGTGGTGGATTATAACTCCCTCTCCCAGTGAGCAGTTATCCAACTTAGACACCCTCCCCAGCTGCACTCAGCACTGGACCTAATAGGGTACTGCCTGTGGCCACACCCGCCTGCCTCCCCAGGCCTCCCCAGGCCTCCCCAGATCCCAACCCTCCCTCATGGACACCTTCTAACACTCTACTCCTGGGGCCACTGTGAATTTCATATATATATATATCACACACACATACATACAGTAAATTGGTTTTTTAAAATCAAGTCAGTCACTTGAAAGAAAAGCACTCATTGCAAAAATTACAAACCCCAGAGGCATAGAGAGTAAAACACAAAAGACCCCTTTGCTTGGACTGGTCCCAGTCACTCCCTTCCTCATGGCAACTTCTGTTAGATTTGTGTAAGCTAAGGTATCCAGTCTTTTGGCTTCCCTGGGCCACAGTGGAAGAAGAGCTGTCTTGGGCCACACATAAAATACACTAACACTAATGATAGCTGATGAGCTAAAAAAAAAATCACAAAAAATCTCATAATGTTTTAAGAAAGTTTATGAATTTGTATTGGGCTGCATTCAAAGCCATCCCATGCCACAGGTTGGGTAAGCTTGGTATAGAGCTTTCTAAATTGTGTGTGTGTATGTGTGTGTGTGTGTGTGTGTGTGTGTGTGTTAAAAAATATACATATAGGCTGGGTGCGGTGGCTCACACCTGCAATCCCAGCACTTTGGGAGGCCGAGGTGGGTGGATCACTTGAGATCAGGAGTTTGAGACCAGCCTGGCCAACATGGTGAAACCCTGTCTCTACTAAAAATACAAAAATTAGCCAGGCGTGGTGGCACACGCCTGTAGTCCCAGCTACTTGGGAGGCTGAGGCAGGAGAATTGCTTGAACCCAGGAGACAGATGGAGGTTGTAGTGAGCCGAGATCATGCCACTGCACTCCAGCCTGGGTGACAGTGCAAGACTTCATCTAAAAAAATACATATATATATAAACATTATATACTATTATATAATATTTATATAATTATAAATATTAACATAACATAAAATTTACAATCTTAACCTTTTTTTTTTCTTGTTAGAGACAGGGTCTCACTAGATTGCCCAGGTCTCAAACTTCTGGCCTCAAGCGATCCTCCTGTCTCAGCCTCCCCAGGTGCTGGGATTACAGGCATAAACCACTGCACCCAGCTGATCTTAACTGTTTTTTAGTGTACGAGTGCACGGGTTCAGTGGCACTAAGTACATTCACGTGGTTAGGCAACCACTGCCACCATCCACTTCTAGAACTTTTTTATCTTTCCCAACTGAAACTCTGCACCCATTAAGCACTAACTTCCTATTCCCCCCTGCCCGCAGCTACTGGTAACCGCTACCTTACTTTCTGTCTCTGTATTAGTCTGCTTGTGTTGCTATAAAGAAATACCTGAGGCTGGGTAACTTATAAAGAAAAGAGGTTTAATTGGCTCACAGTTCTACAGGCTGTGCAAGCATGGCTCCAGCATCTGCTCCTGGTGAGGCCGCAGGAAACTTCCAATCATGGCACAAGGCCAAAAGGAAGCAGGCGTGTCACTTGGCGAGAGCAGGAGCAAGAGGTGGGGAGAGGTAGCATGCTCTTTTTATTTATTTATTTATTTATTTTTGAGATGGAGTCTCTATCTGTCACCCAGGCTGGAGTGCAGTGGCGCGATCTTGGCTCACTGCAACTTCCACCTCCCAGGTTGAAGCCCTCCTCCCGCCTCTGCCTCCCAGGTAGCTGGGATTACAGGCGCACACCACCACGCCCAGCTAATTTTTGTATTTTTAGTAGAGACAGGGTTTCTCCATGTTGGCCAGGCTGGTCTCGAACTCCTGGCCTCAAGTGATCCACCCGCCTCGGCCTCCCAAAGTCCTGGGATTACAGATGTGAGCCACCATGCCCAGCCTCATGGTCTTTTTTTGTTGTTGCTGTTGAGACAGATTCTCACTCTGTCTCCCAGGCTGGAGTGCAGTGGCGCGATCTCACTCACTGCAACCTCTGCCTCCCGGGTTCAAGTGATTCTTGTGCCTCAACCTCCCGAGTAGCTGGGATCACAGACGTGGGCCACCACGCCTGGCTAATTTTTGTATTTTTAGTAGAGACGGGGTTTCGCCATGTTGGCCAGGCTGGTCTCAAACTCCTGTCCTCAGGTGATCCTCCCACCTTGGCCTCCCAACGTGTTGGGGTTACTGGCTTGAGCCACCGCACCCGGCCTCATGCTCTTTTAAACAACCAGATCTTGCATGAACTGAGAGAGAGAACTCGCTAATCCATGAGGATGGCACCAGGACATTCGTGAGGGATCCCCCACCATGACCCAAACACCTTCCACCAGCCCCACCTCCAACATTGGGGATTATATTTCGACATGAGATTTGGAGAGGACAAACATCCAAACCACATCAGTCTCTGTGAATCTGACCACTCTGAGGACCTCATGTAGGTAGAATCCTACGTTCTTTTGCCTTTGTGTTTGACTTAGTTCCCTTATAGCATAATGTCTTCAAGGTTCATGCCTGTTGTAGCGTATGTCAGAATTCCCTTCTAAATCTTTTAATTAAAACATTTTTTTTTTGAAGAGAGTCTCATTCTGTCACTCAGGCTGAGGTGCAGTGATGTTACCACAGCTGACTGCAGTCTCAAACTTCTGGGCTCAAGCGATCCTCCTGCCCTTAACCTCCCAAGTAGCTGGGACTACAGGCATGTGCTACCACGTCGAGCTAATTTTTAAAAGTGTTTTGTAGGCCGGGCGTGGTGGCTCACGCCTGTAATCCCAGCACTTTGGGAGGCCGGGGCGGATGGTTCACAAGGTCAGGATTTCAAGACCATCCTAGCGAACATGGTGAAACCCCATCTTTATTAAAAATACAAAAAATTAGCTGAGCATGGTGGCACGCGCCTGTAGTCCCAGCTACTCGGGAGGCTGAGGCAGGAGAATTGCTTGAACCCTGGAGGTGGAGGTTGCAGTGAGCTGAGATTGGTTGTGCCACTGCACTCCAGCCTGGGCAACAGAGCAAGACTCCGTCTCAAAAAAAAAAAATGCTTTGTGGTAACAGGGTCTTACTATGTTGCCCAGGCTAGTCTCAAATTCCTGGTTTCAAGGGATCCTCCTGCTTCAGTCTCCCAACGTGTTGGGATTACAGATATGAGCCACCCTGTCCGGCCCAAAAGATATTTCTTACTCTGAAGTCACAGTCAAGAATGTTGAGAAACCTGGCCTGAATTTCCATACCAGCCAAGTGCTCTAGTGTGGCAAGCACAATTCCTGCCCCAAGACACACAGGCTTTCCTCTTGAGGTCCCTTCTGCTGCTGCTGCCCTTGTCTTAGGTTTTTGCCACCTCTTGTTGGCTATTTTTTTTTTTTTAAGTCAGAGTCTCGCTCTGTCGCCCAGACTGGAGTGCAGTGGCGCGATCTAAGCTCACTGCAAGCTCTGCCTCCCGGGTTCACGCCATTCTCCTGCCTCAGCCTCCCGAGTAGCCGGGACTACAGGTGCCCGCCACCACGCTGGCTAATTTTTTGTATTTTTAGTAGAGACGGGGTTTCACCGTGTTAGCAGGGATGGTCTGGATCTCCTGACCTCGTGATCTGCCCGCCTTGGCCTCTCAAGTGCTAGGATTACAGGCGTGAGCCACTGCACCTGGCCTTTTTTTTTTTGAGACGGAGTTTCGCTCTTATCGCCCAGGCTGGAGTGCAGTGGCATGATCTCCACTTACTGCAACCTCCACCTCCCAGGTTCAAGTGATTCTCCTGCCTCAGGCTCCCGAGTAGCTGGGATTACAGGCACTGCCACCATGCCCAGCTAATTTTTTGTGTTTTTTTTTGTATTTTTTTTTTAATAGAGATGGGGTTTCACCATGTTGGCCAGGCTGGTCTCAAATTCCTGACCTCAGGTGATCCACCTGCCTTGGCCTCCCAAAGTGCTAGGATTACAGGTGTGAGCCACCGTGCCTTCCCCGGCCCTGCCCCCTGCCCCCCGCCCTTTTTTTTTTTGAGACAGAGTCTCATTCTGTCGTCCAGGCTGGAGGGCAGTGGCACAATCTCAGCTCACTGCAGACTCCACCTCCCGGGTGCAAGCGATTCTCCTGCCTCAGCCTCCCAAGTATCTGGGATTACAGATGCTCCCTACCACGCCTGGCTGATTTTTGTGGGTTTAGTAGAGATGAGGTTTTACCATGTTGGCCAGGCTGGTCTGGAACTCTTGGCCTCAAATGATCCACCCGCCTCAGCCTCCCAAACTGTTGGGATTACAGGTGTGAGCCACTGCACCTGGCCAGTTTTTGGCACCTTTTAACTCAGCTGAAATACTCCCTTCTCTGGAAAGCCTCCCTGTTCCTCTCCAATGCCTGGAACACTCTCTCTCTCTTGGGTTCACCCTCCCATGTTTGGTCTCACTTTCCCTGACAACAGCTGAGCACACACTGTCCTGCAGGGTGGGTGACTGGGCCTTCTGACCTGAAAGTATGCTCCTCTAGGAAGGGGACCACCCCACACCTGTCCCATGTGGGTGTCTAACAGTGCCACTGAACACAGAAGGGCCAGGGCCAGGCTTCCTGACAATAACCATGACAATGCTGGTGCAGTGGTGATGTGCTGGTGACCGTAATTCGTGGTCATCGTAGGGAACAGTTTTCATGCTCATGGGCCACCCAACACCCTGTGAACCCTCTTTTTAGAGTGGAGGCATCTGTTCCAGTAGGAGTCCTGCTCTCGCAAGGTAGAAGTCAGAAATTCACTTTGCCAGCCTCCCTTGCAGCTAGAGTGTGCCCATGTGACCTGGTCTCCACCAATCAAGATTTCTACTTGGAAGAGGTGTGGGCAGGCTCTGTGCTGATGGAGCTTGGGAGGGAGACACCCAGAGTTCAGAAGCAGCAGTGGTGGTGTCCTGGCAGGGGCATTCCTGACAACTTACGGTGGCTTGAAGCAGCATCCCCATGCTCAGCAACAGCAGCTGAAGTCACTCTTCCAGAGCATCCCTGGGTGCTAGTCTGGCCTCCAAGTCTGATCCTGTGGCCCCTCTAGAGAGTTTGTGAGTTACCTAGTGCCCCATTTTTCAGGTGAATTGAAGTAATATTTACACATAGTAGAATTTACTTCTTTTATGCATATAGTTCTATACACCTTAACAAATTTACACAGTCATGTAGCTACCACCACAATCAAGATACAGAACTCACAAAATCTCTAAGTGCCCCTTGGTAGTCAAGCCCAGTGGTGTGCTAGAGTTGGTTAGTATCAGTTCATGGGAGCCAGTTGTTAGGTTTTGAGGAACTTTGCAAGCTGTTTCTTAAACATAGTTATCATTAAACATTAAATTATATAAACTAGGGTGGGCGCGGTGGCTCACGCTTATAATCCCAGCACTTTGGGAGGCCGAGGCGGGCGGATCACGAGGTTGGGAGATCGAGACCATCCTTGTTAACACGGTGAAACCCTGTCTCTACTAAAAATATATTCGAAAAAATTAGCCGGGCATGGTTGTGGGTGCCTGTAGTCCCAGCTACGCGGAGAGGCTGAGGCAGGAGAATGGTGTGAACCCAGGAGGCAGAGCTTGCAGTGAGCCAAGATTGCGCCACTGCACTCCAGCCTGGGCGACAGAGCAAGACTCTGTCTCAAAAAAAAAAAAATGATTTAAACTAACAAAAAATTTTATTAAAACAAAGGTAATAAGGCCAGGCACGGTGGTTCATGCATGTAATCCCAGCACTTTGGGAGGCCAAGGTGGGCAGATTGCTTGAGCCCAGGAGTTTGAGGCCAGTCTGGGAAACAACATCTCTGCTAAAAATACAAATAATAGCCAGGCGCGGTGGTACTCATCTGTGCTCTTAGCTACTTGGGAGGCTGAGGTGGGAGGATCAATTGAGCCTTGGAGGTTGAGGCTGCAGTGAGCCATGACTGCACCATTGCACTCCAGCCTGAGTGACAGAATGAGACCCTGTCTCAATAAATAAAATAAATAAATAAAACAAAGGTAATAAACCTACCACCTCCTAATTATTTTGCTACATTTTACTGTTTAGATGCCCTTGAGATTATTTATTTGTATATTATTATTATTATTGTTAAGAGATGAGAGTCTTACTGTGTTGACCACACTGGTCTTGAACTTCTGGCCTCAAGCAATCCTCCCACCTCAGCCTCCTAAAGTGTTACGATTACAGGCATGAGTCACTGCACCTACCTGAGATTATTTATGTCCATTGTATCTATATGGTATAAATACTATCTAATGATGTGCTAATGTACAGCTCTTCTCAACTCTGAATTCAGTGACCCCATGTGAGCAGCTTAAAATTGGCCATGGTTGGAGTATTTATATCAGAGACATTGGCAAATGCTACAAATCAAGGTCTGATTTTATTGTTTTGTTGATAGTCTAGACATGAGAAAGTAGCGGAGAAAAGGCAGATAATACAGATTAAACTTATAAGTGTGGTATGTCTGTTGCCATTACATTGAGAATAACACAAAAAATTAAGGAAACATTCTTTCAGTATTTAAAAACTATGATCTGATTCAGCAAAGAAGTCACTCACATCATTGATGAACTAATGAAGTTCTGACATGTATCTTTGTTGTTTTATTTTTGTCTTACTCTTGTCAAATGGTGGCTTCCCAAATACGGCCAGTGCAACCTGCTGATAAGACAAAGCTGGGTTTATTGCTTACTATAGGAAGGGAGAACATCACGTTGACAGGGCTTTGTCGCTATTTCAAAGTGGGAAGGCAAAGTCGGAATCCATTAAGAACTAGAAGTTTGGTTTAAGGAGGGTCTTTCCATGCAGGAGTTTGATTAGGATTGTGTTAGGAGCTGGGCGCGGTGGCTCACACCTGTAATCCCAGCACTTTGGGTGGTTGAGGCCAGTGGATCACTTGAGGTCAGGAGTTCAAGACCAGCCTGGCCAACATGATGAAACTCTGTCTCTACTAAAAATACAAAAATTAGCCAGGCATGGTTGGGGGTTGGGCTGTAGTCCCAGCTACTCAGGAGGCTGAGGTACTGCTGCACTCTAGCCTGGGTGACAGAGCGAGACTGTGTCTCAAAAACAAAACAACAAAACAACAAAAAACAGGATTATGTTAGGGTCACAACAAAACAGTCCAGGATTGGTGGAGACAGCAAGGTGAGGGTCTGTGACACAGGGCAGTCTAAGAATCTCAGGGTGCTGCCTGTCAATACTTCCCATTGAGGAATTGGTGGGTCTTATGGGAAGTTTCTCTAATGCACAATCAAGTCATTTGTGTGGGCAAGAGTCTCCCAGAATAGCACGGAGGCAATGGAATAATGCAGTCTTGTTGTACACTGTCATTTGTTTGAAGGGAGATAGTTTCAGTCTTCAGTGTCCAAGGTGTATGTTAGGGTAGGTGTTTTTTTTGTTTGTTTGTTCGTTTATTTGTTTGTTTGTTTGGAGTGCAGTGGCATGATCTTGGCTCACTGCAACCTCTGCCTCCCAGGTTCAAGTGATTCTCCTGCCTCAGCCTCCTGAGTAGCTGGGATTACAGGCACCTGCCACCATGCCCAGCTAATTTTTGTATTTTTTAGTAGAGATGGGATTTCACTATGTTGGCCAGGCTGGTCTCAAACTCCTGACCTCATGATCCGCCTGCCTCGGTCTCCCAGAATGCTGGGATTACAAGCGTGAACCACCGCATCCAGCCGGGTAGGTGGAGTGCCCAGGCTGGAGTGCAGTGGCGCAATCACGGCTGACAGCAGCCGTGACCCTCAGGTGATCCTCCCACCTTGGCCTGCCAAGTAGCTGGGAAAACAAGCGCATGCCACCACACCTGGCTAAGTTTTTTATTTTTTGTAGAGATGGGATTTTGCCACATTGCCCAGGCTGGTCTCAAACTCCTGAGCTCAAGGAATCCAACCACCTTGGCCTCCCAAAGTGCTGGGATTACAGGCATGAGCCACCGCTCCCAGCCCCAGTGGTTTTAATTGTTACTCCTTAATGTTAAGTAGAATATCAACCAACATTCACATTGGATCTGCACTTGTTTGTCAACTGCAGCCACAGGTTGGTTCTAGTTACATGAATTTAGCAAAACTGAAGCACTCTGTGAGAATCAACTGGCTATATGAAATTTACTTTTTTTTTTAAACAGTCTCACTCTGTCACCCAGGCTGGAGTGCAGTGGTAAGATCTCAGCTCCCTGCAACTTTCGCCTCCCAGGTTCAAGCAATTCTCCTGCCTTAGCCTCCCGAGTAGCTGGCATTGCAGGTGTGCACCGCTATGCCTGGCCAATTTTTGTATTTTTAGTAGAGACGGGGTTTCATCATATTGGCCAGGCTGGTCTCGAGCTCTTGACCTCCATGATCCTCCTGCCTTGGCCTCCCAAAGTGCTGGGATTACAGGCATGAGCAGCTGTACCCGGCCTGAAATTTTCAATTTATCATTTGTAAGTTATGGGCTATAAATTCAGCAAAGTTGCAGGAGACAAGATCAACACACAAATATCAGTTGTGTTTCTATACACCAGGAATGGGCAAACTGAAAAGGAAATAAAACAATTCTATTTACAACGGCATCCGAATACCTAGGAAAAAAATTTAACCTAGGAGTTGAAAAACTTGTACACTGAAAACTACAAAACATTGCTGAAAAACACTGAAGACTTGATTAAATGGAAAGACATCCCATGTTCATAGATTGGAAAACTTAGTATTGCTAAGATGGCTATTCTCTTCAAAGCAATCTACAGATTCTAGTGCAATCCCTATTAAAATTCCAATGGTCTTTTGGGGCAAAAATAAAAAAGCTGACCCTTACATTCATATGGAATTTCAAGAGGCCCCAAATAGTCAAAACAAGAAACAAAGTCGGAGGAATATACTAGTTTGCTTGGGCTGCCATAACAAAGTAACACAGACTGGGCAGCTTAAACAATAGAATGTATTTTCTCACAATTTTGTAGGTTGAAGTCCAAGATCAAGGTGTTAGGCAGTTTTGGTTTCTTTCGAGGCCTCTCTACTTGGCTTGCAAATGGCTCTCTTCTCTCTGTGTCTTCACGTGGTCTTCTGTCTGTGTGTGTCTATATTCAATTTCCTCTTCTTGTAAGGACACCACTCCTGTTGGACTAGGTCCCACCATAATGTAATCATTTTAACTTGGTTACCTCTCTAAAGAAATTATCTCCAAATACAGTCACATTTTGAGGTATACTGGGAGCTAGAACTTCAACATAAGAATTTTGGGGGTAGAGACACAATTCAGCCCATAACAAAGGGTTACATTTCCAGATTTCAAAATTTACTACAAAGCAACGGTAATCAAAATGGTGTGATACTGGCATAAAGACAGACATGTAAACCATTGGAACAGAACTGAGAGTCCGAGCTGGGTAGTGGCTCATCCCTGTAATTTCAGTCCTTTGGGAGACCAAAGCAGAAGGATCGCTTGAGGGCAGGAGTTTGAGACCAGCCTGGGCAACATAGCAAGACTCTGTCTCTACAAAAAATAAAAATAAAATAAAATTAGGCATGGTGGTGTGTGCCTGTAGTCCTAGCTACTCATGAGGCTGAGGTGGGAGGATCGCCTGGGCCCAGGAGTTCAAGGCTGCAGTGAGCCATGATTGTGCCACTGCACTCCAGTCTGAGTTACAGAACAAGAGCCTGACTCTAAAAAAAAAAAAAAAAATTGAGATTTAATATCCAGAATATCTAAATAACTCTTACAGCTCAACAAGAAAATAATACACAATGCAATTTTAAAATGGGAATAATAATTGAATAGATATTTCTCCAAAAAAGATATACAAACGGCCAAAAGCACAGGAAAAAATATTCAACATCACTGGTCATTAAGGAAATGCAAATCAAAACAATAGTGAGGCCAGGTGCGGTGGCTCACTCCTGTAATTCTAGCATTTTGGGAGGCCAAAGTGGGTGAATTGCTTGAGCCCGAAAGTCAGACCAGCCTGGGCAACATGGTGAAACACCCTCTCTACCAAAAAAGATACAAAAATTAGCCGGGCATAGTGGCACACGCCTGTAGTCCTAGCTACTCAGGAGGCTGAGGCGAGAGGATCACTTGAGCCCAGGAGGCAGAGGTTGCCGTGAGTTGAGATCTTGCCACTGCACTCCAGCCTGGGTGAAAAACAAAAACAAAAGCCAATAGTGAGATACCATTTCATATTCACTAGGATGACTATAATTTCTTTAAAAGGAAAATCAGTGTTGACTGTGTGGAGAAATAGGAACCCTCATCCATTGCTCATAGGAATGTAAAATGGCGCTGTAGCAGCCTCAGGAGACTGGCTGCTTAACTCAAAAAGTTAAACATACAATTACCATATGACTTAGCAATTTAATTACTAGGCATATAACCAAGAGAAAAGAGGACATGTCCACACAGAAACTTGTTGGTGAATGTTTGTAGCAGTGTTATTCATATAGCCGAAGACTGCAAACAACCCACATGTCCATCAGTGGATGAATGGATAAACAAACCGTGGTATATTCATATAATGGAATATTATTCAGCCATAAAAAGGGATGAAGTATTGATAGATGCTACAACTTGGATGAACCTTGAACACGTGATGCTAAGTGAAAGAAGCCAGACGTAAAAGGTCACATATGATATGATTCCATTTAAATGTACATGTAACTTTGCAAGAAACTGCCAAACAGTTTTCCCAAGTGGCTGCACCACTTGGCACCCCTACCAGCCATGTATGAGAGTTCCAGCTGGCACTGCATGCTTCATGTCCTTGCCAGCATTTGTTATTATCTACATTTTTTTTTTTTAAACGGAGTCTCAGTCTGTCACCCAGGCTGGAGTGCAGTGGCACAATTTCGGCTTACTGCAGCTCCAACTCCTGGGTTCAAGTCATTCTCCTGCCTCAGCCTCCCAAGTAGCTGGGATTACAGGCACATGCCACCCCACTATGCCCAGCTAATTTTTGTATTTTTAGTAGAGATGGGGTTTCACCATGTTGGCCAGGCTGGTCTTTGAACTCCTGACCTCAGGCGATCTGCCTGCCTTGGCCTCCCAAGGTGCTGGGATTACAGGCATGAGTCACTGCGCCCGACCCTGCAGTTTTCATTTGAACCATTCCAATAGGTGTGTAGTGGTATCTCACTGTGGCTTTATTTTCATTTTCCTAATGACTAATGATTTTGAGTATCTTTTTTTTTTTTTTTTTTTCTGAGATGGAGTTTTGCTCTTGTTGCCCAGGCTAGAGTACAATGGTACGATCTTGGCTCACTGCAACCTCCGCCTCCCGGATTCAAGCGATTCTCCTGCCTCAGCCCCCTGAGTAGCTGGGATTACAGGCATGTGCCACCATGCCCAGCTAATTTTTTGTAGTTTTAGTAAAGACGGGGTTTCTCCATGTTGGTCAGGCTGGTCTCGAACTCCTGACCTTAGGTGATCCACCCGCCTTGGCCTCCCAAAGTGCTGGGATTACAGGCGTGAGCCACTGTGCCTGGTCTGAGTATCTTTTCATGTGCTTATTTTCTATCATACGTTTTCTTTGGTGAAGTGTCTATTTACATTGTTAGCCCATATTTGTATTGGGTTCTTTTCTCATTTTTGAGTTTTGAGAGTTCTTTATATATAGGTTACCAGTCTCTTATCAGATATGTGTTTGGTAAATGTTTTTCTCCCAATCTGTGACTTACTTTTTCTTTTTCTTACCAGTGTCTTTGAAGAGCAGAACTTTTCCATCTTGATGACATTACATTTATCAATTTTTTTTCTTTTATGGTCTGTGCTTTTGTGTTCTAAGAAAACTTTGCCTAACCCAAACTCTTACAGAATTTCTCCTATATTTTTTTCCAGGCATATACCTAATATACCATATTAGTACAGTGGTATATTAGGTATATATATAGGTATATTAGGTATATGCCTAATTACCCCCCCCTTTTTTTTTTTTTGAGATGGAATCTCTCTCTGTCGCCCAGGCTGGAGTGCAATGGCATGATCTCAGCTCACTGCAAGCTCTGCCTCCCAGATTCACGCCATTCTCCTGCCTCAGCCTCCCGAGTAGCTGGGACAACAGGCGCCCGCCACCATGCCTGGCTAATTTTTTGTATTTTTAGTAGAGACAGGGTTTCACCATGTTAGTCAGGATGGTCTCGATCTTCTGACCTTGTGATCCGCCCACCTCAGCCTCCCAAAGTGTTGGGACTACAGGCATGAGCCACCGCACCCGGCCCCTAATACCCGTTTATAATACCTTTCCACTTAAACCAGGGTGGCTTCTTTTGTTTGCAACTGAGAACACCGACTGCTCTGGAAATGGTGGTGGTGGTGGTTATGGGGATGGCACCAGTGCCAGTGGTGAGGCTGGAGAGAACAGTCGTGTGAGTTAGAAGTTATGGTTGATGCTGGGGTTAGTGCTGGTGGTGATCATGGAAATGAGGCAGGTGGTGTTGATCAGTTTCTACCTGAAATCCTTCTCACTGTGGTGCAAAATCCGTGGCAGCCCTGATTGTCATTAGCTTGTCACTTCTCATTGAAGATCCATATATGTTGCAGACTCCAACCTGTCAATCTCTCATAAAACAAGATGGAAAGTTGGGGGTGAGTCTCAAAGCCACTTCCAAGAATTTACCTCTGTATATACTTGCTGAAGTATTCAGGATGAGAATGTTCATTGAATCGTTGTCTATTGCAGGAAAAAAATGAAAACCAACCGGAATGTCTATCTGTAGGAGAATGGCTAAATAAAATATGGTCTCTCCATACTGTGGAATATTACGCAGACTTCAAATAGAATGAGATAGATCATTACGGACTTCTGTGGAAGGATACCCATGATACATTACTAAATTAAACAACAAATTGCAATGATATGTGCTATCCTATTTTTTAAAAAGTATATACAGATGCATGTTTGTACACGCCAAAAAAAAAATTGTCTGGAACCACACACAAGAAACTATTATCAGTGGATCTCTAAAAGACACTTCACTTCACATGCTTCTGGTCTGTTTGAATTCTTTGCCTTGAGCAGTTACTACTTTAATCTAAAAGTAAAAAAAAAAAAAAAAAACACAATAATGCATACAAGGTGAGGTGGAGCGAGATTATTCTCTTTATTCTCGAAATAAGGAAACAGAGTCATGGAGGGGAGGTGCTGTCCTGACTTGCCTGGGTGGGTGGCCCAGGGAGCCAGTGGAAGGAACTGGCTAGACAGAAGACCTCTCGTCTGGTTCCCAGTTGCTGTTCCCCCACTGCCTTTCTTGGAAGCACGGTCCTGCCTCCCTGCCTGTCACAGGGCAAAGATGACCTCTGAGCCCTGCTCAGCCACCAGTTGCGACAGGTAGCTGTGGCCTGGGCCAGCCCCTTGTCGGTCTTTCCTCCATGTCCTTCTTCTCCCGCGTGGGTATCCCATAATAGCCCCACTGGCTGTGGGGTGTGTGCTGGGTGGATGGTGCAGGTTTAGAGGGGCTGAGGATGAGGAAACAGAGGAGCTCTTCCTGACCAATGGCCTGAGGCCCACAGCCTCATCATCCCCTGGGAAGTGTGTTAAGAATGTTGGCAGGGCTGAGTGCGGCGGCTCATGCCTGTAATCCCAGCACTTTGGGAGGCTGAGGTGGGTGGATCACCTGGGGTCAGGAGTTCGAGACCAGCCTAACCAACCTGGTGAAGCCCCATCCCCACTAAAAATACAAAATTAGCCGAGTGTGGTGGTGCATGCCTGTAATCTTGGCTACTCGGGAGGCTGGGACAGGAGAATCACTTGAACCCAGGAGATGGAGGTTGCAGTGTACCAAGATTGTGCCATTGCACTCCAGCCTGGGCAACAAGAGTGAAACTCTGTCTCAAAAAAAAAGAATGCTGGCAGGCTTGGTGCAGTGGCTGAGGTGGGCAGATCACTTGAGGTCAGGAGTTCGAGACCAGCCTGGTTGACATTGTGAAACCCCGTCTCTACCAAAAATACCAAAATTAGCCAGGTGCGGTGGTGGGCACCTGTAGTCTCAGCTACATGAGAGGCTGAAGTAGGAGAAGTGCTTAAACCTGGGAGGCAGAGGTCGCAGTGAGCCAAGATCGTGCCACTGCACTCCAGCTTGGGCAACAGAGACTCCGTCTCAAAAAAAAAAAAAAAAAAAAAAAGAATGCTGGTTCCTGGGTTTTACCCCTGGACCAATAATCTGAACCCCTTGAAGATGCATACCAAGGCTTGGATTTTATGGGATCTAGCTACAACAAGAACTATGTGAGATGCACCTCAAAACTATAGTTCTCAACCCTGGCTGCCCATTAGAATCACCGGGGGCACTTTAAAAAATACAGGGGCTCAGCCGGGTGCAGTGGCTCACGCCTGTAATCCCAGGACTTTGGGAGGCCGAGGCAGGCAGATCACGAGGTCAGGAGATCGAGACCATCCTGGCTAACACGGTGAAACCCTGTCTCTACTAAAAATACAAAAAATTAGCCAGGTGTGGTGGCGGGCGCCTGTAGTCCCAGCTACTCAGGAGGCTGAGGCAGGAGAATGGTGTGAACCCGGGAGGCGGAGCTTACAGTGAGCCGAGATGGTGCCACTGCACTCCAGCCTGGGCAACAGAGCAAGACTCCGTCTCAAAAAAAAAAAAAAAAATACAGGGGCTCCAGTGCCACCCCGGAGATTCTCAAGGGTCTGCAATGTGGCCTGGGCGTTGGCAATTTTTCAAAGCCCCCAACTGATTGAATGTGCAGCTGGGCCTGAAAACCACCAGCCTTCTATTCTAATGACATCAGAATCTCTGGGCTGGAACCCGGGCATCTGTGGTTTTTCAAATTCCATGGGAGATTCTGATGTGCAGGCAAACTCAAGAGTCCTTGATCTGGCTCTTGGACCACAGCAGCAGCAGCAGCAGCAGCACCTGGAAGCTTGTCAGAAATGCAGAATCCCAGGCTCTCGACCCACCTAGACCGACTGCATCAAAGCCTGAACATCAACAAGATTCCTGGGAGATTCATATGCACGTTGCAGTTGGAGAATTGAGCTGAAGCAGGGTAAGTTTAATATTCTAAACTCCCAACCCTGGAATCACCTGGGAGCTAAAAAATCTCAACGCCCAGGCAGCACTTACAGCGCTTCACAGGGCAGCATCAGTGGTTCCAAAGGTCCTCAGATGCCTCCAGTGTGCAGGGCTCAGAACCCTAGTGTGGAGGTTTAGCTGGGGCAGGGGTGCAGGGTAAGGGCAAGGTTGGATGGAGGTGATCTCGTCACAGTTAAGGGCGCTGGGGGTCCAGCCTGGGTTTTGTTCCACTTCCTATGTCCTGTGATCTAGGGCAAGTGATTTAACCCCACTGGGCCACAGCTTCCTCATCTGTAAAATGGAGATAGGGTATAGTACCACCCCTTGCCCCAGGGCTGTTGAGAAGATGAAATGGGTTAAACCACATGAAGGGCTTAGTGCGGCAGCTGGCTCTCAATAAGTGCTTCATGCCAGCTACTGTTTTTGTTACTGTTTGGCAGAATCTGCCAGTGGAACACAGAGGGTTAAGAGCCTGGCGTCTGAAGATAAACCCGCTGTGCTAAAGTGTGAAGTGTGGGCACACCACTGAACCTCTCTGAGGTTTGCTTTCACATCGATACACAAATAATGATAGTACCCACCTCGCTGGTCTCATCTGTGCCTGCTCTTGCCTGCCTGGCAGCCACACATCCCAAATAGACATGATTCCATAACGTGAGCACAAGAGAGAAAAGGAGATTTTATTGACAATTTTGTTGACAATTTTCTTTCTTTCTCTCTCTTTCTTTTTTCTTTCTTTCTTTCTTTCTTTCTTCTTTCTTTCTTTTTCTTTTCCTTCCTTCCTTCTTTCCTTTCTTTTTTCTTTCTTTCCTTTCTGTTTCTTTTCTTTCTTTCCTTTTTCTCCTTCCTTCCTTCCTTCCTTCCTTTCCTTCTTTATTTCTTTCTCTCTTTCTTCTATTTCCTCTCTTTCTTTTTGAGAGGGGGTCTCACTGTGTCACCCAGGCTGGAGTACAGTGCCACAATCACGGCCTACTGGAACTTCCTCATCTCAGGCTCAAGCAATCCTCCCACCTCAGTCTCCAGAGTAGCTGGGACTATAGGCATGCACCACCACACCCGGCTAATTTTTGTATTTTTTGTAGAGACAGGGTTTTGCCATGTTGCCCAGGGTGGTAACAAACTCCTAGGCTCAAGCGATTCACCTGCCTTCACCTCCCGAAGTGCTGGGATTACAGGAGTGAGCCACCACAACTAGCCTTTGTTGACACTTTCTTGGGGGATCAAGGAAGAAGGTTCATCTCATACCCCCAACAGCAGAAGCTTTACTAAAGCAACCACTGGACATGTGTTTTTTCACTCCAGGTTCCTCTGCCCTTCTGGCTGCTTGTTCTCTCCTTGTCCCTCCTCCCACAGCCTCTGGAAACCCCATCTGGGGGGCTGTTCTGCAAAGCTGCACCTTATCCACCTCCCGGAGCAAAACACGAGCTACCTGCCAGGGATTGTTCAGAGTGCTTCACGCGAAGTCTCCCACTCAGAATTCACAGCGATCCCAGGAGGTAGATCTATTCCTGTGCCCGTTTTACAGACAAGGAAACTGAGGCAGAGTTTTGGTAACCGGTAAGTATGGAATCATGATTCTACTCCAGGCTCTGTGCCTGCCCCTTAACCTTTCTGACCTCTACCGTGCTGTTCCTCACGCGGTGGTGGTGGGAGAGGGTCTCACTCCGTCCACACATGGCAGGGGAGGACAGATTAGACCTTGTTTTGCACAGTGCATTCATTTAACAAATGTTTGTTGAGCACCTACTATGTGCCAGGTGCCAGGGACACAAGGGCATGTCCTTGTCTTCACAAGAAATATGTGGTTCCTGTCTTCACAGAAAGATTGATTGAGTTCTTTGAAAAGAGATGAAAAGGGCATCACCTAAATCAGGAGGGTCCCGGACACAGTTTTCAGACTCTCTGAACCTCTGAGACTGCTTGGCCTCTAGTCCAACGTTGCTCACCCCCACCTCACAATTGACCCAGACTCAAGGGGGATGAGCCCCTCCTCCCTGACCCTGGACCCATCAGGGTTGGTCTCTGGCAACAGAGGAGCAGGGTGGGGTTGCCTGGCCACAGGATGCTGGCCCACAGGTGGGCTGCAGCCCCCACCCAAACCCCAGCAGTTCTCCGCCAAGATCTGGGTGCCCCCCGCCCACTTCCTCCCTGGCTCTCCCCTCCCCAAAAGCTGGTAATTGGTAGACAAAGGAGTTTCAGACAGTTGGGGACCTGCGTCCTTTGAGTCCCTGAAAACATGCTATTATTAATTAAAGACTTTGGCTTCGGCGGGGCCCAGGCCTGCCTTTTCCTGGCTGGGCCTCAGACTTCTGTCTCTCCAGTCGTCTCTTCTTGCTAAATTTTTCAGTGTTTTTAACATCAGACTGATGTTACGTATAATTACCAACTTTGCACCCAAATTATATTTGACATGGCTTGTGTGGGAAATTAGACCATTTCAGCGCCTACAAATTCACCTGGGAAGCCAAGGCAGGCATGCGGGCGTGCCGGGGGGAAGTAATTTAAATATTACATGTGCCCTCGTGAAAATGCCAAAACTCTTTAAACTGCCAGGAAGAATTCTGTCTTCCCCTCTGCTTGCCCCCCTCCCCAGTCTACTGAGTGCACCGAGGGTTGGGAAGCAAAAGGGGCCTTCAGGCAGGGGCCTTCAGAGGAGCCCTTTTCACTGGGACACCCATAGGGACCAGGGGAGGTGCCTCAGGAGATGCCGACTGGAGCCCTCGTGCCATCTGTACGGGGAAGGCCCATCACAGTGGTGTCTGTCTGTCCATCTGTCTGCCCTTCCCTTCTCTCCCTCCTGCTTCTGACCCACCTGTTCCTGTGCCAGGGAGAGGAGGCTCCACCTACTCTGGGATGTGGTGGAGGGTGGAGGTGGGAAGAGAGTGGCCACAGCACCCAGAACCCAAGCCCTGCTGGGATGCTGAGGCTGGGGCTCCGTGGCCAGTCTAAGTGACAGCCTGTCACAGAAGTCCCCTTTGGACCAGACAGGGCTGCCTCACAGGGGTTTCAGTTTGTCATTTCAATTCAACAAGTCCTGAACACTTACTCTGTGCCAGGAATTTTGCTGGGCATTAGGGATCCAGAGAAGAAGAAAACCCACTTCATTCATTAATTTATTCATTCAACAAACACCTATTGATCACCTATTATGTGCCAAATGCTATGTAAGGGGAATATAGAAATTTAAAAGATTCATTTGTTTATTCACCCAACTCATGCTAAATAAGCACCTACTATGAGCCAGGCTCTGTGTTGGGTCACATAGAAGAAGCAGGCAGTCCCACCTTACTGGCTCATAGTGAAGACGGGGAGACAGGCTTCTAGGCAAATAATGAGTTACTGGGTCCATCAAATTGGAAGGCCAGACCCTGCCCCAGTTGCTCCCTTGCTTATAGAAGCTGCCTGGTGGAGGGAGGGAGACCCTGATGGCTGCGAAGCACTGTCACCTGGACCTGTGAGTCTGAGAGACAAGACAAGGGCTCTGCAGCTGGCAGGCCACCCTTTCCTGGCCCTGAGGTCCGTGGTAGGACCTCTGGAGGGGAGATATGGGACCCAGCCTGGCACAGTCTAGGAAAGAAACCTTTTTCTTCCCTTCCTGGGCATCAATCCCTATCTTAGACTACAAAGAGGAGAGCTGGCCCTCTGTAAGGTTCAGCACCTTCTGGAAGCCATGCTGGGCCAACTTTAGAGGCAGGGGTACAGAAGCAAGGATGGGGGAGGCTGAGGCACCCCCTGCTGCTCCCCCCTTCCACCTGTGCCTGGGAAGGTCCAGGACCAGAGAGAAGACAGCCAGAGCCAGGGGTTCTCGGCCCAGGATAAAGGGACTCCAGAAAGACACCCCTCCCAGGCCTCAGAGCCTTCTAAGACTGTGGGGGGTCCTGGAACCCCAGCCCTGTGTGGATGCAAGGAGGGGTGGTGTTGGGTGGCATCCTTTGGGGACCAACCAAGAAGTCCTAATCCCAGACACCATCTTCTGCCCCTTAGACTAGTGGCTGTGATTCCCCAGGGCTTTCTGGTCTTCTTTCCTCTATCTCTGGCTCTTTTTCTTCCCCCATGTACTAGAGTAGTTAGCCCCATTAGCCCAGCAATCAAGATTGTGCATGGTCCTTGTAGCCGATTGTGTTTTCTGAAGATGCCGCAGCAGCGTCTCTCATCCACGGGTTCTTCTTACAGTGTGCTCTCAATGGTCCTCCTTTCCAGTGGAGGGCTCTGTGTCCTCTCCCCTGGAATCTGGGCAGAACTTTGTGAATGCCTCAACCAATGGAACATGACTGCAGGGACACTATGTGATTTCCGAGGCTAGATCACCAACATTTCATGCACTTCTGTCTTGTTCTCCTAGGACTTGCCTTTGGAACCCAGCTGCCATGCTGTGAGGAAGCCCAAGCTAACCCACGTGGTGAGGCCATGCAGAAAGGTTGTGCATGGGGTTCTAGCCAAGAGCCTGGCTGAGATCCCAGCCAACAGTCGGCTGTGTGAGTGAATGTGCCTTCGGATGATTCCATTCCCTGGTTATCAAGTCACCCCCAGCCTTTGTCTTCCCAGACAAGACCCTAGAACGAGGCAGCAGAGATAAGCTGATCCCACCATGCCCTGTTCAAATTCCTGACCCAGACAACCCACGGGCATAATCAAATGGCTGTTTTAGGCCATGAAGTTTTGGGAGTGGTGTGTTATGCAGCCATAGATTCTGGAACAATCTCCCCGGAACTGCTCCATTTCCCCACATACCTTTTCCTCCACAGACATATTTGGAGTTCTCAGCATGCTATGATGTTTCCCACATTCTCCACCTTTGGCCGTACTGTTCCCCTACCTGGAGTACCCTTCCTTCATTCTTCTGGCACATGTTTGATTGATCCCTTAAGACTTAGCTTAAACAGGCTGGGAGCCAGGAAGGCCTCACCTCCTCCTCTAGGAAGCCTCCCCTGACCTCCTGTGGCCAGGGCAAGTGTTCCTCTGCTTCCCTGGCCACGGACTCACCTTACTGATTTCTATTTGTTGGCTTTGCTCACCAGGCTGTGTGCTCCTGGGTGGCAGGCCACAGGTCCTGTTTCTCCTAGGCATCTTCATCTCCTGTCCTGGCCAACTGGAAGTGCTTAGAGAGGGTTTGTTTGACCGACTGGAGGGTGTGGAGGATGGACACTAATCCTGGTAGCCAGGGATCCATCCCTGCCCACATTCTCTGAGCTCTCATTATAGGGATTCACTGTTGGCTAGGCCCGATGTGGACTGTGAATGACCTGGGCCTCCAGACCTCAGTTTCGCCACCTGTGAAATAAGAATGTTGGATGAGGATGAAGGGGCTCCCTCAGCTTATTTGCTCAGGGATTCCCCAAGAGGGTGAGGCAGCTTCCTCACCATCCAGCCTCCCAGCCTGATCAGACAGGGAAGAGGGAAGGAAGGGGTTTTGGAAGGAAGTCTCATCTAGCCACCCGGCTTCGTTGGAAACTTGGTGACACTCAGCAAACTCCAGCCCCGGAGGCTGAGCTGGGGCATGATGAAGGGGTCTACTGGGAGCAGAAATGCTCCGAGGGCAGGGCCAGGCCAGCAGAGGCGCCTGAGTGCAGGTTCTGCTCTCCCACCTGCTCATGCCCCTTCACCAAGTCTCAGTTTCCTCATCTGAGGAATGGAGAGGGCAGTAAAGCAGCCACTGCAGAGGACTGTCAGGGGGACTTGCAGACCAAGACGGTGGCACAAAGGGCTCCGCACAGTGACTGCCACGGGCTCCAGCTCCATGAATGTAGCCATTAGCACCGTAGAGGCAACATGAATGAGAACCTGCCCCGTGCCAGTGGCCAAGTCTCATATATTCTTTTTTTTTTTTTTTTTTTTTGAGAGAAGTCTCGCTCTGTCATCCAGGCTGGAGTGCAGTGGTGCGATTTTGGCTCACTGCAACCTCCACCTCCTGGGTTCAAATGATTCTCCTGCCTCAGCATCCCACATAGCCGGGATTACAGGCACGCGCCACTACACCTGGCTAATTTTTGTATTTTTAGTAGAGACGGGGTTTTGCCATGTTGACCAGGCTGGTCTTGACCTCCTGACCTCAGGTGATCCCCCCACCTTGGCCTGCCAAAGTGCTGGGATTACAGGTGTGAGCCACCACGCCCAGCCGTTCATACATTCCTGTAATGTCAGCTCCCGACAGAGATCCTGCAGGAGTGAATATCTTTATTGCTGTCTTACAGGAGAGAATGAGGCTCAGAGAAGCTATGTGACTTGTCCAAAGCCACACAGCCATGAAGAAGCAGTACCAAAAATTAGAACTCAAGACTGTCTGAGATCTTGCAGCCTCCCCTTTCTGGGACTTCCGTGTAGGGCAGGCCCAGAACGATGGCACTGATGCCACTGCAGGAACACTCCATCTCAGCACTGCCAGTGATTTGATGGCAGAAGATTTTGGGTGCAGCCTCTTTGGACTCTGCTCCCCAGCCCAGGTCAGAGCAGACTCCCAGACCCCAGGGATGGGCTCTAGAAGCACGGGAAGATCCCAGAGAGGACACTGGGCTGGGCCCTGAGCCTGCCCTGTGGGTGGGCTGGAAATTCCTCTCACTCTCAGCTCTGGCAGGCCGGGGACGGGCCAAGAGGAGTGGCTGAGTGACGTTTCCTCTGCAATGATGTCCCCAAACAATCAGTGGTCACTACAGTCCCAGTCGGGGCCCTGTACCCCCACACGCAGGCACAGAACACAGCCCCGCTCCTGGCAACCTGGACCTATGAGAGTGCATGTGGTCACATGGGCAGCCCCCAGCCCTGCAGCCACACACACAGTCATGTTCACAGGCTCATGTCTGCATGCCCACCACGTGTGACAATACACAGATGGCTCCCCAGGAAGGACAACACACGGCCCCTTCGCAGCTGTCCAGGCTCAGCCATGATTCCTGAGACTGCCTGGGCATTGCTCCCTGGTTACGCAGAGGGCCCCGGCCCCCCCGTGTTCCTCTGCTCTGAGTGTGTGTGCACACAGGTGTGCATGTGTGTGTGCCTGATTGTGTGTGTGTGAGAATGTGCGTGTGCGTGTGTGTGTGTGTGTGTGTGTGGAGTAAAGGCCGGGGCTTAGAAGCAGCCCTGGCCTTTACTCCACAAAGCAGAGGGTCCTGGAGCTGAAGCCAGTCTAAAAGCCGCAGTTCCTCCCTGTGCTCTGGGCCTCATTCAGCCCTGGGGACAAGCCCAGTGGAGAGTAGCTCTTATTCTTCACTTTAGGAATTGTGAAACACTACAGAGACATTAAACAGCTCACCCAAAGTCACAAAGCTAGATTACAGACAGGCAGCTTGGCGGCTCAATGCCCAAGGCCTTAACTACCAGGTTATGCTGTGGTGATGGGGTGAGCCCCTTGTCACCCACTCTAACCCTCCCTCCTCGCGTGCCCCCTGCTTGGTGTCCCTTGGCACCTTAACCATTGGTGCCCTTTAAACAGACTGTGAACTTTCAGTATTTGCTATTCTGCCCCCTTCTTGCCTCTCCCCACCCTCACACACAATGTCAGCCCTACAGAGGTGGGCGTTTGCCCTGTTCTCTCTGTCACCAGTGTCCTGTGGCACAGTGAGGACTCACAAATGTGTGTAGAAGGGAGGGACTCCGTGGATGAATGAACAGGGTCATGCAGCCTCAGCACACAGGGCTTCCCACGTCCCGGTCCCGAGGAGGGACTGGTGTAATGGGCAGGAGGCTGAGTCCCTTGGGGGCTGCAGGTACCACCCCCACTCCTTCCCGCCCAGCCCTCAGTCTCCCTCTCTGGGTGGGATGCTGGTGTCTGAACTGCTGCTGGCCGGGCTGGCTGGGGACTCCCGAGCTGGCCCAGGTGTTCTGGAAGAAACCCCTGCGGCCCTTCCCCCCATGCCTCCCCCACTGTCCTGTTCTGCTCTCCCAGGATGGCCTCCAGGCTGGGAGGGGGCTGTGACCTTTTGGTGCACAGTGGCCCCAAACAGGGCCCAGAGAAGCCGCTGAAACCTGCTCCTTGGCCACGTCTCACCCTCTCTGGTTTCCATCCTGCCCCAGGGCCCCCACCCCGCCCCACCCTGCCCCTGCCAGGCCCTCTGGTGCTCCCACCCATCACTAGGTGGTGCCAAGTGCCCTGAGACAGCAGGAAGTCGCCCCAGAAGGGCTCAGGGCTGGGGGTGGAGGGGCTGGTCCCTACATTCAGGCTTCGACTGGGCCTCCTGTCCCCATGTCCCCTTCCTTGAATGGCATGGCAGCCCCTAAGAGAGCTGTGCTAAAGGGTGGTCATACATCCCTGACATGTCCTCACAAGCCTCGCAGAGGCCAATGAGGTGAATACCATCTTGTCCCCATTTCACAGATGAGGAAACTGAGGCGCTGGGAAGAGAAAGCCGTGTGTCCAAAGTCACACCGCTACTAAGAAGCAGAGTCGGCCTCAAACCTGGGTCTGCCTGGTTCCCTTCTTCAGTTCTGCTTCCCGAAAGCTCTCCCGGAACGATCAGTGGCCCCTGAGTGAACCATGGCCCTGGAGCTGGCTTGAGGCTCTGTGGGAGCCTCCAAGAGGGCAGATGATTGGAGGACTGTAGTGGGCAAGGGAGGATGGACAAGTCCCAGCTGTCCCTGGATTCCCCGGCAGCTGCCCGATGGGTCAGGAAATGAAGGAAGGAGAGTACTAGAGGGCAGCTGGGAGAAGCCTGAGGGGCTAGGCACAGGTTGGGGGAGAGGTCGTCCCAGATGTTCTAGGAAGTGCTTGGCCGAGACGCTGCTGAGATGGGCAGGCCCCATCCTGGAGTGTGCAGGCTTCCACGGGTCAGGCCCACCTGCCCACTATGACAGCCAAGTGTCAATGCGGTCCCCCATCCATCTTTTTTTTTTTTTTTTGAGATGGAGTCTCACTCTATCGCTAGAGTGCAGTGGCGCAATTTCGGCTTACTGCAACCTCCGCTTCCTGAGTTCAAGCGATTCTCTTGCCTCAGCCTCCCAGGTAGCTGGGATTACAGGCACGCACCACCACACTTGGCTAATTTTTCTATTTTTGTAGAGATGAAGTCTCACCATGTTGGCCAGGCTGGTCTCGAACTCCTGACCTCAAGTGATCTGCCTGCCTCAGCCTCCCAAATGCTGGGATTACAGGCGTGAGCCACTGTGCCCGGCCCTATCCATCCTTCCCTGGAACACACGGACTCTGCCTGTGCCAGGTGCTGGGGATACCACAGAGAACAGGACCAGTGAGGCCCATGCTTTCTCGGGGGTTACTCTTTAGTTTGGGGAAAACGGGCACTAGACATTCTACTGTTGAAATTCCTGATATTCCCAGTAAAAGAAAACCAGAGAGATCAGAGAGAACAAAAAGTGATGGAGGGTCTGTTTGGAGTGATCCGGGAGGACTTCTTGGGGGAGATGGTATTGGCTGTCAAAGGCCAGAAAAAAGTGATGGAGGATCTGTTTAGATTAGGTGATCCGGAAGGTCTTCTCCTAGGAGGTAGTGTTTGCTATAAAGGGCCAGAAATGATTTTCTAGGCAGAGGGGCCAGCAGGAGCCCTGGCCCTAAGGCAGGCATGAGCTTAGTGGGCTCAAAGAATAGGAAGGTCAGTGGGTCTCCCGCTGAGTGAGCAAGCACAGAGGACGGGGGAGGAGGCAAGCCAGAGACAAGGCCAGACCGAGGAGAATCCTGCAGGGCCACGATTGTCTCCTAGGTAGGAGGGAACGGGGCTTAGAGGTGTCAGCTCGGAAGAAACAAGCTCTGCATTTTGGAAGATTACATTTGTTGATGTTGGAGAATGGTCGACGGGGGCAAGGGTGGTGCAGAGAGACCACCTCAGGGAACCAAGGGCCTAAGGGCCCTGCCTGGAGACTGTCAAGCACCTGGGTAGCTCAGAACAGTAGAAAATGCACGCAACAGGGACTCTAGTACTCTGCCCCTATTGGAGTGCTGGACCCACGGCTCACTGACAATACAACCTGAAGTCTACAACTGCCCTTCTCTGAGCCTCAGTGTCTTTTCCGGCAAAACAGGGACAGGAAGAGCCGCACAGCCTCCTTCCCTGGCACGTGGTGAGAGTTGAGGTTGGGGCATGACATGGGGCCAGAGTTTTATAAACCCTAAGATGCCAAAGGCAGAGCTGGCAGGTAGGAGGACCCTGAGCCTGGGGCTAATTTCGGGGACTGATACGGGGGTGACATTGTTTCTCCTATGGTTGAAATCATCCGTACGGGTCAGCCTCCATCACTGCTCTGGCCTCCCCAGTCCTCTGGGTCTTGGGGTCCCAGCTTGACTGATCCCCGGAGGCTGCCCACACCCCTCCACCCACTCTCTGTCCCTCCGCTTTTTTTTCCTGCATCTTCTTTTTAAAATAAAAACGCCGGCCGCTCGCGGCTCGCTGATGTTTATGCCTCAGTAATACATTATGTATTATTTTGTTTTAAGCACAGCTTTTGCATCCTGACAGTAACAATAAAATGTGACTATGGGATTGCTAATACAGACAGACTAATGTTTCCATCGCCCGCCTCTTTTTTTTGCGTCCTAAGCACTTTTGAAAAGGCTCCTTTTATATTCCTAATAAAATTATAGCAAAATACATCGATTTACTGGAAAAGAGTTTAGGGTCAGGGTTGGGTTTTTTCCTCCTCCTACCCCATGTGTGGGCTTCTTTTCCCCCCCCGAAGACTGATGAATATTCTGAATCAAACCTTCTAAGTGCTGTTTGACCCCCGACCCTGGCTGCATCTTCCTGCTGCTGGAGGGCCAGGCTCACCTGGCCCCAGCCTGCTGCGGGCGAGTGTGGACGTGTTGAGCAGTTGGGCCGGGTGTTGGGAAGTGGGGGCGTGCCCGTGTGTATGTTGGGGTAGCCATATGTCAGTGAGGGCGTTCGTGTTTATGTTGGGGTGCCATGTGAATGTTGGCTGCGCCTGTGTGTATGTCAGAGTGTCCACGTGTATGTTGGGGTGTCTGTGTGCATGTCAGGGTCTGCCTGTGTGGAAGTTGTTGAGGTGTGTGGGACTGTGTAAAGGTGATTGTGGTTCTGTGTGTGTGTGCTAATGTGTGTGCTCAGCAACACCTACCAGTGTGACTGTTTCTCTGGGAGAATGGGAGAGTGGTGGGTGTTGGGGTGTGAGCCTGGGTGCTAAGGCGCTGGTGGGTGCCCTAGAAGCAGGCTGTGGTGAGTACTGGGCGGTGGGTGCTCATGGATTTATGAATGCAAGGCTATGAGTCCATCTAGCGTGTCCTGGGGCCACTGATGGTCAGGGTCAGGTTTGTGTCACAGCGTGCGGTGGGCTGGGAGTCGTCTGCCTAAGTCAGGGACCAGCAGTGATGTCCAGTTCTTTCCCGTTGGGGAATGTAGTTTACCTGTTTCCAAAAAGCCTGCATTATCAGGGAATTACTTTCCATCTGAAAAGTGGGGTCTCCTTCGAGCTGACCTCTAATTCATTTCCATGCTCTGTCTATGAGTGTGTCATTCTGTCTGTCTACACGGGGCTCTGTGGGATCCTGGTGTATGTGAACCGGGCACAGCAGGGTGGTTCCTGGGGCACAGAGGCCACCGCAGGCTGTGGCTATGCTGAGCTTGGGGGCTGCCCCTGCCAGCACACAGACATTGATTCTCTGGAGGGGAGAGAGGGAGGGAAACCCTGAAGCTCTTGGTGGCCTCCTGGGCAGGGGTGGTACAGGGGCGGCAGGTGGGGGAAGGGTTCCAGGCCATACTATGAAGGAGAAGCTTTGGATGGAGAGGACCAGGCCCCTTCCTCCCACCCCAGTGGGCTCAGGGAGAGGGAGGAAGGATGCCCTCCTCATCTTCACCAACGTCATTGCCAGCATCGGGGCAGGAGGTCCCGGTGGGCTGAGCAGGAAGCGGTGGCCCAAGCTTTCTGCCCTGGCCACCCACTTGGTGCCAGGACCCAGAATCTGGGGGCAAAGGCTTCTTTTCCACTTCCTTCTGCCTTGGTTTCCTGGTGCCAGATGGCTCCAGCTTTCACCCTGCCCCCAAAATCCAGTCTGGGATGTAAAGACACCCCCGGGCTCTCCCTACCTCCACAGTGTGCCCCTCGAGGGAGTCTGAACCCCAGATCCTCAGGGACCCCGTGGCCAGAGGGGCTGCTTCTGGGGCGTGGAGCTCAGGGGAGGGTCTGGCGGAGAACCCTGGTTCCCCTGCACCCCAGCCTCCATGGAACTGAGTGCCTGTGGCTGCGCCTGCTACTACAGCTCAGCCCCGCTTCCTCTCCGCATCCTCCCGCCCACCCTCTCGAGAGTGTATGTGGATCTGCACGATTCAGAAACAGGGAAAAAAAAAAAAATTGGGTTTTGTATACTAAGCACTTTTGAGGGCAATCTTGGGCCCCCTAATCCAGAGGTTTATAACCTCCCCAGCTAATGCTCCCTGACACCGTGTTTTGATATCATTACTACATTATACTCACAATTTTTGAGTGAAAAAATACAGTACTTAGAAAGTCGAAATTCATAAATAAATTCATGTCAAACCGCACTTAATATTGATTTTGTTAGTGTTCAGATTCAATAATAAGGTACTGCGTGCATGAATATTTAAATATAATCATCATTTCTGCATCTCCTAATGGCCTCTGCTCCTCTACACTCAATTTAAACACAATTTAAAAACTATAATGTATTGAAAAATACTAGGATTTAGCAATAAATCATCATCGGGAGATTCCAGGCCTCTTATAGGGTGGCTCGATATGGGTTTCTCTGGGGACTGTACAATTAGATTCATGTTTTTAAACTTCTCAATTATCCATATACCATAATTTTATGTGAAAGTTTGTTTCGCTTCCCCCCGCCCCCCGCCACCCCCACCCCTTGCGGGCCCCCCCACCCGGCCTCCCTCTGTAGGAAGCGGTAGAATATTGCTTAAGTGTCTCTTAGCCAGAGTGGAGTGGGGTCAAAGGTGGCCGTCCTCAAACTGAATTAGAGACCAGGCCTGCCAGAGGCAGCCGGCGCTGAGTCACTTAATCACATTATTTGGGAAAAATATAGGGGGGAAAGAGATAAAATGACTTAAAATGAACTTGCCAAGGAGGAAGTGGAGTTTTTTAGATTTATTTAAAAAGCAATCCTTGGCCTGATGAAATAGACGCAGGGCTGCGGCAGGATGTGGTACAAGCCGGGTAGAGTAGTGGAGGGGCGGGGGCTGCCCTCTGGGAGCAGAGGGGCTTCCAGATTGGCCCCTGGGTCCTAGATCTTGGTGAGGAGTCCCTGGGGGTGCAGAAGGCCCCCGTGGGTGAAGATAAAGAGGGTGCCCTTGGGACCTGGGGGTGTTGCTGGAGTCTCCTCATCTGGGAGCCTGAGGCAGGCTGGATGGTGTGGGCTGTGGGGAGGACAGGGCATGGCAGGGCCCCCAGGGTATATGGGGCTGGGCATGGTGCCCCGATGGTGGCAGGCACAGCTGGCTCTGATAGATGGTGGTAGAAGTGACACAGCAGCAGGCACAGATGACAGGGGTGGATGGGGACCCAGGGCCTGGAGGGATGGTGCCCACACACCCAGTGTGTAGAATCCAACGCCTACATGTAGCTCCCGGGAGCCCCATAGCCGCTGTGTGACGTGAGACGCGGCCATGCCCATTTTACAGATGAGAAAGCTGAAGCTCAAAGTGGGGAAGCCATTTGTCCAAGGTCACACAGCTATGAGGGGACAGTGCTGGGATTTGAACCCAGCTCATTCTAGAGCCAGTGTTCTCTTTGCCTGGCTCCATGCCTCGCTTGGAAGGTGCAGTTGGAGGTGGGGACAATGTTGCCTCTCAGCCTTGGCTTCTGGCCTGCTCCAGAATGCAGTTCAGCTGTTCACATCGTAGGAGATGGGACCAACATCTATCCATACAGGGAAGGGCCAAGGACTCAGCAGGGTTGGCTTCTGGAAAACCGTTTGGCCTCCAGACACTGGGGATTGGGGCTGCGGTGGAGGGAGTGGGGTCACTGACGTGGATCCAGAGCTGTTCCTCTGGCCCTGTTGCCAAGGAAAACCTGAGTGTTAGATCGACTGTGAGGATGCCCCTGGGGCCGCCTTGGAACAAATGGGGCAGGCAGCTGGCGGGAGCTGACGCCCAGCCTTCTGGGCAAGGCTTTCCACATTGGGCAAAAATGCTGGGACAGGATAGGGGCTCTACCTGGGGAGGGGAGGGCCACCAGAGGGGCTGGCTCCCCAGCTGTTTCATGAGCAAGGACAGCAGCAGGGGCCCAGCCATTCCAGGGACGTGGTCAGGTATATAACGAGCAGAAGCAGCACCCGGCTTAGCACACTGTCATGGGGAGGAAATGACACAATGAATGCCCACCTAGCATGGTGCCTGGCACACAAGGAGCTGTGATTACAATGGCCCATCTGGGCCCAGCCTCAGGCTCCAGACCTCCAGTGAAGGGTGTTTTGTATTTTTTTCCTTCTGGCCTGCACTGCCTTGGTCCGTTTGGGTAGGTTTGGGGCTGTGGAGCTTTGGGCAGTTTGGAACCTGGACTCTTCCTGGGGGAAAGCGAGGCCCCCATCCCATCAGCTGACTTTGCAACAGGGACACCCATGGGACCGTGTCAGCAGGCAGCAGGCTGCCTATCTGCCAAGACGGAGGCAGTTGAGGGGGAATGAAGGGCCCGAGTGCCAGGCTTCATGGCTCAGCCTCCCCAGCAGCCCAGAGCTTCCTGTGTCCTGCTAAGGCCATTACTCATTCATTCACTCATTCAGCAAATGCCTACTCCATACCAGACCCTGTTCTAGGCACAGAGATACACCAGTGAACAAAGCACTATTTTCGGCCGGGGGCGGTGGCTCATGCCTGTAATCCCAGCACTTTGGGAGGCTGAGGTGGGAGGATCACTTGAGGCCAGGAGTTTGAGACCAGCTTGGCCAACATGGCAAAACCCTGTCTCTACTAAAAATACAAAAATTAGCCAGATGTGGTGGCTCACGCTTGTAATCCCAGCTATTTGGGAGGCTGAGGCGGGAGGATTGCTTGAACCTGGGAGGCGGAGGTTGCAGTGAACCGAGATCACGCTACTGCATTCCAGCCTGGGTGACAGAGTGAGATCCCATCTCAGAAAAACAAAGAAACAAACAAAAACAAAACAAAACAAAACAAAAAGCCACTACTTTCAACGGAGGACAGAACCTCTGTCTCTTGCTCCGAACCCCCAGCCTCAGTTTCCTCATCTGTGATAAGGGGATTCACATGACCCATTTCACCTCCTTCTGCCTAAATTGTTTCAATCTCGGAGGTGAAGGGGCACGGTGAACATAATTCTTTTTCCAGGGAATGGGCCTGACAAGACACTCATAGATAGAATTCTTTTCTTCTGTCTGCCACACTTCAAGGCTGTGGTTCCCAGATGGTGAGGGCAGGAACAGAGATGAAACAGAGTAAAATTTGGGAAAGTGGGAACCACTGTGAGCCCTTGAGCCACAGCGGAGGCCTATCTGGGCTTCTGTGTTCCCAAAGTCCTGGGGAAAGCGAGCTCTTTGAGAAGAGGAAGGGACAGGTGGGAAGGGGCCCAGCTGAGACCTCCAGCTAATTCTCGCACCCCAGCTCCCCATCCCCCTGGCCCAGTTGTGGGCCTGATTAGAGGTGGGATGGGAAGGAATGCATTTCCTTTGCCTTCATGGAAGCTACTGGCTGCCAGAAGGCACAGCCCAGAGCCTCAGACCTGTGGGACCCCCATCTTCTGGACAGAAAGAGTTGCCAGGAAGAGAGAGTGCAGAGCTTGGGCAAGGTGCGGGCAGACAGCAGTCCTGGGTCCCGGGGTGGCCACCCAGCCCCACAGACAGGATGTGGTAGGGAGAGCCAGAGCCTGCAAGGAGTCTCTTCACCTCCCACCCCTGCAATCCACTTCCCCTAAGATCGTCTCCCAGCTCTTCACCTCCCACCCCTGCAATCCACTTCCCCCAAGATCGTCTCCCAGACTTCCCCCTCAGGAACCTCTCTGAGCTTTTAGATCCCTGGACCCCTCTCCAGTTCCCCTCCAGCCCACACACTTGCGCCTACCTTCCCTTTTCCTGCAGGCCTCAGTTTGCTCATCTGTCCAGTGGAGCTGCTCTAGCAGCATTCCTCCCACAGGGCTGTTGGGAGAACCCGAGGGATGGGAAGATAGGCCTGGGAGCCGGAATTGGGGGAGAGCTCCTATTTGGGATCCTAGAGAGCCCCCGATGGAGTCAAGCTCTGAGGCTGCTGACAGACCACTGGGGACACCCGCCATGCCCCGGTCCTCAGACACGGAAGGGAGGGCTGGTGCCCCCCGAAGCCCTGTCACTCTGGATCCAGGGCCTGTTTTTTTCTGGAAAACAAGCGACATTCATCACGAGTGACAGCCAGGCCCTAATGCAATCTCGGCTGGAGCCATGAATTGCAAATGCGCCACAGGGAGGAGGCTGCTCCATCAGGGCCCCCAGGGAAGTCACACGCCTGGGCCCCGGGGGTGCTGGTCAGCGGTGGGGACACCTCACAGACCCAGCAGGGTCCAGGGCTCCCACAAGTCAACCTGGGCCAGACCCCGCCACCTCGGGGTCCTTGGGTTCTCGGAGTGGGGTGGGGACCAGGCTCCAGCGTGGGCAGAAGCGGGAGGCGGTTCCTGGTGACTCAGAACTTGCTTTTGTCCCTCTGTGAGATTCACAGGGAAAAAATAAAGCACCGGGCAATTAACCGGAGCAAGTCGGGTGAGTGGGGCAGGGCAGGCAGGCCCAGAGGCCCCCACTCTGACACCTCACCCGCCTGGCAATTGGGAAGGCCCCACCCCAGGGCCAGGAGCACTCATGTGACCAGGGTGCCATGGCCCCTGGGGGTGGCGGGGCCTGAGCTCTGCCCCTCACCCCAAGTGGGCCCTGCCCCCTCACCCTCATCTGGCCTCCTCCCAGCTACCCACACACGTGTGCCCTCCCCCTGCCGCCTCATCCTCCCATGCCCAGGGGCTCCGCTCCTTTCCAGGACCAGTGCCACTTCCACACTTGTGTGCCCGGAACTTCCGGCTCTGCACACACGTTTGTGCCGCTGTCCCCCACTCCCCAGCGTGTGCCCAGGCCTCACGTGTGTGCCCAACTTGTTGCCAGCCCAGCACTGAGTCAGGGCGTGCCTGCCCGCCTCTGGCACCCGGAGTAGACGAGTAGACGGGTGGGTTTGTTTTTCCCTGTGTGTTTTGGGTTCAGGAAAAAAAAAAAAAATCCACAAACGAGCTCTCCCTGAGGCGCTTTTCCCTTCATTTTTCTGCCCAGGTGTCTCTAAAGGGAACTTCATTGTCTGTTTCAAATTCATTTGCACTTAACTCATCTAGAAGTTTTGCAAGAGCTGTTTGAAGTCCAAGGAGCCTCTGAGCACCCTCTCCACCTCTCCCCACCCTTGTAATGAGCCCTTTAACCCTTAGAGACCCAGAGCTGCCTCTGGGCCTGAGTCAAAGGCTCTGCTGTCCCCTCCCCTCCTGGGCGTGGGAGCAAGCTTAGGACTGGGTAGAAGGCGGGAGTGGCATGGGGTGGGTGAGGCTCTGTCCAGCTTGCCCCCTCCTCTGGAACACACACCTACCTGGGCATCTCTCAGTGCCCCCCTCCACAGTGGCCTCAGGCTCCACGGGGTGCAGGCCCAGCTGTTGGGGCTTTGAGCCTCCCCTACTAATTAATGGGTGCCTGCAAGGGCTGACCCAATCAGCCCCCAAATTAATCTCAATTACAGCGATTTGGTAACTACAGCGCTAGCCAGCCTGATTGAGCCGGGATTTCATCACCAGAGAATGGTAAGCCAGAACCCAGACAGCTCAGCCTCGATGTTATTGGCAGGGGGTGGAATTGTGGGGGGCAGCTGGGTGGGGCTCCGGGGCCCCAGGCAGCCCAGCCTTTATCACTACCATCAAATTATTTCACGCCAGCTAATACTCACATTGGCAGCCCGGCCTGCCTTCCCCCGCCACACACACCCCCGTCCCAGGTACTGGGGAAGGTGGAGGAGGCTCTGGGTGGATCTCGGGCTGCCTCTCCAGGTTCCCTGAGCTCACAGCCTGGAGAGGAGGCTGCTGAGCCCAGTGGAGCCCAGAGAGGTTAGGCTCTGGAACTCCAAAGTTGGGCAAAAGTCCAGGCTCTAGACCCCGAGATCCAGCTGGGCTGCCTCCCCCAGGACTGCAAGGCCAGGAGGCAGACGTGGGCAGATGACTCTGGCGCGCTGGCAGTTCCCTGCAGTTTCCAAAGCCCTTTCCCATCCAGTAGCACTGGTTTGCTCCCTGCAACATCCCCACAGGGCAGGGCAGGGCTATTAACTCCATTTTACAGAGGGGGAAGTGGAGGCCCAGGGAAGTGACATGGCTTGCTCAACGTGTCAGTACAGGAGCCAGGGCTCTACCAGGCTGCAGGACTCCTAGTGCAGTGCTCTTCCCATGAGAACACATCAACTGGGAGATGTCCTCCTGCCCCCAACTTCAGCACCCCCACATCCCCATCACACACCCAGCGCCTCCTCTTCCTCCTCCTTCCTGCGCGCTAACTGCCCCAACATGTTGCCATTTGCTCATTCATTCAGGCAGGCCGACTTCTCCAAGGCTGTTTCCTCATCTGTAAAATGGGGTGAAAATCATTACATCTGCTTCCCCACTGACCCCCACAGGACTCTTCCCTCCCTCCCTTCCTTCCTTCCTTCCTTCCTTCCTTCCTTCCTTCCTTCCTTCCTCCCTCCCTCCCTTCCTCCCTTTCTCTCTCTCTCTCTTTGAGACAGTTCTTGCTCTTGTCACCCAGGCTGGAGTGCAGTGATGCGATCTCAGTTCATTGCAACCTCTGCCTCCCGGATTCAGGGGATTCTCCTGCCTCAGCCTCCCGAGTAGCTGTGATCACAGGCGTGTGCCATCGCGCATGGCTAATTTTTGTATTTTTAGTAGAGACAGGGTTTTACCATGTTGGTCAGTCTCATCTCAAACTCCTGACCTCAAGTGATCTGCCCCCTCAGCCTCCCAAAGTGTTGTGATTGCAGGTATGAGCCACCGCGCCCGGCCCCCTACGGGGTATTTTCTATGTCCTGAAGCCTTCTTTGAGTGTGAGGCTTCAATTGTTGTTTTTACGAAGAGTCATGGTGGCAGCAGAGGGTACCAGAGACCTGGCAGCTCCTGATCTGTTCCCCAGCCATGGGGCATGTTCATGTGGACAGAAGGAGAGCGGGAGGGCCGCCTCCCTGGGGCCAGGCAATGGCTCTCTATGGTGGAATCCAGGCAGCCAAGGCCAATTGAGGGAGGAAGTCTTTGGGGCCCTTGCTCATCACCCTGGCCCACCCCACACCGCCAGTCAAGACCCCTGTATCATAACATTCCAGCTCCTGGAGGACTGTGAAGTCCTTGGTCACCTCCCCCTGAACACACGAATGAATGAATCAGGTCACACATCCTGTGGAAGAGACGGAAGAGAGGCTTAACACAGCTCAAGCTACTTCCACACGCCCTCCTGCTACTTCCTTCCACCCTGGCCTCTGGGGGGCTCCTCTGTCTCCGGGGCCCTATCTGCTGCACCGTTGGCAGTAGCCCCGGGGTAACTCCCACCACCCCACCCTCTCAGCCCCGGGCCTGGTTGGCCAGCTGGGAAGGGGTCCAGAGGTCAGGGTGGGATTCTCTTGGGAGTGCTTTGCCAGGCCCCCAGCATCACCCGTGAGCCCAGGCACCGCTCACAAGGGCTGTCACCCTGCAAGGGAGCCAGGGCCCTGCGAGGCCTCCTGCCGGCCCCCACTTCCCGCAAACAGTGGCAGGATGATTGATTTTGCGGGAAGAGCAGCCCCGAGGGTGGGGGCGGGGAGCCGGGGCGCCAGGGGATCCTCACTCCATTTGCTTGTGGCTGTGAGTCAAGGCCAGGTCCCTCTGGGCAGGGTGTGAGGTGTTCCCCACTGTGCCTGCTGTGGGAGGGCAGGGAGGGCCTTATGTGGCTTCCCACAGCAGGTCCAGGGCCCTGGGGGTCTGACAGCCTTGAGGGGGCCCTCCGACCCCTGGGACTCCTGGTCACCCTGTTAGAGGATGTGGCTGGCGTGGCTCACCCCAGGGAACATGAGTCTTCCCTCACTTAGTCTGAATTCTGCAGCTGGGCTGGGGATGTGGAAGGGCAGGGAGAGGCTCTATCCTAGGCTGAGCTGGCTCCAGTCTGCCTGGGACTCCTGCCCTACGGCCAAGCCTGCAGAACTCCCTCGGGACCTGAGGGGGAAGGAGGGAGTTCTGAGCCATTCGAGAGTCTTGGGTACATATGCCCAAAGACAGACAGACAGACACACACACACATACACAGACATACACACACTGGCCAGGATTCACAGGTCTCAGGGTCAGGTCCTCAAGGCCTCATACCCACAAACACGAGCACTTCACACAGGGGCATGGTGTCCTGGAAATGCGCTAATATGAGTGGGCTCCAAGCAAACCCCGCTCCACGCGGCTGCCCCAGCGGTGGACACAAAGACAGCGACACCTTCAACAGCAGGGAAGGGGGGTTTTCTTGTCTTCTGCTCCTGTTGGAGAGACAGGCAAACTGAAACCCAGTAAGAGAAAATGATTCAGACCCTGGGTGAGTTGGCAGCAGTGAGCAAGTCCCAGGAGGTCACCTGGATTCAGGATGCTCCGGAAAAACAGGCCAGAGCCCTCTCCGTTTGTCACGTTTGTCCCCAAGCTTTTGGGCCTGGCACAGGTGCGTGTGTAGTGGTGGTGGAGGCGTGGGGGGTGGGGAAGCAGCTTTTTCTAGCATTGCCCCAGAAGGGGATGACTTCCGCCTGGATTGAGAATCACGGAGGACTTCTCGGAGGAAGGGATGGCAGGAGTTCTTGATGAGGGAGGAGGAGAAGGCAAGCAGGAATTTGGGGGCGGGACCCTGGGAGAGTTTGGGGAAGCTGGGTGTCTTGACTTGGGTGAAGGGAGGGAGGCAGCCTCCAGAAGCAGAAGGCAGCTGGAAGGGGGTCGTGGGGGTGGGTTTCCCCGTGAAGTGCTTGTGGTGTGTCTGCAGTGTGTCCAGGCGGCGCCCAGTGCTACGTGAGACCCAGGGTAAGTCCCCACAGTCAGCCTCGCCTCCAGGGACCTTGCAAGTCGGTTGGGAGGACAGAATACCCCCCTAATCATGCAGAAAAACATCCAAATACCGTCATGAAATCATGATGAGGGACACCAGTAACCCCCCAACCCAAGCTCAGTCAATGCCACTGGAGCTCAAGAGAGTGTGGGAGGCTCAGGCTGCCGGGGAGGGTTGGGCGGGGGTCAGTGCAGAAGAAGGACATCCCAGTGGGCAGAGGCTTGCAGAAGGGACCCAAAGAGACTGATGCAGGCCCGGATTCCAGATTCTGTCTGGGGAAACCTGGAGAGACCCCAGCAGCCCTCAGAGGCCCATCACGAGTACAGATGGCATCCAAGCACCCCCAGCCCCACTCGGTACCCAGGGATTCACCACGAGCTACTCTGTTTCCTCTCCCACCACATCCAGGAAACGCTGTTGACTGAGCCATGGTGGGTGTGACTGTAAAGGCTCTGAGAAGGCCTGCAGAGGTGAAACTGCTTGGTCGCTGTCTTTTTTGGTTTAGATATTATTAGTTTCTTATAGAAGAGACATACAAATTATTTACACAGTGAAACTTTCAGAACTGCAGTGGAATGGCAGTTTCATGTGATGCCATTTCAATAAGCGATTAATTTCAGTCCACATACATCCTAAGAATGTCACCATCTCTAGATAAGAAATAGTCCTTATTGGTTTCCAGATCTCTGAGTAAGTGGAGGTTGCTCATGGGTGGCATGCCCAGAGAGGGCGTGGAAGCTCTGCACCCCTTCCCACATACCTCTCCCTAAGCACCTCTTCATCTAAAACCTTAAAGCAAAAACTCACCTAATCTCTTGGTTGACAATATTGGCTGGATACTGAAGTTTCTTCTTCCTATAATAGTTACTGCTTTATAAATTCAGGAATATAAAGAAAATCTAAAAAAAAAAGACAGCTGAGCACGGTGGCTCACGCCTGTAATCCCAGCACTTTGGGAGGCCGAGGAGCATGGATCACTTGAGCCCAGGAGTTTGAGACCAGCCTGGCCAACATGATGAAACCCTGTTTCTACTAAAAATACAAAAATCAGCCGGGCGTGGTGGCGCGTGCCTGTACTCCCAGTTACTCAGGAGGTTTAGGCAGGAGAATTGCTTGAACCCAGGAGGTGGAGGTTGCAGTGAGTCGAAATTTCGTCACTGCACTCCAGCCTGGGCGACAGAGTGAGACCCTGTCTCAAAACCACCCCCCCAAAAAAAAACCAAAAAACAAACAAAAAAACAAAGACAAGAAAAGTAAGAATCTTTGTTGTCTAGAACAACTTTAGTGCCTCCATATTCTAGGAGAATAACTTGAGCTCCAGCTTTCACTCTAACTAGTTGAATCTCTCTACCTTCCCTTTAAAGCTGCTACTGTTGCTTGCAATACTATTCTGGAAGCATCAGGCCTCGTTTGGTTACAGTTTCAGCTGCACTCCTTCAATCAATACTGGGTCAAAGAGCAAAAGAAACTTCCTAAGCCCTGTCCTGCCATGCCTCCTGCCACCTTAGTTTGTACTCATGCTTATATTCTCTCTCTCTCTCTTTTTTTTTTTTTTTGAGACGAAGTTTCGCTCTTGTTGCCGAGGCTGGACTGCAATCAATGGTGTGATCTCAGCTCACTGCAACCTCCACCTCTGGGATTCAAGTGATTCTCCCGTCTCAGCCTCCTAAGTAGCTGAGATTACAGGTGCTCACCACCACGCCTGGCTAATTTTGTATTTTTAGTAGAGACAAGGTTTCACCATGTTGGTCAGGCTGATCTTGAACTCCTGACCTCAAGTGATCCACCCGCCTCGGCCTCTCAAAGTGCTGGGATTATAGGCGTGAGCCACCGTGCCGGGCCGCTTATGTTCTCTTTACCTGACCGTTGTCAAACTTCCCCAATCCGTCAGAATCTTGGTTTTGGCCACCTATTGTTATAATAACATGTTGTGGAAATAGCATTTGGAAAATGCTGACCTAAATCCTTAAAAATTCCCCTTTCCCTGATTACTAAAGCGTTGCAGTTTCCATGTTCATTGTAAGAAATATGGCAAATGTAATAAAAAATAGAAAAAAATGTTCCAATCCTTTAATATCTCATCACCCACTCTTTTTTTCTGTGAATATGTAGGGGTTAGGGGAGTGCATAAAAATATGTAAATCTGAATTAGGGTCATACAGTTTTTTATTTTTTATTTTTTAAGGATCAATATAAAGCCATAAGGATCATATAGTTTCATATCCTGCTTTTTTCCTGCATTTTATGATTTACTTAATACATGCAAAATAGTATATGTACAGTTTAAAGAATAATAATAAAACAACCAGATATCCACTCCCAAAGTGCTGGGATTTCAGGTGGTGGCTCACGCCTGCAATCCCAGAACTTTGGAAGGCAGAGGAGGGAGGATCGCTTGAGCCCAGGAGTTTGAGACCAGCTTGGGCAACATAGTGAAACTCTGCCTCTATCAAAATAAATATACAAGAATTAGCTGGGCGTGTTGGCGTATACCTGTAGTCCCAGCTACTTAGGAAGCTGAGGTGGGAGGAACAGCTGAGCCCAGGGAGGTTGAGGCTACAGTGAGCTGTGTTCACACCACTGCACTCCAGCCTGGGCGACAGGGTGAGATCTTGTCTCAAAATAAAATAAAAATAATAAATAAATAAATATTCTTTGAGAACTTGAATTTTGATGGCTGCCTAGTGTTCCTTCAATGGGTGTACCTTATTTTATTCAAGCAATCCCACTTTCTCAGAAATTTAATTGCTTTCAACTTTTTCTATTAAAAAAACACCATGAGGCCGGGCGTGGTGGTTCATGCCTGTAATCCCAGCACTTTGGGAGGCCCAGACGGGTGGATCACCTGAAGTCAGGAGTTCGAGACCAGCCTGTCCAACATGGAGAAACTCCATCTCTATTAAAAATACAAAATTAGCCAGGCATGGTGGCGCATGTCTGTAATCCCAGCTACTTGGGAGGCTGAGGCGGGAGAATCACTTGATCCCGGGAGGCAGAGGTTGTGGACAGCCGAGATTGCGCCATTGCACTTCAGCCTGGGCAACGACAGTGAAACTCCGTCTCAAAAAGCAAAAAAACAAAAAAAACCCAAAACAAACAAACAAACAAAAAATCCCAAAAACCAAGAAACAAAAACAAAAAACACCATGAGGAAACTACTGTATGTAAATCTTTGCCCATAATCAGAACAATCTCTGACTATTTCTTTATTATAAGTGAATAGAAATAGAATTATAGGTTCAAAATTTAAAATAGTAATTGCCAACATATACCAAGCATGTCTATGCCAGGTACTGTACAGGCAGTTTATATGTATTAGCTTGTTGAAATTTACAACTGCTGTGGTAGGTACCATTCTTTTTTTTTTTTTTTTTTGATACAGCGTCTCACTCTGTCTCCCAGGCTGGAGTGCAGTGGCACAATCTCAGCTCACTGCAACCTCCACCTCCCAGGTTTAAACGATTTTCCTGCCTCAGCCTCCCGAGTAGCTGGGATTACAGGCGCCTGCCACCATGCCCAGCTAATTTTTGTATTTTTAGTACAGATGGGGTTTCACCATGTTGGCCAGGCTGGTTTCGAACTCCTGACCACAAGTGATCTGCTCGCCTCAGCCTCCCAATGTGCTGGGATTACAAGTGTGAGCCACTGTGCCTGGCTTATTTCCATTGTACAGATGAGCAAACTGAGAGTCAGAGAAGTCAAGTGAATTGCCCCAGATCGCACAGAAAGTAGCAAAGCAAGTTCTCGAACCAGTTGTCTGGTTCCAGAGTCTGAGCTCTTAGCCACTACGCCATATGTATATATACATATACAAATTATAGGTATATAGCAGTGAACCAAACAGATAAAAATCTCTGCCCTACATTCTAGTTGGGGCAACAGACAGTAAACACAGCAAGTACAATCTTTACATTGTTAAAAGGTGGCAAGTCTCCTGGCCAAAAAAAAAATGCTACTGCAGGTAGAGGGGACTGGGCGTGGCCACTCATGCCTGTAATCCCAGCGCTTTGGGAGGCCAAGGCGGGCAGATCACCTGACGTCAGAAGTTCAAGCCCAGCCTAGCTAACATGGTGAAACCCCATCTCTACTAAAAATACAAAAATTTAGCCAGGTGTGATAGTGCATGCCTGTAATCCCAGCTATTCTGGAGGCTGAGGCATGAGAATTGCTGGAACCTGGGAGACGGCGGTTGCAGTGAGCTGAGATTGTGCCACTGCACTCCAGCCTGGGAGACGGAGTGAGACTCTGTCTCAAAAAATAAAAAAGAAAGAAAAGAAAGAAGAGAAAAAAAGAAAGAAAGAAAGAAAGACAGAAAGGAGGGAGGGAGGGAAGGAAAAGGAAGGAAGGAAGGAAGGGGAAAGAAAGAAAGGAAGAAAGGAAGGAAGGAAAGAGAGGGAGGGAGAGAGGAGAAAGAAAGAACAAGAAAGAAAGAGAGAGAAAGAAAAGAGAAAGAAAGGAGGAAGAGAGGGAGGGAGAAAGGAAGGAAGGAAGAAGAAAGAAAGAAAAAGAGAGGGGGGAGGGAGGGAGAGAGAAAGAAAGAAAGAGAGAGGAGAGAGGGAGGGAGGGAGGGAGAGAAGAAAGAAGGAAAGAGAGAGAGGGAGGGAGACAGAGAGAAGGAAAGAAGGAAAGAGAGGGAGGGAGAGAGAAAAAGAAAGAAGGAAAGAGAGAGAGGGAGGGAGGGAGAGAGAAAGAAAGAGAAAGAAAGAAAGAAAAGAAGAAAGAAAGAAAGAAAGAAAGAAAGAAAGAAAGAAAGAAAGAAAGAAAGAAAGAAAGAGTATCGGAGTGGGCATGCAATTTCAAATAGGAAGGTCAGGGAATATCCCCAAGAAAGAGATATTCATGCCAAGTCTTGAGGAAGGTGAAGGAGAAAGCCCTTTTGAGATCTGAAAGGAAAACACTCCAGGCAGAGGCACCTGCAAGTGCAAAGGCCCTGGGGCAGAGTGGCCTGACTGTCCCAGGAACAGCAAGAAGGCCACTGGGGCTGGAGTGGAGTGAGAGGTGAGTTGGGAGGAGGTGAGATCAGAGAAATAATGGAGGAGATGCAGATGGCAGGGCTCTGAGGGCCAATGTGATGACTTCGGCTTTTCCCTGGTGCCAGTGGGAGCCATGGAGGGTTTGAAGCAGAGCGGCAATGCTTATGTCTAACAGGATCCCTCTGGCTGCTGGGTGGAGACTTTCCATGGAGGGCAAAGGTAGAATCTTGGAGGCTGCTGTGACAGTCCAAGATGATGGTGGCTCGGCCCAGGCGGGTAGTATAGGCTGGAAAGAAGTGGTTTCCTTCTGGATGAATTTTGAAAATACAGTTGACAGGGTTTGCAAATCACCTGGCTGTGGGATATTTTTTTTTGAGACGGAATTTCACTCTTGTCTCCCAGGCTGGAGTGTGGCAAATCTCAGCTCACTGCAACCTCTGCCTCCCGGGTTCAAACAATTCTCCTGCCTCAGCCTCCCAAGCAGCTGGGACCACAGGCATGTGCCACCACGCCCAGCTATTTTTTTTTTTTTTTTTTGCATTTTTAGTAGAGATGGGGTTTCACCATGCTGGCCAGGCTTGTCTCGAACTCCTGACCTCAGGTGATCCACCCGCCTCTGCCTCCCAGAATGCTGGGATTACAGGCATGAGCCACTGCGCCCAGCTGGCTGTGGGATGTTTTTAAAAGAGAGGAATCCAGGACACCCAAGCCTTGGAGAAGGGGAGATGCCATTAGCACAGCTGGGAAGCCTGGGAGGAATTTGGTTGGAACACGTTATGTTTGGGGTGCCGAGGCAGACATCACTGAGAGCTTGGTACCCTGTTCTCTGTTGGGTGCATAGGAGGATGGTACCTCTTGCCACATTGAAGTTAGATGTGGCCATGAGACTAGCTCTGGCCAGAGAGCTGTGGGCGGGAATCATATGTGCAATTTCTGGGTCAGGGCATTTAATCACCTCCAACTCTGAGGGTTCTGTCCTGAGGCTGCCTAAGGAGGAGGCACTGAGGTGGAACCTCCATTAACCTGGGTTACTGAGTGACTCATGAAGGAAAGCCCCCTGCCTACCTGCCCTGGACGTGTATCATCAGAAAGAAATAAGCTTTTGTTGTTCTAAGACACTGAGATTTTAATGTTGTTTGTTACAACAGCATAATTTATCTTATCTTGACTAATACCAGCACCTATTAGCAGGACTGTCAGGTAAAGTTGCACAGGTTGTACACTATACCAGGGCAGCATAACCAAGGGGGTTTCGTTTTGATCATAGACCTGTCTACCTTCCAGGTCCTGCACACAGGTAAGGACGGTGTTCTGTTGCAGTCACACTCAGAGTGGCCCCTGAGGCTGCTCCTCTTGCTCACAGCCTCTTTGGGAAGCCTAACTTCCACCTCCACCCAAGTCTAAACCTGTCAAGGCTGCGTCACAGGGCAGGGGTGGTGGGGGGAGTGGTCAGAGTGTGACTGCTGCCTTAGTGCCTGGTGTAGGTGAGCAGGAGTGTGTGCCTGGCCTGGGATGCTGCCCCCAGGAAAGCTGCTTCCGAGCCAACCCAGGCCAAGCTAAGGGGATGAGTGTGGGGGCACTGCAATGCCCCAGCCCCAGCACTGCTTCTAACGGGATCCATATGCTCTGGCCACAGATTTAACAAGAAGTTTGATTTATGGAACTGCTGTTCAGATGAACTGAAGCTGGATGCTGCTGATTAAACCCCAGAGCCAGTGCCCCTCCCCCTCCCTTCGCAAGGACCAGTCTGGGGCTGCCTGGCCAGGCCTGGAGCAAGCAGGTGCGCTCTGCCTCCTCCCGTCCAGCCTTCCCGCCATTGGATGGAATCATGTGCAGTGCCAAATTTTAAAGAAAGTTTCTTTTGCCTTAGAAAGTCACTTTCTCCTAACTGGCCAAGGGCTGTATGAGCTGGAGGCAGCTCCGCCTCTTCTCCAAGTGCAGATGTGGAGCAGACAGGCTACGGACATGCCGGGGGCTCTGGGGAGAGAACTGAGCGACAGATAGAAGTTTAGAAATTGTCGGAATACGCTTGGTGTTTAAAGAGTGGAGGCACAGAAGGGATCTCGGAGGGAGGGGGCACGTGGAGAAGAGTCAGAGGATGCTTGGGTGTTTATGGTGAGGACGAGGAAGAGGAAGCTGCAGAGGAGACTGGAAGGAGCAGCTGAAGAAAACGGGGAGGAACAGCCAAATAAGGAACGTTCAGGAAGGCGTAGGGACCACTGGGTCCAGTGCACTGATGGGACTCGTAGAACAAGGGCTGCGAGCTGATGACTGGGCTTTGCTACCTGGACCCTAGATTACAGCAGTTAGTGACATAGAGGGTGGGAGGAGAGGAACCCGAGCTCCCTGAGTCTGAGAATAGGATGGTAGCGGAGGGGAGGTGGGGTTAAGGGAGAAATGAGGCTGATGAGCTCAAGACAGGGACAGCTCCTGCCACTTGAAATGGAGTTGGAGCGCTGTCCCCAGGCAGTGAGAGGGATGAGTCCGGGGCCCAGCGGGAGGTGCTGGCCTTAGATGGGAGATGCCATCTCCCATTAGATTGCCAGGTTGCCTGTGTGGAGTTTCCCCATTCCAGGCCCCTAGCAGAGCCTGAGGATGGCCTGTTTCCCGTCTGCCCCACACCCGGCTGAAGATTCCACAGTGCGTGCAGAGCCCACCTCTCCTTATGGGGTTTCCAGTCCCCTCCCCAGCTTGGGTACTGATTTCTGGGAGTCTCCCGCTGGGGGGAGGAATTAGGATCCACATGGACCTTTTCCCACCAGGCCTCGATGAAGCTGCAGATGTGGGAACCAGGCCCAGAGAAGCTAAGTCACTTGCCCAAGATCGGGCAGCTGTTAAGTGGCAGATTCTAATTCAACCCGAATTCTGCTCAATACTCTCCTGCTCTCAGGGATCAGAAGAGGGAATCGGATTGGGAGCTCCTTGTCAGAAGCGCCTGTGAGCTGCGCTGGTTTTGCCTCCTGCTGCTTTTGTGTTTATGCCTTTGGTACCGGGGAGCTAGATGCTTTCATGGGGCCGGTGGAAGAAGTGCAAGGACAGCGGCTGGATCGGGGTGTCAGGACAATCTCCTCAAGGAACCCACTAATAAGCAGGGAGCCAGAAAACGAGCGGGGTTAGGCTTGGTGAGGAGCGATGGCAGCGGGGCGTTCCTGGCAGGGGGCAGAGCTCGGGCAAAGGTCTGGAGGCTGGAGCGCAGTTCGGGAAACGGAGGGAGCCAGCCGGCCGGGGCGGGCGTGCCGGGGATTCGGAGGGGCCTGCAGCCTCGCCGGTCGAGCCGGGCCTGGCACCCCCGCTGCGCCCGCAGCCCGCCCGCCAGGCCGCCCAGGGGCCGCCTGCTTGGAGCCAGCCTCGTCCCGCCCGCGCGGTGGTCGCCCGGCCGCCCGGGGGCGTCTAATGGGCTGCCCGGCCCGCGTTCCGGGGAGTGGTCCGGGCCGCGCTAATGTGCGGTCGCCCCGCCCGCCGGCAGCTGGTGCCCCCGCGCCGACCCCGGGCTCCGATCGATACGCATCAGGCGGCGGGCGGCCGGGAGCCCCCACAGCGCCCCCTCCCCCGGGCGCCGCCGACTGCGGAGCAGGGGCCTCCCGCGCCGGGGGTGGGGCAGGGCGGGCCAGGTGGGGAGGGGCGCCCCGTCTGGGACCCCCGGGCCTCGTCCACCCCGCGCCCCTCCTCCCCTTCTGTCTCGGGCCAGATTCCGGCCCCCTCTCGCCTCCCTCCTGCCCCTCTTCTGCTGTGGGGGCCCCGCTCCCTGCCTCCCCTTCTCTGTCTCTCTCCAGGGCTCTCCCCGGGACCGCTCAGCCGCCCCGGGCGGGAAGCTGTGGGCTTTGGGCATCTGGAGCCTCCCGCCCCTCTCGCCTGGGAGACCCGGGTGACGGTTTTAGGGACAAGGCCAAGGCCAGGGTCACAAATCCTGTGATCCTTTGGTCTTTTTGACTAAACCTCTTTTATAACGTGTTCAATAAAAAGCTGAACTTTAAAAAAAAAAAATAAATAAAAAATCCTGTGATCCTGGGCGGGAACTTGGGTAGGGCGCGAATGAGGCACTTGAGTGCAAAACTTCAGGGGGCGCCAAAAACCCCTCAGAAATCAAGATAAATAATACTTTCGTGCAATTAATTAATTATTATTATTATTTTTAGACAAGCTCTCACTCTGTCGCCCAAGCTCACTGCAACCTCGATCTCCTGGGCTCAAGCGATCCTCCCACCTCAGCCTCCCGAGTAGCTGGGATTATAGGCTTGCACCACTATGCCCGGCTAATTTTTTTTGTTGAGAGGGAGTCTCACTCTGTCGCCCAGGCTGAAGTGCAGTGGCGCCATCTCTGATCACTGCAACCTCCGCCTCCTGCCTTCAAGTGATTCTCATGCCTCAGCCTCCCAAGTAGCTGGGACTACAGGGGCGTGCCACCATGCCGGCTAATTTTTTGTATTTTTAGTAGAGATGGGGTTTCACCATGTTGGCCAAACTGGTCTAGAATTCCTGACCTCAAATAGTCCACCCGCCTGGGCCTCCCAAAGTGCTGGGATTACAGGCATGAGCCACCGTGCCCAGCCCCTGGCTAATTTTTGTATTTTTAGTAGAGATAGGGTTCACTATGTTGCCCAGGCTGGTCTCCAACTCCTGCACTCAAGTGATCCATCCGCCTCAGCCTCCCCAAGTGTTGGGATTACAGGCGTGAGCCACTGCACCCAGCCCTAATGGAATACATTTTAAAAGCAAAATTAATGCAAAAATTTTTGTGGTGAACAACATATCAAAATTTTAAATACAGACAAGATCAGTAACTACCTAGCTGAGCCATAGTGGAGCCTGCAGCAAAGGAAAAATCAGAATACTGATCCTATATTTAAACTTTTGAGATTTTGTTCATCGTAGATTGTTCACCACGGATTTTAAAGGAGATCCATTCAGGGGTACTTGGACTGCAGGTGAGAGTCCACTCCATCGGCTGTGATTAACCAGCGGGAAAGCATCACGTGCAAGCATCTTAATTATCTTTTTTTAAAATAGCTTTATTGGGATATAATTTACATACCATACAGTTCACCTAATTTAAAGTGTAAAATTCAGCTGGGTGCAGTGACTCATGCCTGTAATCCCAGCACTTTGGGAGGCTGAGACAGGAGGATCGTTTGAGGCCAGGAGTTCAAGACCAGCCTGGACAACATAGCAAGACTCAGTCTCTACAGAAAATGCAAAAGTTAGCTGGGTGTCATGGTGTGCGCCTGTAGTCCCAGCTATTTGGGAAGCTGAGATGAAAGGATCGCTTGAGGCCAAGAGTTGGAGGCTGCAGTGAGCTATGATCACACCACTGCACCCCAGCCTAGGCAAGAGAATGAGAACTTGTCTCAATAATAATAAAGTGTGAAATCGAATGATTTTTAGTATATACAGAATTGTGCAGCCATGGCCACACCAATTTTAGAACATTTCCATCACTCCTAAAAGAAGCCCTGTGACCACCAGCAGTCACTCTTCATTCCCTCTCAGTATCCAGTCCTAGAAAAGCACCAGTCTATTTCCTGTCTTTGGATTTGCTTATTCTGAATATTTCATATCAATGGAAACAGACAATCATACATCACTGTGTATTGCTTTTTCACTTAAGTATAATATTTTCAAGGTTTGCCCATGTCGCAGCATGGATTGTCAATATTTAATTCCTTTACTTTGTCAAATAATAACCCATTGTATGGATATACCACAGGTTACTTACCCATTGGTCAGTTGATGGACATTTGGGTTTCTATTTTGGGCTATTATGAATAATGCTGCTGTGAACATTCTTATGTCAGTTTTTGTGTGGGTGAAACTTTTTTTTTTTTTTGAGCCAGAGTCTCATTCTGTCACCCAGGCTGGAGTACAGTGGTGCCATCTTGGCTCACTGCCACCTCCACCTCCCAGGTTCAAGTGATTCTCATACCTCAGCCTCCCAGTAGATGGGATTACAGGCACGTGCCACCACACCCAGCTAATTTTTGTATTTTTAGTAGAGACGGGGTTTTACTATGTTGGCCAGGATGGTCTTGAACTCCTGGCCTCAAGCAATCCACCTGCCTCGTCCTCCCAAAGTGCTGGGATTACAGGCATGAACTACTGCGCCCGGCAAGCAAAACTTTTTCATTTATTTTGAGTATATACCTAGGAGTAGAATTGTTGGGTCATACGGTAACTCCATGTTTAGCATTTTGCAGAACTGCCAGACTGTTTTGTGGTTGTACCATGTTACAACCCCACTAGCAGTGTATAAAGGTTCCTATTTCTCCACACCATTGCCAACACTTGCTATTATCTGTCTTTTTGCTTATAGCCGTTCTAGTGGGTGTGAAGTGATACTTTTTTTTTTTTTTTTTTTTTGAGACGGAGTCTCGCTCTGTTGCCCAGGCTGGAGTGCAGTGGCGCGATCTTGGCTCACTGCAAGCTCCACCTCCCGGGTTCACGCCATTCTCCTGCCTCAACCTCCCGAGTAGCTGAGACTACAGGTGCCCACCATCATGCCCGGCTAATTTTTTGTATATGTAGTAGAGATGGAGTTTCACCGTGTTAGCCAGTATGGTCTCGATCTCCTGACCTTGTGATCCACCCACCTCAGCCTCCCAAAGTGCTGGGATTACAGGCATGAGCCACCGCGCCTGGCAATTATCTTTTATATAAATGATATCACACCACATTTGTTGTTCTGACTTGCTTCTTTGCCCTTGACAGCATGTTTTGGAGATCTTTCCATGATATTTACAGATTTTCATAGATCTACCTCACCATTTTTAGTAGCTGTTCAGGGTTCCTCAGTGTGGCAATGCTATACATATTTATCCAATTTCTGATTAATAGATATTTATGTTTTTTCAAACATACTTTCTATTACAAAAAGTCAAAGTAACAAACATCCTTACATACATCTTTGCCCACCCAAACAAGTCTTTCTGGAAAAGAGAGCCCTAGAAGTGGAATTCCTGGGTCAAATGTTTAAATTCAATAGATATTAACAAATTGTTCTGGCCAGGCGTGGTGGCTCACACCTGCAATCCTAGCACTTTAGGAGGCCAAGAGGGGCAGACTGCTTGAGCTCAGGAGTTCAAGATCAGCCTGAGCAACATGGCAAAACCCCATCTCTACAGAAAAAAAAAAAAAAAAAATTAGCCAGGCTTGACGACACACACCTGTAGTCCCAGTTACTTAGGAGGCTGAGGCAGGAGGATGGCTTGAGCCTGGGAGGTCGAGGCTGCAGTAAGCCAAGATCACGTCACTGCATTTCAGCCTGGATGACAGAATGAGACCCTGTCTCCAAAAGAATAAAAAAATAAAAAATCAAGCTAGGCTTGGTGGCTCATGCCTGTAATCCTAGCACTTTGGGAGGTTGAGCTGGGCAGATCACCTATGGTCAGGAGCTCGAGACCAGCCTGGCCAACATGGTGGAACCCAGTCCCTATCAAAAATACAAAAATTAGCCGGACATGGTGGTGCACACCTGTAATCCCAGCTACTGGGGAGGCTGAGGCATGAGAATTCCTTGAACTCGGGAGGCGGAGGTTGCAGTGAGCCAAGATGGTACCACTGCACTCCAGCCTGGGCGACAGAGCAGACCCTGTCTCAAAAAAATAAAAATAGAAAAAACAAACAAATTGTTCTCCAAAAAGTTAACTCGTGTAGCCCTTCACCAGCATTGTATGATAGTGCCCGTTTCATTGGATTTTTACCAATACTAGATATTAATAGATCTTATTATTTTTTCCAATTTGTCAGGCAAAAACAAAAATGATGCCATTGTTTTAACTTTCATTCATCTGATTACTAATAAGTGTGAATTATTTTTCATATGATTATTTGCCATTTTCATTTTACCTTCTGTGAAATGTGTTTATATCTTTAGTCCATTTCCTAATGTTTTTCTATATTCTAGGCACAAATCATTTCTCTCATAGCCTGCTGCTGGTGTTTTGTCACATAGAAATGTTAAATATTGACGTCATAAAAGAATGTAACACTTTTTTTCCTCTTGGGTCCTGGATTGTGTCTTGTTCTTCCTGCCCGAGTTTGTGAAAATATTTTCCTCTAATGTTTTTATAAAACATTATATGAAACATTTCTTTTTATAAAAATGAAATGGAGAGCCAGGTGTGGTGACACACACGTATAGTCCCAGCTACTTGGAAGCAGGAGTGTCTCTTGAGCTCAAAGTTTGAGGCCGCAGTATGCGATGATCATGCCCATGAATAGCCACTCCAGCCTGGGTAACATAGCGAGATTCTAGCTCTAAAAAAATTAAATGAATTAAAGGATTTATTGCAGGGACAGAATATAAGCTGGCCTTAAACAACAACGACAAAAAAGAAATGGAGAGATATATTTTAGATGAGACGACAATATTGAAATAAGTCTTCTTAATAAATGGAATGTAATCTCAATGAAGTTTCCAACATAAATGTTAATAAAATATGATAGTTCATTTGTAGAGTTCATATAAAAAAAGGAAATGGGCCGGGCACAGTGGCTCACGCCTAGAATCCTAGCATTTTAGGAGGCCGAGGCGAGAGGATAGCTTGAGCTCAGGATTTCAAGACCAACCTGGGCAACAACATGGTGAGACCTCATTTCTACCAAAAAATAATAAATAAATAAATATATAAAATAAAATAAAATAAAAAATTAGCCAGATGTGGTGGTGCACACCTGTAGACCAAGCTACTTGGGAGGCTGAGGTGGGAGGATTGCTTGAGCCTGGGAGGTCGAGGTTGCAGTGAGCTGTGATCCTGCCACTGCGCTCCAGCCTGGGCAACAAAGTGAGACCCTCTCTCAAAAAAAAAAGAAAAGAGGGGCTGGGTGAGGTGGCTCACGCCTGTAATCCCAACACTTTGGAAGGTGAAGGCAGGCAGATCAGCTGAGGTCAGGAGTTTGAGACCAGCCTGGCCAATGCAGTGAAACCCTGTCTCTACTAAAAATACAAAAATTAGCCAGATGTGTTGGTGGGTGCCCGTAATCGCAGCTACTCAGGAGGCTGAGGCATGAGAATTGCTTGAACCCGGGAGGCAGAGGTTGCAGTGAGCTAAGATCGAACCACTGCACTCCAGCCTGGGGGAGAGAGAGACACTCTGTCTCAAAAAAAAAAAAAAAAAAAAAAAGAAAATAGATAATAATATTGAAAACAATTTTTTGAAGAAGAGCCCTAACAGTTGGCAAAACACTATAGACTTATAATAATCCAAACAGTGCAGTATTAGAATGAGATTAGATAAATTGATCAATGGACAAGAACTAGTCCATGTTCACACAAAAGATTAGTTTATGATAAAGGTGACATTTGAAATAAGCAGAATTTCATAAATGGTCTTGGTCCAAATGGCTATCCATTTACAGGGAACTTATTTTTTCATTTGTCCATCACATACGTTTGAATGAATAACATCTGCCAAGCATCATCCATATGGACACTGGGGTGGGACAGTGAACGAAACAGACAAAAGCATAAAAAATTTCTGACCTTGCCAGGCGCTGTGGCTCACGCCTGTAATCCCAGCACTTTGGGAGGCCGAGGCGGGTGGATCACGACATCAGGAGATCAAGACCATCCTGGCCAAAATGGTGAAACCCCATCTCTACTAAAAATACAAAAATTAGCTGGGTGTGGTGGCACATGCCTGTAATCTCAGCTACTCTGGAGGCTGAGGCAGGAGAATTGCTCGAACCTGGGAGTCAGAGGTTGCAGTGAGCCAAGATCGCACCACTGCATTCCAGCCTGGCGACAGAGCAAGACTCTGTCTCAAAATAAATAAATAAATAAAAATAAAAAAATAAAAAACTCTGACCTCATGGAGTAGGGGGGTAGTGAGTCTCCCATAAAAATCAACAACAACAACAAATACATAAATGATGTAATGTATTAGAAAGTTATGAGTGCTGCAGAGAGAAATAAAGGAGGGGGCAGGAATGTGGGGAGATAAATGGCCATGTTAATAAGGAAGACCTTGTAGATAGCTGTGGGAAAGCCCAGAACAGACAGTGCAAAGGCCCAGAGGCAAGAACACATCTGTTTTTCTGGGCTACTAAATTTTGAGCTCTAATGTGTGGACTTGAACTTTCATGCTAAGGGACACGGGAGGTATTGGAGGGTTGTGAGCAGAGGTGTGACAGGAGCCTATTTATTTATTTATTTATTTTGAGACGGGCTTACCTCTGTCGCCCATGCTGGAGTGCAATGGTGCGATCTCGGCTCACTGCAATCTTCGCCTCCTGGGTTCAAGCAATTCTGGTATCTCAGCCACCTGAATACCTGGGATTACAGGCCCTCACCACCATGCCTGGCTAATTTTTGTAGTTTAGTACAGATGGAGTGGAGGGGTTGGGGGTTTTCACCATGTTGGCCAGGCTGGTCTCGAACTCCTGGCCTCAAGTGATCCACCCACCTCGGCCTGTAAGGTGGTTTACAGGCGTGACCCACCTCGCCGGCGCCCAGTGCAGCAATCAGTTTAGACTTTAACTGGACCACTCTGGGATCTGGGTGGAGCACAGATTATAGGGGCAAGGGCAAGAGTGGACATGGAGAGACCAGGGAGGAGGCGATTGCAGGTATCCAGAGGGGAGGTGTTGGTGGCGTGGGCCATAGTGGCAGCAGTGGAGGAGGTAGGAAGTGGTCGCATGCTGCATGTATTTTGGGTTTTTTGTTTGTTTGTTTGAGTCAGAGTTTCACTCTTGTCACCCAGGCTGGAGTGCAATGGCACAGTCCTGGCTCACTGCAACCTCCACTTCCCCGGTTCAAGTGATTCTCCTGTGTCAGCCTCCTGAGTAGCTGGAATTACAGGCACCCGTCACCACGCTGAGCTAACTTCTGTATTTTTAGTGGAGACAGGGTTTCCCCATGTTGGCCAGGCTGGTCTTGAACTCCTGACCTCAGGAGATCCACCCGCCTGGGCCTCCCAAGGTGCTGGGATTACAGGCATGAGCCACCATGCACAGCCTCTGGGTGTATTTTGAATCTAGAGCAGCAATCATGGAAATTGGATGGGGGGTGGGTGGTGGAGGAAAGATCAGGAGCTCAGCTTTGGAGGTTGGCGTCTGAGATGCCTATTAGACTGCCAAGAGGAGATGCGGAGTAGGAGTAAGTACACGTGCCTCCAGATCTGAGAAGAGGGAGCTGGGCTGGAGATGACGCCTATAGAATGGTCAAGATAGATTCTATTGCTGCTCAATACAGCAGCTGCCAGCCACGGGTGGTTACCAAGCTCTTGAACTGCCACTAGTCTGATTGAGATGTGCCGTCAGATGTAAAATACAAGTCAGATTTCAAAGGCTTAGGATGAAAAAAAGCAAAATGGCTCATTAGTGATTTTATATATTGATCACAAGTTGAAATGATAATATTTTGGATATATTGTACTCGGTTAGAGTATTTGAATTCATTTCTCTTTTTACAAATGTGGCTACAGGCCGGGCGCGGTGGCTCATGCTTGTAATCCCAGCACTTTGGGAGGCCGAGGCGGGCGGATCACGAGGTCAGGAGATCGAGACCACGGTGAAACCCCGTCTCTACTAAAAATACAAAAAAAAATTAGCCGGGCGTTGTGGCGGGCGCCTGTAGTCCCAGCTACTCGGAGAGGCTGAGGCAGGAGAATGGCGTGAACCCAGGAGGCGGAGCTTGCAGTGAGCCGAGATCGTGCCACTGCACTCCAGCCTGGGCGACAGAGCGAGACTCCGTCTCAAAAAAAAAAAAAAAAATGTGGCTACCAAAAAAATTTTAAACTGCTTGGAGGTTTGCATTCTGTTTTTATTGGACAGCAACTGGCCTAGATGGTGGTTAAAGCTATGAGCAGGGGTGGTTGTGGTGGCTCACACTTGTAATCCCAGCACTTTGGGAGGCCAAGATGAGAGGATCACTTGAGTGCAGGAGTTCAAGACCAGCTGGGGCAACACGACAACACCCTGTCTCTACAAAAAATTAAAACATTAGACGGGTGTGGTGGTACATGCTTGCAGTCCCAGCTACTCAGGAGGCTGAAGCAGGGGGATCGCTTTAGCCCGGGAGGTGGAGGCTACAGTGAGCCATGATCATGCCACTGCACTCCAGCCTGGGTGACAAAGTGAGACCCCCCCCTTAAAAAAAAAAAAAGCTATGAGCAGGATGGATGGTCACCCTGGGAGTGAGTACAGTAGAGGAGAGGCCCCCAGGATGAGCTCTCCAAGGTGAAGAGGGGGAAGAAGGGTAGCAAAGGAGGCAAAAAGGAGCAGCCAGGGGAGTCAGAGGAAAGACAGGAGCCTGCAGTCTAGGAAACCAAGACAAGAGAGCATCTAGGAGGAGGGAGAGGCCCTCAGCCACAAAGGCTGCTGAGAGGCTGAGACCATTGGAATGAGCTGCTTCGAGGTCACGGTTGCAGAGCGCGTTTCATTCACATCATATTCTCCAGCTCCTATGATGCTCAGGTGCTGGAGGTGCCGCAATGAACAAGGAGATGTGGCCCCTGCCCTTCCAGGGCTCATGATGCCAAGGGGTAGCAGGGTCCTCAATAATGAGCTGCCAGTCACCTGAGAGGAAAGGAAAAGGAGGAGAGGGCAGAAATCAGGGAAGGCCAGAAGGTGTGGAGGCCATGTCCTGAGGGCTCAGAAAAGGTCTCAGCCACATTGTGTAAACCCACATCCCAGGGACCTCAACCCCCAACCTTACCCCCAACACACACCCCAGGCAAGGGTGCTGCAAGCCAGGGAGAAACCAATACAACCTGCTCAGGGCTTTACAGTGCTAGAGAGTCCTCCTGGCACTCCTAGAAGGTGGCCAGGTTTCAAACCCAGGGCTGTCTGTCCCCAGAGTCCGTGTTCCTAACTACTCTGCTTGCTGCCCTGATGTCTGCAAGGGCACAGTCATGTTCACTTGTGACACAGGTGGTTACAACAGGCTCTTCTTTTTGTTTGTTTGTTTGTTTGAGGTAGAGTCTTGCTCTGTTGCCCATGCTGGAATGCAATGGCACGATCTCAGCTCACTGCAACCTCTGCCTCCTGGGTTCAAGCGATTCTCCTGCCTCAGCCTCCTAAGTAGCTGGGATTACAGGCGTGCACCACCACACCCAGCTAATTTTTGTATATATATTTTTAAGCAGAGACAGGGTTTCACCATGTTGGCCAGGTTGGTCTCGAACTCCTAACCTCATGATCCACCGACCTCGGCCTCCCAAAGTGCTGGGATTATAGGCGTGAGCTACTGCATCCAGACTGTTTTGTTTTTTGAGATAGTCTCACTCTGTTGCCCAGGCTGAGTGCAGTGCTGCAATCGCTGCTCACTGTAGCCTTGACCTCCCTAGACTCAGGTGATCCTCGCACTTCAGCCTCTAGAGTGGTTGGGACCATAGGCGTGCTCTAGCACGCCCGGCTAATTTTTCTGTTTTTTTTTTTTTTTTTTTTTTAAATAGAGATGAGGTCTTGCCATGTTGCCCAGGTTGGTCTTGAACTCCTGGGCTCAAGTGATCTGCCTGCCTGGGCCTCCCAAAGTACTGAGATTACAGGCATGAGCCACTTCGCCCAGCCCAGGCTCTTCTTTTTGACAGAGGGAGCTCTTGGGCTGAGAGTCCCACATGCTGGGTCTGCAGCCGGCTCCCAGCACTGCAGCACTTATTTGCCCAGCTACTTTAGGCGAGTCCCTTTAGCCTTAGTTTGCACATCTGCAAAATGGAACCCCCGAAATGGAGCCACGGCGCATTAGCAACCACACCACACTACGGATTACAGGCAGAGTTAGGTTGGGAGGCGCAAGCCAGCCTATGCCCCTTGCGTGCTTTGGAACTCATTTCCTAGGGAGGAACTAGCCTGAGCTCACTTGACAACAGGGAGGGAGGGCGATGAGGGCAGGTGCAGCCTCTGATCCCTCCCTGGCCTGTGTCCTCCAGAGCTCTGAGCCCTGTTCCCGGTGCCCCTGAAGGTCAGGCACCCCTTCTGACTCCCGCTGCCCCCTCCTGCCTCTGACTGTCCCCTCCGCACTGGATAAAGAGTGCCTCCGCCCGCCTGCCTCCCCATTCCCTCACGCTTCACCAGAATTAAATTCATCATTCATTTTTTATGGTTTATACATAGTGTAATTTATGTTTTCAAATATATTGAGGTCACACTTTAGCAGAAAAAAAGTATTTCACATTGAAATTGAAGGCATGGGTGTTCCATTAAATGGGGATGTTTGGGATAATTTTAAAAGGCTTAAAGTAGTAGAAAGTAACATTAAAATAAAATTTGAGAGATGTAATTACCCCTAATCTCACCATAAAATAATCAATACTGCATTCCATTATTTCTGACTTCCCTAGTTATAGCTTTTTTTGTTAAGCTCTTGAATATTGATGAGGTGAAAGGGTTGTGTCTTCTGGCGGAGGTCTGATGGAGGTGGAATTAAGGTGGCATCCTCTCCGATTAGCCCAGGGATGCTGTGAGCACTGTTCTTTGTAGCTACAGATCCCAGGGGGCGGCACCAGGCTCCCCAATCTCCTGTCTGTCAGGCAACCCAGCTCTTCTGAACCCAGAGCCTGGTGAGAGGCCAGGGTGAGGCCATGAGTGGAGGCCACGTGAGTTCACTTGAGCTACATTCTAGGATCACTTTGTGTGCCACGCTCTGTGTAAGCATCGTAGATGCATCAACTCATTTGACTCTTAAAGCAGCCCTCTGCAGGGGGTGTTGGCAAGACTCCTCATTTGCCAGGTGGGCACAGCTGAGGCTCAGGAACATAAAAGAAGTTAGTTACCAAGGAGCAGAGTAGGGAATTTTACCCTCGTCTGGGCTCTTGCCGCAATCTATGTCACCTCCCCAAGATGTCTGGCCTCTGGCTTGGGGGTGGGCTGAGGGATGGCGATCCCAGCAGAAGGTTGCAGGGGTGCTGAAACCCCCTGGTAGAAGATGATTCAGTGCTGGCCTTGAGGACAGTTGTCCCAGGCCACAGTGGTGCATAGCTAACAGGAAAACCTCTGGTTCCCTTTAGAGACAGCTGAGAATATCTGTTCCTCTCCTATATTTTATGCAACAAGTTCGCTACTCTGGGCCTTCATGATCTCATCTGTACAATGGGGATAACAATACAGCACCCCTCACTATGTTGTGTGGCTGAAGGGTGCTCTAGTGCCCACCCTCCCAAGCATGTGGGAAGTGCGGGGCAACGGTACCTACTGAGGCATTGGTGATGCAGCCGCTAATGACGAGGTCACTTCTTTTCCCTGGCTTGTTTCCCCATCTCTAAAACGCCCCTGGGCGGGCACTTGAATGGAACAGCAGCAAAGCCTGGCCTCTCTCTGATGTTCTGTCTTCTATGATCTATGCACAGAGGTTCTGCCCTGTGCCTTTATGGTAGCCCATGGTGAGCAGGGTCCTCAGAAGGTCACTTCCTCCAGCCCCCACCCTCCAAGCAAGGTCACACATCTAGGGGTGCTCCCAGACCCTCCTCCTTCGACCTCAAGAAGCCTTCACTGGCCAGGCACAGTGGCTCACACCTGTAATCCCAGCACTTCAGGAGGCCGAGGCAGGAGGATCACTTGAGGTCAGGAGTTTGACACCAGCCTGGCCAAAATGGTGAAACCCCGCCTTTACTAAAAATACAAAAAATTAGCCAGGCATGGTGGCAGGCGCCTGTAGTCCTAGCTACTCAGGAGGCTGAGGTGGGAGAATCACTTGAACCCGGGAGGCAGAGGTTGCAGGGAGCCGAGATCATGCCATTGCACTCCGGCCTGGGTGACAGAGCGAGACTTGGCCCTCCCCCCGCCTCAAAAAAAAGGAACCAGGAGTTTGAGACCAGCCTGGGCAACAAAACAAGCCCCCCACCCTCTCTACAGAGATTTTTAAAATGTTTTCTTTAAAAAGAAGCCAGCGCCTTCCAAGCTGCAGAACTTCCCCCAGGGGCTCAGCACTGGGACCTGAGGAAGGGCCTATGGGAGCCCCCCTACCTAAGGAGGGTATCAAGCTGATCATTGTCATACCCAGCATATCTGGGTGTCTTTATGCCTACTATTTGATATCTGTGCACCAGAATCTAGACATCTCCCTGCCTAGAGCCTGGATAACCACATGCTCGAAATCTGGACACCTCATAGCAGTGCTGTTCACAACAGCCAAGAGAGGGATACCACCAGAGTAGCCATCAGTGGGAGGCTGGATAAACAAAATGTGGTCCCTCCGTGCAACAGAATACTCTTCAGCCACGCAGAACAAGGGATGGAGCGGATCCACACCACAACCTGGATGAACCCTGAATCCGTGAAGCTGAAAGGCAGAGGCCAGAAACGAAAGACCGCATATCAGATGATTCCATTTATATGAAATATTCAAAATAGGCAAATCCGTAGAGACAGAAAGTAGATTAGCGGCTGTCAGGGATGCGGGGGATGGGAAAATGGGGAGTGATCGCTTAATGGGTATGAGGTTTCCTTTTGGGGTGATGAAAAAGTTCTGGAATTAGATGGTTGCATAACATTGTCAATGTACTTAATGTCACTGAAATGTACACTTTAAAGTGGTTTACACTGGTACATTTTATGTTCTGTGTATGTTACCACAATAAAAAAGAAGTTTAAAGTCTGGACACAGCCTGGGCAACATGGAGAAACCCCATCTCTACCTTTTTATTTATTTATTTTTTTTGAGATGGAGTTTCGCTCTTGTTGCCCAGGCTGGAGTGCAATGGCGCAATCTCAGTTTACCGCAACCTCTGCCTCCAGGGTTCAAGTGATTCTCCTGCCTCAGCCTCCCAAGTAGTTGGGATTACAGGCATGCACCACCATGCCTGGCTAGCTTTGTATTTTTAGTAGAGACGGAGTTTCTCCATGTTGGTCAGTGTTGTCTTGAACTCCAGACCTCAGGTGATTTGCCCGCCTCAGCCTCCCAAAGTGCTGGGATTACAGGCGTGAGCCACCGTGCCCAGCCTGCAAAAATTTTAAAAATTAGCTGGGTGTGGTGGTGCACGCCTGTGGTCCCAGCTACTCGGGAGGCTGAGGTAGGAGGATGGCTTGAGTCTGGGAGATGGAGGCTGCAGTGAGCCGTGATAACACCACTGCACTACAGCCTGGAGCAAGCCCCTGTCTTAAAGAAAAACAAACAAACAAACAAACAAACAAACAAAAACAAAGAGAAAGTCTGGATACCCGCGGGGCCTCATCCCATGCCTCAAGCCCAGCCCATACTCCATGCAGGGTTCTTGCTTGGTGCGGCCACTCAGGCCCCAGCACATAGCAAGCCCAGGATGATGGGCTGAGGGGCAGCCCCGTGTCATTGCTGTGAATAGTAAACAACGATAGAGTGTATTTTTAAAGTTTTCCCTAATGCAGATTCCCAAGCAGCAACCAAAACACTCTGATTACTCACTGGCTCCCTCAAGATAATGACACACGAGCAGAGTGGGCCACGGGGGTCCCCGAAGAACAAGTCTTCAACTTGGAAAGTACAGGCTTCTTGAGGCAGGAGGAAGAGGGGCTGGGAGCGTCCTTCAGACGCGTGACCCTACTTGGAGGGCCGGAGCTGGAGGAGGTGACCTTCTGAGGCCCTTCTCCCCATGGGCTACCACAAAGGCACATGGGCTGGATGCTCCCTGGCATCTGGGTAGTGTCTGTCACCTCTCACCCCTTCCCTGCCAGCTCTACTTCCAGCTGTCCCCAGACGTACCAGGGACGGTCTTCCGCATCGTCAAGGTCCTTGCCAATGTTCTGACTCAGTTTATCCAGCAGGTTCCCCTTCTTGCCCTGCTCCCTTGAGGCTGGGCTTAGGAATGTGGGGTGGGGACACCGGGCCCACAGTCATCAGAGCAGAACTGGCAATGCCGACATCAGTGTGCATTCTGGTGTCGGGGGGCCAGCAGCAGCCTGCACTCCCCTCTGACATGTCTCACATGGGACCTGATTACTCAGACCTGACATGCTCAAGGTCTCCCAGCAAAGAGGCTGCAGAGTGGGAGCTTGAACTCCTGGCAGATGGTCCACGTTTGCTCTCACGTCTCAAGCTGGTGCTCAGTAAAGGCAGAACAGAGCAGGTGCCAACTCAGACCCTGGAGTCAGACAGTCCTTCCCCTGGGGAACCTCAGGCCAGGCAAGTCACTAACTAACCCCCAAGGCCTCCGCTTCCGCATCTGTAACTGGGTTGGGGAGGATTGTGGAGACCATGCATATGGTGTCTCAGTCTCAGCACCATGCTGAGGAAATGGTGACCATTATTCCAAAGATGAGGCCAAGTCCCAGGCCTGAGTGGCCTCACCCTATCCCAACCTCCCTGGGTCTCACCTGGCTACCTGGCCAGGACTGGCCAGAGTCCCCCACCCCACTGAGTTAGGAGGCTGGGCTCTGAAACCACGAGGCCCAGCCCAATACTGGCCACTTGTGACGGAGCACTCACTCACATGCTTTGCCAAATAATCTCTAAGCAGCCCTGGGAGAGAGAGACTGTTGTCCTCACTGTACAGATGAGGAGACTGAAGTCCCAAGAGGCGGAGGACTTGCTGCATGTGGGATTCAGAAGTGGTTTACCCTGATCCAAGAGCTGTTGCTTTCAAACACCACACAATGACCGAATTGGGGTGGGGGCTGCCATGATGTAGAGCGGTGTCCCTGCAATTATGCAATTCCTGCAGGGAACATGTTTGTCTGGAGTAGGGGGTAGAGCTCATCAAATTTTCTTTTTCTTTCTTTCTTTTTTTTTTTTCAGACGGGGTCTCGCTCTGTCACTCAGGCTGGAGTGCAGTGCCACGATCTCGGCTCACTGCAACCTCCGCCTCCCAGGTTCAAGCGATTTTCCTCTCTCAGCCTCCTGAGTAGCTGGGATTACAGGTGTGCGCTACCATGCCTGGCTAATTTTTGTATTTTTAGTAGAGATAGGGTTTCACCATGTTGGCCAGGTTGGTCTCAAACTCCTGACTTCAAGTGATCTGCCCACCCCGGCCTCCCAACGTGCCAGGATTATAGGCGTCAGCCATGGCTCCTGGCTTCATCAGATTTTCAAAGGGATCAGAAGCAGACCTCTGTTTAGGTCCCAGCTCCTGTAGTGATTGACTATGCGGCCCTGGGCAAGTCACTTCCTCCACTGTGCCTTAGTTTCTCCATGTTTCAAATGGGGGGTTAGACTGGAAAATCTCTAAGGTCCCTCTAAGCACTGACATTTGCTCATTCTAATATTCTCTCCTCCACGCTGCCTCCTCATCCTAGCCCTGGCCTCCCTGACATAGCCTTGCAAACAGCCACAGGCCCAGGCCAGCAACCAGGCTGGGGGCGTGTCAGGGAGAAGAAGGAGGCTGACACCAATCAGGGAGAAGAAGGAGGCTGACACCCAATCAGGGAGAAGAAGGAGGCTGACACCCAAGAGCTCGGGGCTGGGCTTGCTCTACTTTGCTTCCCCAACATTCCCCTGTCCCTATTCTCCCCTGAGGTCAAAGAGGGCCCCAGTCAGACCCCATCCAGAGGCCCCTGATCCCCTCCAGACCCAGTGACCCCTGAGCCAGGCGCAGCCCACCCGTCTGGTGAGATGTAATTGGTTTCAATTGACAACCATAACAAGAAGGCTCTTTTAGGAAACTTCGGAAATGGAAGGGAGGCCATTAGGAAATTTACATTTGCGAATATGATGTTTAATTAGCAATACCAATAAATTAATAGGAGAATCTTGCTGCGGTTCTGGGTTCATAAAACACCAGCCTCAATCAGCAGAGGAGGAATGCAGCCTGAGGCAGCCTGAGGGGAGGGGACGGGAACAGGACCACTCCTGGTTGCAGCTCCTCACGGGGACCCTGGGCCTGTGCCCCACAACCCTGCTCCAGCCCTTCCCTTGATGGAGTGTGGGGCAAAATGAAGCCAGCATGGACCGTGGAATCAGGAAGGTCTTAGTGAGCATTCCAGTTCAGCCACTTATTCCCTGGAGAGGCCACTCAGCTTCTGAACCTCCATGTCCTTATCTGTCAAATGGGGACAGTGATCATAGTACCCACCTCATAGAGTTGTTGTGAAGATTAAAGCAATTAATATGGGTAAAAGCACCTAGAACAGAAAGAAGCTGGCACAAAGTAAGTGTTAGTTATTAGGCAGCGGCTGCTCCCACGATTACTATTATTAATGGGGTGATGAATGGGAAGCCCCTGCCGAGGAGGAAGGACCTGGTAAACACTAGGGTGTTACTGGCTTTGAAATTTTCTTTCCCAAGCCTAATCCTCTCCTCTGGACTCCTGGCCACCTGGAGCAGTCATCCTGATGGCTCTTACCACCCGATCTTGCCCTGGCCTGGGGCCCTGACTGTTTTCCCCTTGGAGTTATTGGCTGGTGATTTGACTGCAGAAGCCATGGCTAGCTTATTGTTATATCCCCAAACGCATTTATAAACAAACATGGGATACCCACTTCTGGCAGGTGCCTCCGCAGCTTGCAGACCATCCATAGCTCCCAGTTGCTCTCAGGACTTTGCTCAGGCCCCTCATCAGTGCTGCCCCATGGCTGCCTGGGATCCAGCTACCTCATCTTCCACCTCTGGGGCCTAAGGCACCATCTTCTGCCACAATGCCGGGCCTCTCCTGCTCCCCAATTGTGCCAGCTCTCTCCTGCATTTAGGCCTTTGCATATGGCGGGGCTGGTCTTGGAATGTCCTCCTCGGACTGATAAACTTCTGCTTCTTCTCTGAGGCCCAGCCTTACCAAGCCCCCTCTGACTCCAAGCCAAAAATCAGAGTCAGTCCAGGGGGACTGGGACCCAGGAGGCCTTAGTCATCAGACCTCCTCCTCCCCCTTTTCCATGCCACGACTGCTGTGTCCAACACTATAACAGGGTCTTGCTGGTCCCTTTGAAGAAGCTGGTACGTGGCCGGGCGTGGTGGCTCAGGCCTGTAATCCCAGCACTTTGGGAGGCCAAGGCGGGTGGATCACCTGAGGTCAGGAGTTCAAAACCAGCCATGGTCAACATGGCGAAACCCTGTCTCTACTAAAAATACAAAAATTAGCCGGGTGTGGTGGTGCACGCCTGTAATCCCAGCTATTTGAGAGGCTGAGGCAGGAGAATTTTTTGATCCCAGGAGGTGGAGGCTGTAGTGAGCCGAGGTCGCAGCATTGCATTCCAGCCTGGGTGGTGACAGAGTGAGACTCTGCATCACAAAAAAAGAAAAAAAAAAAAAAAGAAAAAGAAAAGAAGAAAGAAAAGGAAAGAAAAGGCCAGGTGCAGTGGCTCATGCCTGTAATCCCAGCACTTTGGGAGGCTGAGGTGGGCGGATCACGAGGTCAGGAGATCGAGACCATCCTGGCTAACACAGTGAAACCCCATCTCTACTAAAAATATAAAAAAAATTAGCTGGGCGTGGTGGTGGGCGCCTGTAGTCCCAGCTACTTGGGAGGCTGAGACAGGAGAATGGTGTGAACCTGGGAGGCGGAGCTTGCAGTGAGCCGAGATTGTGCCACTGCACTCCAGCCTAGGCGACAGATCGAGACTCCATCTCAAAAAAAAAAAAAAAAAAAAAAAAAAAAAAAAAAAAGGCTGGAACATGACCCCCGAACTGTCCTCTGTAGGCTCAGAGAACTCACCTTCTATAGGTCCCGGAAGACCTGCTCAGTGCCTCCTGCCAAGAAAAACCTCCCCAGCCATTTCCCCAGCCTCTGCCCTCTCATCTGTCTTGGTTCCTTCCTCCCCACCACGTTTCCTCATTGCGTTATAATAATTTAGTTGCTGGCTGACTCTTCCCCTGAGTCTTGGCTCCTCGGCACTGGGCCTTCCATCTCTTGCTCTCTCCAGGAACAGAGTCTGCTCTGCCTAAATGGATGAATAAAGAAATGAATAAATCAGGGAGTGGATTTAAATGTTGCCTCCTCCAAGAAGTCCTCCCTGACTTTCCCAGCTCTTTTTTTGTAACCATTGCATGTAGTTATTGTCTGTCTCTCCACCAGATTGTCAGCTCTTCTAAGGCAAGGACCTTGTCGTTTTATTTACCACTGCTTCCTGGCACCTGTCCTGGAGCTTGTCACATGACTATGCTAACAAGTATTCCCTGGATAAGTGAGTGAATGAATGAGTAAATGAATATCCAAATGAATGAAGGACTGAGTGAATGAATCAGTGACTAACTGGATGAATGAATGAATGAGCAAACGGCAGAAAGAATGAATGGATTTGATCATGAATGATGATGGAAAGGGCTCAGCTTCTCCTGAGCCTTGGCCCCACCAAGATCTTGTTTCCTCAACTGTTGATTAAGTTGTATAAAGTACATAGAAACCATGATAATAATTCAAGCAGATACAACAACAGGTAATTAACTGCATTTTCAAAATTTGATCCGTGCACATGAACGAATGGGAGGTAATAGATTCAGTGGAGGAGGAGCCCCCATGCTCTCCAGGGAACAGAGGTGGGGGGGTCTTTGCAGAGTGGAGCTCTCAGAGGTTGATCCTTCTGGAGGTTCTGTCCTCCCCGCACCCTCTTGGCTTGGCCCTAGCTCCCATTGAGGAAGGGGTGTATAAGGAGGGACTATACAGGGATGGCCAAGGAGGGGTTGCCCCAGGAGCTCACAACCATAGAAAGTCTCTGGTGGTGATTTCCACGAGGTGGGGAGAGGCGACTAGTAGCTCAGCACAGAGCAGGAGAATGGGTCCCCAACGCAAATCCACCAACTGCATGAGGAGGCCCTGGATGCTTGCTTTAAAAATGCAGAAGTTCCAATCCCTGCCTGGATGCTCTGGGCATAGAGATCTGAGTGGGATCTGTGTCTATATTTTAAACAAGCTCGCCAGGCTTGTTTAAAGTTCTGAAAACTTTGCTGGCTAACCTCAGGTAGCCCCTCAGTTCCGAGGCTCAGAACTACCCTCTCTCCTCCCTAACCCCCTCTCAAGAAAGAGAGTCTACCCTGCACCCAGGAGCACCAGGGGCAGGACAGAGCCTGGATTGGAGGACAGCTGTCCTGGAGTCCAGGATGATGGGAGAGGCAGAGACACCTCCCCACTCCAGCCGTAGCAGTGTGACATTAGTTACCACAGCCAGAAGCAGCTTTGGTGACAGGGGACAGTTGGGGGGTGAGGTCCCTCTAGACCCCAGCACAGAGAACTGAGTTTCAGCTCAGAGTTCTGCTGGGAAAATGTCATCTCCTCCAGGAAGCCTTCTGAGCCTCCAGGCTGAACTGAATACTCCTGTGTCTGGCTCCTAAAAGGCAAGGGGCCCACCTGTCTCCCCCTGCACTCATTCCATGCATTCTATGGAAAAGTGAGCATCCTCCCTCCCCTTTAAGAGAGCTGGGGCTGAATCTGGTCCAATGCTGGCTCCAGAGCCTGTACAGCCCAAGGTGGGCACTGGTGATGACAAGTGTAGCTGGCAGGCGTGAGACCACCCGAGTGGGCACTGGGCCCCCATCATATCCTTTGGTCTACCCAGAGGGCATCTGCAGCTTCTACTGACAGTTCCCGTCACTCTAACTCAAGTTCCCCAAGGACATCTCTCTGGCCATAGGAGCAAGCTTGGCCCCCTGTGACCTCCAACCAATGACAGATGACAGTTAGTGGATAAAGAAGTATCTCCTCCCCGCTCCCCAACACCTCTTGGGACAGTCTGGAGCGGAGATCCACAGGCTCTGCAGGGTCCCCAGGTGAGCTGAGGACCGACCACCCACACAGGAACTGCCCTGTGACACGGCTTCCTGCATTTTGCCTCCCCTCTCTCTTACCGTTTTCTTTGGGGATCACGCCCAAATAAAGGAGGGGTGAGACCCCAACTTACTAACAAGAATTATCTTAGCAGACAGAATTATCTTGGGCCGCCCTGAGGAACTCTACACATCCCTCCTCTTTTCTGGCCCATGCACCCCCCTGGGACACAGGCAGTGTTTTTATTTCCAGTTTACAGATGAAGGGACAGAGAGGTAAGACTCCTTGGTCAACGTAACAGAGCCAAGCAAAAGGCACATAGGGGCTGGAATCCAGGCCTCGCCTGAAGGAGCAAGATTCCAGGGTGAAGGTTGCTAACTGGTTGTCAGATATCATCACCTTAAACCGTTGTTTCCTTAAGAGCCAAACTATTTGGGAAACTCTTGGGGGAACCATGTGTTTGCATGTGTGGTCCACTTCATGCATTTGCATTGCCAGTCTAGGCCCAGGGCAATTGAGTTTGCAACTCATTTTTAGTGACGCAGACCAGCTGCTGCTCCAATGGGGAGGGCTTGTAGCCCAGCGCAAGGTTTGAATCTGATCTCCTGGACGTGGGGTCCGGGACACAAAGCAGCGTCTGGGTGGGGGGATGGAGTTCCTCTGCCCAGCTCCGCGCCTCTTGGCTCATCTCTGAGCAGCTGTGTGATCTTTGGCACATGGCCGCATCTCTCTGGGCCTTGCTTTCCTCATCTGGAGTATGGGGCTTACAATCTGAATGTGCGGGGTGTTGCTGGGACGAGAGATCTCAACACGAGCCAGCATCTCAGCAGATGCTCAACAAATGGCCCTGGGTCCCCAGCCCCTGTGATGGTCGTTTCTGCCTTCTGGCTTATTAAGCCTGGGCGGGGAGTCAGGGCACAGCAGGAACCATGGGGGGGGGGGAAGGGGGGTGTCATTAGAATCTGTTCTCAATGAGGAGAGGCCATGAGGCCGAGAGGCTGGCCCAGCTCCCCAGGGGCCTGCGTGATTAGGAGCTAAAGCAGCTGCCTGAAAGAGGCCTCTGCTCTCCTCATTACCTGCCTGTTAGCAGGACTGGCAGGCTTGAAGAACAGGCGACTGCATGCAGGCAAATCCCCAGAGATCACAGGCATCTTAGGGGACACTCCAAGCCCGGCAGGGGCCTCCTCTTGGTCATCGCTCCCCCCACCGTGTCCTCTACCACCCAAGTAGATCATCTGCAGCCAAGAAGATCCACTCCTCCCACCAAGAAGACCCCAGGAAGACACTTCCCGGACGCTTATTCTAAAACCACAGATACCCATCTATAGACAGCGGGCTTTCCTGTATTTCACTTGAACTTAAAAAAAAAAGCCTTCATATCTCAACGTTGTAAATATTCTGCAGAAACTTGGAAACTCTTATAAAATTGTTTGTAACCATTTTTATAAACTAATGAAATCTCCTTCTCTGCTCTGTCCTTCCGAGCCTGTCCTTCTCTGAGGCTGCAAGTCCTGGTCCAGAAGCCCTGGGGTGAGGGTGAGACGGAATGGGGGGGTCCTGGTCCCCACTGCACCGCGAACCCAGGAGCGTAAGAAGGGGCTCTGGCTTGGGCTCTATGCAGCCTCCCCCGCCTCCCCAAACTCATTCCTCGGTCTTGGAGTGAGTAGGAGGCTGCTCCCCGGACGTGGAGGGTGGGGGAGGAGGGCCTGGCCGGGTCGGGGTTGAGGCGGGGATAGAGGCAGGAGCTCCCTCCCGGGTGGGCAGGGACACGTGCGGGTCCTGGGTCCGGCCGGGTTCGGGCGCCGCTGGGCCGTTCCTGCGCCGCCCGCGGCCGCCGGTAGGGGGCGCCTTGGTCATGCATTATTCATCGCCGGCGCCCGCCCGCCCGCCCGCGCCTCCCTCACGGCCCCCGCGCGGGCTGCGGGCTGCGGGCTGCGCTGCGGAGCGGGAGCGCGGAGCCTTCACAATATTGTGGCAGCTCCGCGAGTGACGGATCCGGGGAGGCGGGGGCGCGCAGCCTCGAGCGGCTGCGGGGGCGGCGGGGGTTGGGAAGGGTCCCGGGGTGGGGGCGAGGCTGGGTCACCCGGCCCCGAAGGGGGCTCAGGCGGGGGGCTGGCCGAGCGGAGGGCGTCCGTCTGTCCGTCCTCCATCGAGTCAGCTGGGACAGAGGGAGCATTGGCTCAGCGTGAGGGGCGGGGGATGTGATGGGGAACAAGGTAGGCGCGGCCCCATCCTTCTCAAACTTACATTCAAAGGTTGGGGGGGTGGTGGTGGGATGCAGATCCAAAGCATATAAACAGACAAGGAAGATAATTCCAGGTGAGCGCTCTGCATAAAGTAAAACTCGGCTGGGGCTGTTCGGATGGCCACGGAGGGCTTCTGGGAGAAGGTGACATTTGTGCAGAGACACGACTGGCAAAGAGGGGTCTGACCTTGGCCAGGCCCTGGGCCACTGGAGTTTCTCTCTGCCCGGCCCCTGGCCTTCTAAAGGTGCTGTAAAAGTCAGCACCCCAAAACCTACACACATCCTGAGAAGCAAGGAGGGAGGGTCTTGGGGAGACCCTGCTGCGGGCTGAGGCCCTGAGATGGGGTTCCTGCCCAGCCTTCTTGTGGTTACAGCAGCCAGTAAGCTCTGGGGCCCTGGGCACTGGGCATCAGAAGGGTCACGTTCAAGGTGCCCCCCTCCCCACTCCTGCACGGGGCGCTGGGCTGGGGAAACGGGATCCTGGAGTCTGAGCAGCTCAGCCCCTGGTGGGGGGCTTGGCCCCTCCGCCTCCCAGCCCCCAGCTCCAGGGCCGGGGCTGGTTGGGGGGCGGGGGGGGGCAGGTGGAGGGCGTGGGCTCAGGGTCACAAGCATCGGGTTTCCTTTCACTTGTACAAAGACTCATTGACGCCTGAGCACATCAATATCCTTAATGACAGTGAGAGGAGCTGGGACTCCAGACGGCCCAGCCGGAGCCCCCCACCCCGCCTCCGCCTCTCCTGTCCTCTCCCCTCCCGGCTCACTCTTCCTTCCTCCTTCTCTCCTGATTCATGTCCCCTCTCTCCTCACTCTCTCTCTCCCTCACTCCTGCTTGCCTTTCTCCTTTCCTCTTCCCTCCTCTCCCTTGGGTCCTGGTATCTTTCCTCTTCTTTTCTTTCTTTCCTTTTTCTCTCAGCTGTCTCCTCTCCCCTCTTCTCTCCCCTCCCCTCCTTTCCTTCTTCTCTCCTCATTCCCAGGACCTCACAGCTCTTGGGCATTCACAAACTTTCACCCAGCGAGCTCGAGGCTCCAGTGGGCAGCCCCTCTGTCTGTCTGTCTGTCTTTCTGTCTGTCTGTCTGTCTGTCCTGGCCAAGGCAGGCTTACACAGTGGGGCCCTGGGAGAGGCTGCTCAGCTCTCAATCCCGCAACTGCGGTCCCACAGGGCCCTGGGCTTCTGCCTTTCCCGCCGGCCTCACACTACTCTGGGAAATGAAAATGGCAAGTTTGGGTGCGGGGCGCCACGGGTGAGGAGAGAGTTTTGGGGAGGATTTTCTGTTTTGTATTTTTTATGACCATATATAATTTCGCATTTCTCCCCTCAGCCTCTGCCTCCTTGGCTCCCAGATGTGTCCCACATTGAAGAATTATCTCTCCTCCCTAGAGTGAAATAAATGCAATCAATATGAGTATTGCTCTCAGGGCCTTGAAATATTACATTAATGTTCCATGTGGTGACATTTTAGCTGGAATTTTCAAATACATTATGATGGTTCAAATTAATATTTATCAGATCAGCTTTTATATTTTGCAAAAGAGAGAGAGAGGGAGAGAGGGAGAGAGAGAAAAGGAAAGACAGAGAGAGCATTATTAAAATACGAAATGCAGATCAAGTCTAAAATCGATGGTCCATTTTCCCAGCACTTTCCAGGGGCTGTCTTTAGCTTTCTGGGTTTGTTTTTAAATTTATTGGTGTTTCAGGCAAATCTATTGGGCTCCCTCGGCCCCCTGGTCCTTCTCCCCTCCCTGCTCCCCTTGCAGGCTACAGGCCCCTTCCTTTTCTGTCTTTCTCTCTTTATTATCCTGAAATGTAAATTACGACATTAGCCCGGTCCTTATTTTTTTTTTTAAACTCTCTGATGATTAAATCTGCTACACGACATCCTTGTCCTTTCTATAAATTAAATCATCTTGGCTTTGCACCTCCAGCTCAGAGTGGATGCCACACGGGTGTTGAGGCAGCGGGCAGCTCTGGCTGAGGGCTGGGGTCCTTGTCCCCTCCTGGAGCAGACACTGGGGGCCTTTGTGTAGGGCAGAGAGGACGCCTCCCTAGCTCCTTGTGTTTCTGTAAATAAGAAACAAGGACTGGAGGGAGGGGGTGATGGCAATCATACATTCCACTTTATTTCAGTCTCTTCCAAACTGATTACTCTGTGAAGTGGAAAATCCAGGCCGATTAATGGTTTAATTCTCTTTTCTCTTTTCTTTTGCTTTTCCCCCACTCTGCCTCCTGTTTTGTTTTTTTTTCTCTTTCTTCTTTTTGCATCTTTTTTTCCCTTCTTGGAGCTGTATTCAAGAAAAGACTCAAGAGATTTGGGGAGACGCACACAGAGGTGAACGTGGTTCTGGGAGGAAGGACAGCAGGTGCAGCTAGGAGATGTTCCCAGCCCCACCCCAGCTCTGCCTGGGAGCTCTGCAAGGGTTAACAATGCCCGCTCCAGCCCTTAACTTTTTCTCTTTGGTGATTTCCTGTTTTCTCTCTCCTCGAGTTCTCGGCAAGAGTTTGAACTGGAGCAAGTGTTTATTGTCAGGTGCACAAAGGTACGCTCACACACACACACAACTGCAGATCCCACACGCGCACACGCAAACACGCACACGCAAACACGCACACGCAAACACGCACACGCAAACACGCACACGCAAACACGCACACGCAAACACGCACACAAATACAGCAATATAGACACTCTGAGAAGATCTCCATAAAGCGAGCTGCCCTCCTGATTTCTCTCCGCTGCTGATCTGGCCAAAAGAACGACAGGAAACTTAAAAAAGAAAAGGAGGAGGGATCGATTATTCGACCTGTACTTGAACCCGACTGAAAGAGATAAAGCGGAATTTTCAATAGGTCCCCTGCCCTTTTCACCAGGAGGGAAAGAGGAGAAGAAAAACAAGAGATATTTATATGACAGCAGCTGCTGAAAATAGCATTTCAGTGCCATAAAAAAAGGCAAAAAGAAATTCAATGGTAGAAAAGGCAAGAAACTCCTCGTCTGCTCCCCAAAATGCAAAGCAGGCAGTGAGTGTCCCTGGCTGGAAATGCATGCATGCTTTCTATAGATCTGTTGGAAATTATACTTGTCATTGAGGGGGAATTTATGCTTCTATTGATCTGCAAAAGGAAAATATTAAATGGTTTGGTTTTGATCTTTCGGTGACCCCAAGGTCAAGGGTAGTAGGAGATTAGTATTCATAGAATTCATCACGGAATTGCAGCCTGCATCCACTTTATGCAAACATGCTCAAAACACGTCTGGTGAAGCAGGCAGCAAATGGCCAATGACAGGGAAAAAACCAACAGCACCCCCTCCCACCCCAAGGAGCTCTCCCTCTTTCAACCCCTCCGGAAGAAAAGGAAACAGCAGAGGGCTGTTGTTGGATGGATGACAGCAGACACCCCCCTGACTCTCGTGGGCCTGCACAAAAGGTGGGGTGCCCAGGTCGGGGCAAGTACACGAGGAGTTCAGAAGAACATCCTTGATGGTGTGAGCAGAAAGATCCAGGGATCAGGCTGCGGACCCAGGTGGACAGTGAGGGGCACGTGTACCTGCAGCAAGACATCACTGGGGGAGTAATGAGCAGACAGGCGCGCGCACACACACACACACACACGTGCACACACTCAGCCAGTGAAAGCCTGGGTCTTCCCTGAAGGGGGGAGCACAGAGCGCTCTCCTGGGGTGACATTGCTTCTCATTCCACGCTGAGGAGCATCTTTCGTGTGAGGCGTCCAGGTGCCCAGCCGGGAAGGAGACAGGCCAGGCACGCATGCCTCCTGGAACTCCTCCTGGAGTTCTTCCTGCTCTCCCTCCCTCAGTGGCCATGGGGCCCGAGTTCAAATGTGTGTGCAAAAAGGACACACGAGGAGCCCCCAAGATGGGCTGCAAACCCCCTCCTGCCTTGGTTCAGCACACAAGTGCCCTCTTAGCAGATTCTGTCCCCAATGTGGGAACATTTGGTCAGTAACAGAGTCACTTGCCAACGCACTAAAAATAACCCACCAAGCATATCCCTGCAATGGCAGGAATTCTGGCTGGCCCTTGTTCTGCTGGCTGATCAGGGGGCCAGTGGGGGCCACAAATCCCCACTCCCACTGGGGGCTGGGGAGGAGGGAGAGGGGGCAGACTTGGGGGATGAGGGTCTCCTCGGGTGACTGGTCCCCTGTGCTTAACCTGCATTAATCTTGCATTTAACACTTGCATCTCTCCTAGGCAGGGGTCGTTAACATTCCATTGTATAGATGAGAACACTGAGGCTCAGAGAGGTGAGGTCACCAGCTTTAGGTCTCAGCTCTGTCCTGACACTCAAGTCCGCTCTCTAAACTGCTCTGCTTCCTGACACTTGCCCTTCACAATTTGGGTGAATTCCAGGAAGGGTCCACATTTCAGCTGCGGAGGGAAGGGAGTTTGGGATAAGGATAGGGGCTTGGAGGCCTTGGGGGGCGGGGGCTGTGGGGAGGGAGAGCTAGAGTGGCCCCAGCCCTGCCTCCTCAGCCCTGCTAAGGAGGACAGCGTTCTGCCTATTAATCATGTTTCATTTATATTAGCTTGACTCGATCTACTGTATATTTGAAATGGATTTAATTTTAGATCACGCACTATGGAAGAGGGCCAGTTTGGTGTAAGGAGCATTATGAATATTTTCCATAAGCTGGATATACATTATCCAGAGACAGATATACGAGCAGCAGCACAGGGCTCCTGGCTGGCTAAGGGGGCTGCTCTCTCCTCCCTTACTCCCATTCCCCTGAATCCCAGGGTCACAGGGCTTTGGAGGGACCCATCTCGACACCCTGCCCCTGTGGGTGTGGTGGGCTGTCAGCCCCATCTTTCCCCTGCCCGTGACCTCATCCCCATTGACCTCAAAGCCGCTGCTTCTCCCAGCTCCTTGCCGACTGGCAGGCCTGAGAGATATGTGCAAGGTGGGAGGGGCCCAGGACCGCACCAGGTCCCAGGGCCAGGGGACGCTGGCCTGACCTGCTCTGATTCCCCAGAGCTGTGGGAGGCACAGGGCGCAGCCTGAGATACAGACCGGGGGGTGGGACTTGGAGGAGAAAGGCATCAGAACACCCACCTTCAACCCTAAGCTCTGATGGAGGAGGAAGCCAGGTTCCCGCTGGCAAGCTGATGGGTGGCACCTTCCAGCTCAGCCAAGCAGCAGTAGACAGGCTACACCTTCCCGAGAGCCCCGGGGCCTGGGCTGGGATGCCCCTTTCCTGGGGGCTGGCCGTGGGCCTGAGTCCTAAGGTCTTGTCCCTGACAGAGGGCATTAAAGCTAAAAGGCCCCTCTTGAGCCAGCCTGTGATTCCAGACTCAAGCTGGGGAAACTGAGGCCCAGAGAGGATAAGGGTCTTGCTTAGGGTCGCAGGGCGAGCAGGGAAGGTGCACATGGGCACTTACTTACCTAATGTTTTCGTGCTGTAACGTGCTTCCCTTGTTGGTTCTCCTCTGAGCCTCACACCTGGCCCTGCCCTTGAGGAAACTGACACTCATGGTGGTCGAAGGACAAGCCCGAGGATGCACACTCACACCTGGGGAACAGCAGAACTGAGTGTCAGAGGCCTGCCCCACAGCTCTGTGTGAGCCAGGTGTGGCACCGGACTTTACAGACAAAGGAAATCGTGGCCTAGGAAGGTGATGACATTCATATCCACACCTGAACCTTTTCTCTTTCCACACCCCAAATCTGTGTCCCCATTCCATTTCCTTATCTAGATAAGTGGCTCCACCATCTCCCAAGCTGCACATGACCCAAATCCGGCTTTCATCCCTGCCCCCACCCCTTCTCCTCCGCCACCATCACCACGACTGATCAGTCTTCCCGTAATTGACCCTCTCTGGTCTGCCTGCTTCTCTCCTTAGCCCCCATCTCCCTTACCCAGGCTGCCACCATCTCTCCCAGCCCACCGCATGGGCCTCCTGGAGTGTCCGCAGAGTCTCTGCCAACTCCAATCTGTTCCCTGCACCGTGGCCAGAGGACCTTGTTTAAACACAGCGCAGTCACATTGCACACTCCTCCTCTTGGCATTCCTAGGACCAAATCCTGAATCCGGACACTGGACAAGAAGGCTCGCCAGAGAGTGACTCCTGCCCAGTTCCCCAGAGTCACACCCTCCTCCCTCCTTTCCACCTCCAGGGTCAGCTTCCATGCCTTTCCTGCTCTTTACCTGCCGTGTGCCGTGACCCTCCACTCCAGGACCTCGGCACACACTGGTCTCTCTACCCGGACCTCTGCCCCCTTGCTCTGTACCTGGGGGTTGAAGGGTTTACTCCTCTGCAACCTGCAAGCTCTGTTTTGACTATTCCAGGGAGGCTCTCTGATCACACCTACCCTTCCCCACCCAAGTCTAGCTCAAGACCTACTTCTGCCTTTTGCGAACCCTGCAGCCATAAGGGGATAGCTGGGGATTAACTCTCCACACCCAGCCGCTTTGGAAAAGCGCTGGGCCTGGTGCGGACAGGTACCAGCTGCTATTCCGTCCTCCCCACTACGCGCACATCCATCAGCTTCTCCATCGGCACAGAGTATAATACACCCGTCACCCACCCCAGCCTGGGCTGGCAGCCTTTCAGAAGTGGCATGCAACGCTTCTCTTATTCATTCTTAATTTAAGGTTTTGTGAGTTGTAATAACCCCCCTTCCCCCCAAATCACTGGGGATGGGGACCTCCATGTCAGCCCCGGGCCAGGAGATCTGAAGGGTAATTGCATTGCACATATGCTAATGGTTGTCTGGAGAAGACAATGGCAACAGGGGGACTGGGATGGGGCCTATCTCAGTACCCAGAGTACCTGAGGGTGGGGGAGTGTGGGCTGGGTTTGGGGGACTTGTGCTGCAAGCCAGATGGGGGCATTGAGGGGTTGTGTGGTCCATAGTCCACAGTAGATAAGATGAGAGGGGCTGGGAGTCACAGTCTAGGGGGCTTGACTGGAGACAGATGCCCTGGAAAGGGCCTGAAAAACCCCTTTCTTTCTCCAACTCCTCCTGTCCCACCCCAGAGTGCAGGCTACTCCGCTCTTTTCTGGGACCACAGATGGCTCTCAAAGAGAAGGAGAATTGGGGTGCATGGATGTTGCACTGGGCACTCAAATCCTGGTCCTGCCTCCTACAACCTGTGTGGCACCAAACAAGCTACTGAACCTCCCTGAGCCTCAGTTTCCTCATCTTTAAAAGTTTTTGTTATTTTTTGACAAGGTCTTGCTCTGTTGCCTGGGCCGGAGTGCAGTGGCGCAATCTCCACTCACTGCAACCTCCCCCTCCTGGGCTCAAGCAATCCTCCCACCTCAGCCTCCAAGTAGCTAAGAGCACAGATGAGCACCATCATGCCTTTTTTTTTTTTTTGTAATTTTTGCAGAGACAGGGTTTCACCATGTTTCCCATGCTAGTCTCAAACTCCTGGACTCAAGCGATTCACCCATCTCAGCCTCTCAAAGTGCTGGGATTACAGGCATGAACCACCACACCTGGCCAAACGTCTTTTTTTACTCGTACCTGCCTCTAGGTTGTTCTATACTTTAAAAGAGATAATACACAGAAGCAAGTTTCAGAGCACTTGGTATAGATAGGTCTTCAATGAGTTAAGTGGTACCTGAAGATTTTATGACTATTGAACTAAGGTGGGTCTGCCCACAATCTGTGATGAGCTGGGATGTGGGACTCCTGACTTCCTACCTGGAGGGGAGGTGCTTCCAGGATGGAGGGAGGGTCTTGAGGCACCAATGTCCCTTCCTCGGAGGTCTTCTGCCACCTGCCATCAGAGGAGGCTCCTTCTCCCTCTCCGTCTCCCTTCGCCCTGCAACATGCTCCTGCTTCCTTCACTAATTCCAGCTTGTGATGAGATATTTGTTTTCTTGCTTATTGTCTGCCCCCTCTCCAGACTGTGGGTTTCTTGGGGTGCCTGGAAAAGCCCTGGAAGATAGTAGGTGCTCAATACATATTTTCCCAGTGAAGGAGTGATTGATTGACATCTATGCAGAAAAGTGGGGGGCGAGGGCAAGCGGATTAGAATTCAGGCAGTGGTGGTCTCCCGGACCCACCTTCCCTTTGTCTTGGACCTCAGGAATGACACTTGTCACTCACCTGCCCTGCCCTTCCTAGGGCCCCATGCCCATTCTGTCACTGGCATGGAACTTTCCTGCCTCCCAGGGGATTCAGGGCTGATGGGGAGCCAGGACGCCCTCTGGGCATGGGTGTGGAAAGGAGGGTGCTTTCCAGGCCACTGTCCCCAGTGTCCCCTCCCAGCACTTCCCTTTTGGGCTGCACCAGGCCACGCCATGCACCTGAGGCCCGCCACTGCCTGGCAGCTGAAGCGTCCCTGGAGCAGCTTGGCCGTTCCTTCTAAGGGTCTTATCAGGATTACTTCCCTTCCCCTTGACCAGGGAGCCAGAACCTAGCGTTTTAAGCAGGTTTTGAGAGAGTCGCATCCTCCTGGGGAGTGACTAATAGTGGCCGAGGAAGTGGCCGATGAAGAAACTTTGGTGATGCCTCCTCCTGCGGCCCTGGTCCCACTGCTGTGGCCCACTGGGAACCAGGTCACCCAGATCTCAAATGCGTGGCCTCACTGGCTCCAGTGCCAAGGAGAGCCAAGAGGCTGGCAGCCGACTCTGGCTCATGCCAGAGAGTCTCTGAGCCGGTCCAGCCTGTGTTCCCGGGTGTGGGTCCTCCATGGCCCCAGGGAGCTGCCCGCTCCACCCACCAGGCCCACAGTGAGGGCCAGGCTGAAGCCAGTAGCTCCTCTCAGAAATTCTGAGCAGTGCGGCTGAGGGAGAAAATAGATCCGATGACGCTGATGCCAGGGGATGGGACTTCCAGTTACGGAGGCCATGTGCTGGGGGTGGGGGGGGGGGGGGGGGGGGGGGGGGGGGGGGGGTGTCTGTGACAGAGACAGAGCCGGAGAGAGAGGAAGAGAGTCAGGGAGGGGAGAGACAGAAAGAGGTAGACACCAAGGCAGGAAGCAGATGGACAGAAAGAGAGAGAGACAAAAAGAGGTAGCAATTTATCTAACAAAAGATGGAGAGAGAGGCAGAGACAGAGAGCAAGAGAAAGGAGAGAACGGGAGGGAGAGAGAGATGATGAGAGAGTTTCTCAGAGACAGAGACACACAGAGGGATACTGAAGCCAAGAAGTGGGGTGCCGGGCCAGGGGCCTCTGCCTGTGGGACCGGAACACAGGAGGTGGAGACAGCTGGAGCCCAGCGTGTCCGTGCGTGTCGGCTCTGGGACTGTTGATGCACAAGACATACTGCTAGGCTCAGAGTCATTCGGTGAATTCGATGGAAAATTGGAAAGTTGGGGGCGGGCACTTTGCATGAGGAGAATGAGTGGCCTCCTCATGTGACTACGCTCGTGTGTCTGTGATCACATGTGTGGCGTGTGGAAGAGGGCAAGGCCCAGTTTCTCCCTCAGCTGTCAGGACTCTGAGTGCAGACAGCCCCGGCTGGTGGGCTGCAGGGCCAGGGTGGTGTCTGGTAGGGGGCAGCCAGACACACGCCCTCAGTAGGGGAGGCCAGGGAGCTGTCAGCAGCCCAGGGCCAGGCAGGCAGCGAAAGTGAGCCATGGCATGGCCACTTCTCCTTGCCGCTGTTCACTTGACACTCTCTAACCCAGAAGCCACCTGTTCAGCCATCAGTCACCCACGGAAAATACAGCTTTCCTGAAACTGGGAATCGGACAGAGAGTCCCAAGAGGGGGTGAGCAGGGGGAAATGCCTGCTCTCTGACACTTCCATGGGGCCCCGGGCCCACTCCCAGGCAGGCTGGAGGCCCAAGTCTGGCCTTCAAGAGCTATAAAAAAAAAATACACTACCAATCGGGCACCATCCTGGTACATTTGGGGGGATTTGGGTGGCAGTGAGGGCCCCTGCAGAAATGCCCACCTTGGGGGTGGTGAAGGACCAGCTCTTGCTGGGGTGGCACAGTGAGGACTGTGCCTTGCAGGAGCTGCTGTGTGAACCACATGCCCCTGGGTGAGGACAGGGCAAGGGCTGGCGTGGGGTGGGGGTGGCACTCCAGCTGGGCCGGTGTTTTGGGGGCAGGCAGGGTGGCTGGGGCCTGGAAGGGCCCTGGCTTGGAGGCAGGTCTGGGGCTCTGCCCAGCAGCAGCGCCCTGGCCAGTGGAGGCCCGGCTATGCCCCGCCATGCCCCGCCTCAGATGGCTTGTTAATTTCATCGTTTAGCCCGTTTATGGTGTTCCCAGTTGCTGTTGCTTTTATAAACAAGCATTTTGGTGACCTTCCCCTCCGGACATCAGCTCCGCAAGAATCCCGAGCCCTGAACATTTATAAATAAGCCTTCTCTCAAGTTCCACAACAGGTGTGACCTCCCCCCCGCCCCCCTCCCCTGTCCTGTCCGAAAACTGAACAGTTTCAACAAGCAAAGGGAAGCCGCCCAGGCTGTCTTAAAGGGGTCGAGTGGAGGCCACTGTGCACTAGGCAGCGAGGGGGGCTGACCTGCTTCCCTCTCCCTCGCCCAGGCTAGGGGTCCCAGGGGAGAGTGCCAGCTTGGTGGGCAGTTGACCCCTGACCCCACTTCCCCCTAACACCCCACCCCAGAGGCTATGGACTGAGAGGGCTCCTTGGCTGACACACTGTATCAGAGTCAGACCTCTCCTCCCCAGGGAAGCCTTAACAAGCCCCCAACCCCATTCCCCTCCACAGTTAGCTTCCCACTTCTCGCCGTCCTTGGCTCCACCCTGGTGAGTATAGAGCCTTTCTGTCTCTTCTTCCCTGCCAAAAGCTCTCTGATTCATGATTTGCAACATTTCATACACATTTATTTAACAAGCATTCATTTGTTCAACAAATATTTCTTGAGCTCCTCCTCTGAGCCAGGCACTGTGCCAGGGATAGAAAGCTGAAGGAAACCCAGCCCTGCCTCCAAGGAGCTCACCCTCTAGTGGGGCAGACAGACAAGTAGCAAGACAAGTGAACCGCAGGTGCCTTGGCTCCTGAGAAAGAGCTTTCAACCCAGACTCGGGGTCGAAACCCTTCCTGGGAGGGCTGACTCTTGAGTCCACCATGGACATGATGAGGGGAAATGGACAGGGCAGGGCACAGAGGCAAACACGGCCCGCGGGGAATTGCAGTCATCTGGGCTGGAGCTCAGGGTTATCAGCAGGAGTGGTAGGGAAGGAAGGACTTTAGAATCCCGCCATCCCCATGCCTGTCCCCAGCAGCAGTGCTGGCCTTCGATTCAGAAACCCCAGGGAGCAAGGATCTTCCTCGTGACAACTGGTCCCCAGGGGAAAATAAACCTATAAGGTCCTTTCATATTGGTCATGTAGGAGGACAAGATGGTGTTGTTGGAGGATGATGAAGGTGGTGATGCTGATGACTGAGAAAGATGAGGAGGGAGAATAGGAGGGTGATGATGATGATGATGATGATGATGATGGAACTGAAGATGGTAGTTGTCTCCAGTGAGCAGTGACTATCTGAGACCAGCATCATGAGGGCAGTAAGAAGACTTTACCAAGACAATTGTAGGTAAAGAAGGGCAGACATATTAGAGAAAGTATGAAAATACGCTGCAAGAGTGCAATGGGCAGACCAGCAAGAGAGGATGATATGGTTAGGCTTTGTGTCCCCACCCAAATCTCATTTTGAATTGTAATCCCCAGGTGTTGAGGGAGATACCTGGTGGGAGGTGATTGGATCATGGGGCGGTTTCCACCATGCTGTTCTTATGATAGTGAGTGAGTTCTCACAAGATCTTGTGATTTTAGAAGTATTTGGAAGTTCCTCCTTCATTCACTTGGCTCTCCTGTTGCCTTGTGAAGAAGGTGCCTGCTTCCCCTTCTGTCATGATTGTAAGTTTCCTGAGGCCTCCTCAGCCACATGGAACTGTGAGTCAATTACATCTCTTTCTCTTTCTTTTTTTTTCTTTTTGAGGCAGAGTCTCGCTCTGTCACCCAGTCTGGAGTGCAGTGGTGCAATCTCAGCTCACTGCAACCTCCACCTCCCGGGTTCAAGTGATTCTCCTGCCTCAGCCTCTTGAGTAGCTGGGACTACAGGCACGTGCCACCATGCCCAGCTAATTTTTTGTATTTTTAGTAGAGGCGGGGTTTCACCGTGTTAGCCAGGATGGTCTTGATCTCCTGACCTCATGATCCACCCGCCTCAGCCTCCCAAAGTGCTGGGTTTACAGGCTTGAGCCACTGCGCCTGGCACACCTCTTTCCTTTATAAATTACCCAGTCTCGGGTATTTCTTTATAGCAGTTTGAGAACAGACTAATACAGAGGAGCTGACTGCAAGGAGACAAAGGCTTGCTGGGGATTTTATGAGATGGTGCTTGTACTGTGTGCTGAAGAGGGCTTTGTGCAGTACTGATAATGCCAAGGTTGCAGTGAGCTAACTTGCAGGTGTCTGGTGAGAAGTTGGGCTCAGGAGGGCTACATGTCCTGGACCATGAAGAAAGGCAGACTTAGAGCTTATCTGCTTTTTCTTTCTGCTTTCCCCTGCTCCTGCCAGCCTGACTCCTTTTCCCTAATTAGGACTCCACGGTAGTAGCAGGTGGTGATGTGGATGTTGATCAGGATAGTAGTAGTGGTGATTTTGGTGGTGACGGTGATGGTCACTGTAGTGGTTGTGATGTGATATGCTGATAGTGGTAGTGGTTATGGCGGTGGCAATGGTGGTAATGATGGTGATAACAATAGTGGTAGTGATAGATGGTGATGATTATGGTGGTAACGATGGCAGTGATAATGATGATGACAGTCATCCTGGTGATGGTAATGATGGTGGTAGTGATGATGGTGGTGATAATGGTAGTGATGATGGTGTTGATGAGGGTGGTGATGGTGATGATCATAGTGGTGGTGCTAGTGCCTGTGCTGAGGCTAGTGATTGTGGGGAGGATAATGATGGTGATCAGGGCCATGGTGATGATGGTGGTGGTGGTGACAGTGGTGATGATAGTGATGGTTGTCATAGTAATGCTGATGGTGATGGCAATGGTAGTAGTGATGGCAGTGATGGTAGCAATGGTTGTGGTGGTGGTGACGGTGGTGATGACAGTGATGGTTCTCATAGTAATGGTGATGGTGATGGCAGTGGTAGTAGTGATGGTAATGATGGCAGTAGTGATGGTAGCAATGGTTGTGGTGGTGGTGACAGTGGTGATGATAGTGATGATTGTCATAGTAATGGTGATGGTGATGGCAGTGGTAGTAGTGATGGTAGTGATGGCAGTAGTGATGGTAGCAATGGTTGTGGTGGTGGTGACGGTGGTGATGATAGTGATGGTTGTCATAGTAATGGTGATGGTGATGGCAGTGGTAGTAGTGATGGTAATGATGGCAGTAGTGGTGGTAGCAATGGTTGTGGTGGTGGTAGTGATGGTAGTGATGGTGGTAATCATGGTTGTGATTGTGATGTTGGTGATCATGGTGGTGGTTGCAATGCTGCTCATGGTGGTAGTGGTGGTGCCTGTGGTGTGGAGTGAGGCTATCGATGGTGGATGGTTCTGATGGTCATGATGGTCATCATGGTGGTGATCATGATGTTGCTGTTTGGTGGTGACGGGGTGATGGTGATGGTGGTACTGATGGTAGTGATGGTGGTGATCATGGTGGTAGTTGTGATGGTGGTAGTGGTAGTGCCTGTTGTGTGGAATAAAGCTATCAATGGTGATGATGATAGTGATGGTCATCGTGGTGGTGATCATGGTCTGGTGGTGGTGGTGATAGTGGTGATGGTGATGGTGGTAGTAATGGTGGCAGTGGTAGAGATCATGGTCATGGTGATGATGGTGCTCATGGTGGTAGTGCTGGTACCAGTGGAGGGAGGCTAGTGAGGGTGGTGTTGGTAGTGGTGGTGCTTATGGTGCTCTTGGTGAGCAAGGTGGTGATGGTGATCCTGATGATGGTTGTCATGGTGACAGCTGAATGCAACTAAAAGGAGTATTTCCCCCAGTGTAGCCCAAGGCAGGAAGGTGGGAGATATTTATCATGCTCATAAGGGAACGTCAAGATTTCAATTCAACTCTGAATGCCCAGGGTGACAATCTAGGTGAGAAGGGAAATAGGGAAGAAGCAAAAAGGCCTTGATCCTGAAGGATCAAGTGCTGGATAAAGTAGGGACCAGTTAGATCATGGGGCTCAGATCCAAGCCTGTCCACATGTGTCTTGGGTGAGCTAACTTGCCTAGTAGCTGGCATGGGTGTCAGGGTGGGCCTCATGTCCTAGAGGCCTCCCACAGGGCCTGGACTCTCCAGGTGGACATCAGCCACAGAGGGTGGGTCCTGGGGTCACTCTTCGGGTCTGAGAGAGGGAAATGGAGCCCAAGGACCCCACCCATCTTAATAAGGACCTGAAGAATAATTCCTCCCATGCGTTCTGTGATTCAGTTTCAAAAGAACGTTCCCCTCCTTCTCTCTTAAAACATAGCAAGCCTTTGACAGGAGGTCTGTTATTCACTCTACCGATGACGAACCGACTTCATCTGGGATCCCCTTTCTCCTTTTCTTACGTTTAGTTACTCTGTTTATCCTTCCGGCCGGCTCAGTGGCTTTCTCCCAGAAGCTTCCCTGAACAGCCTCAGATGAGTTACCTCACCTCCTCTGGGAGCCCTGGCATCTGCGATGGCCACGCTGTGTTGCAGGAATCTGTCGTCTGCCTCACTCCACAGCTAGACTGACTGTGTCTGCAAAGGAGGCTGGCGAGGGTGTGATGGTTTGCTCTGCCGCAAACCCTGTGCTCGCTTCAGCCAGGGACCTGCCTCTTACCTCCAGCCTCAGGTGCCTGGCACAGACCTGGCTCAGGCGGTGCTCTGAAATTGCCAGATTTGTTGATTATTGAAGTCACTAGCTGACTCACAGCCCCTCTGTCGACCCTGGGCCACCCAGAGTTGGTGGTGCCCCCATTCAACTCACGAGTGGGCACAGGCTGGGCCTCAGGAGAAAAGAGAGAGTATGAGCAGGCCAGGCTCAGCTGCCAGTTTAGGGCCGGCTAGGGGAGGGCTTGGGGCTGGGGATGTAACAGCCCCGTGGCTCCTATGGTCTGAGCTCCTTTAAATGTTCTGACTGTCCATCCCTAGAGACTGGCTAATGGCTGACTGGGCACCACGAATTTAACGGCTTGAGACCCAAACCAGCCTTGTCTGCCCTTGACTTGTTTCGCCCCCCACCCCAGGGACTGGGGGCTCCCCCGAGGTCTGCATGGAAGAGACAGCCAAGCTCTGGGGGACTTGGGCTGGGTTTTGGTCAACAGACCCAGGCAGCGGGTGAGGAAGGGCTCCTGGCTCCGTGGGTGGTGGGGGTTGGAGCAGCAAGGTCACTGGCCACAATCCCTTAGACCCATTGCCCCACCTTCCAGGTCCTGGGTAATCAGATTAGCGTTCTCCCTGCTGGCCTACCTCTGGGGCTTGTCTGTGAGTGAGGAGGATGGCAAAGCACTTTATAACCTTTGGAAGGAAGTCCGTGGTAACCCAAGCTTAGAGTATCAATACGATTGGTAACAACAATAAAATTGAGCCCTGACATTTGGCGCTGTCCTGCCGAGTCACAAAGAACGAAGCTCTCTCACACGCATTGCTGTGCTGTGACGGGGCCTCGGAACAAGCCCAAGGGTAGACAGGGCAGTAATAACGGTAAGCCCAGGGGCCGGGTGCTTACCGTTATTACTCATGCCTGTAATCCCAGCACTTTGGGAGGCCGAGGCAGACAGATCACTTGAGGTCAGGAGTTTGAGGCCAGCCTGGCCAACATGGTGAAACCCTGTCTGTACTAAAAGTACAGAAATTAGCTGGGCATGGTGGTGCACCCCTGTAATCCCAGCTACTCGGAAGCTGAGGCAGAAGAATCACTTGAACTTGTAAGGTGGAGGTTGCAGTGAGCCGAGATTGCACCACTGCACTCCAGCCTGGGTGGCAGACCAAGACTCTGTCTCAAAAAAAGAAAAAAACCCAAAAAAGTAAGTGCAGTGGTGCGTCTGCCTGTGCCCTGCTGTGTGCCCGGCACTGGCTAAGTGCTTTATCCTGGCAGAGCCCCGACAACCTCACCTTGGCAAGCTTGGTAGCTCTGAAGAGGTGTCCCTGCCACCTCCCAGCTTCAGCTCATCAGAACTAACTGCTGTACCCTCGTGCCCCCAGAGAGCCCACCACAAGGAGGAGGGACCGTCTCCCCATTGTCCTGGCTTGGAAACTGAGGCTCAGAGAGGAGCTGTGTGCAGTAGGGAAGCCAGCCCAAAGCTGAGGCTCTGCTTTCCCCAAACCCTCTGTGTGACCCTCAGCAAGCCCCTCCCCCATGTGGTCCTCAACTCTATCCCCCATCTTCGTAATAGTGGGGAAGGGGGGGTTGCTGGACTGAACAAATTGCCAAGCGGTCTTGGCTTCATCCATTCAACAATATTCCCTGAGTACCTATAACCTGTCTAACTGTTCCAGGGGCTGGAGGTGTGGGGACAAATGGCACCCACATTGGCGCTCCCTTCCTTCGTGGAGTTACAGTCCTCGTGGAGGTTACAGACAGGAGACTAGGAGGAAGGGGAACCAGGCAGTGATAAGCCGCAGAGGGCAGTAAGACCAGGTGCTGTGACAGTGACCTGGGTTTCCATGGGGGATGGAGATGGGGAAGGTGACATTAGGCTGAATGACAAGAGAGAGGAGGGGCCCTGTCTGCAGGCAGCATCAGCCTCTGATTCTGACAGTCTGGGCTCACTTAGCCAGGAGGCAGCAATGGTAAGACTCAAACCTCGGTTTCCCCACTCCCAACCCTTTCCAGGGGGCTAGGGCTGGCTGAGTGACAGCAGGTCAGCATGCTAGTTAAGGCCGAGGCTTGGTGACTCAGATGTCTCCTCCCATCCCTGTGCTTCCTGGGGTGTCCTGCTGGGGCAATGGCAGGGCTTGCCTTGTCTGTTTCCCTTCTCTTAGGGATGGCTGCCAGGCAAAGGGCGTGACCTGCCCAGGGCTTCAGTGGAGGCAGTGATGCAGTCAGAACTGGAAGTTGGGGCTCTGGACTCCTGCAAAAGTGCTCCTTCCACTGTCCACTTCCCTATGGTGAAAGGAGGGGAGGACCCTGTCCCCTGGGCTCTGGGAGTCCCAGGCTTTTGGGGAAGGAGGTGATGGATGTGAGGTGGGAACTCAGGCCTTTGGCTTCACAGCTCCAACTCAGGGGCCACTCCAGGGCAGCCCTTCAGCCTCTTCTTGGTAAAATGTTACAGAGCATCAGGTGAAGTCAGGCACACTCCATAAGCCATTTCACAAACCCTGCAGCCCCCGGGGCAGGGGAGACTCCATTTCACCAGTGAGGAAATAGGCTCAGAGAGGTAACAGAGCTCTCCTGGGTGCCATAGCACAAAGGCGGCTGAGCTGGGATTCTAGCCCTGCTCTGCCAGGCATCCCCTGCCCAGGGATTCATTTGGTCAGTCCCATAATACAAATATTTTTTCTTACCAAACACCCACTGTGAGCCGTGGGGTTTACAGCACGCCCTGAAACACAGCCCGGCTCAGCCCACCAGCAGGCCTCTCACCCTCATTGCATAGAAGCAATCACCGGGGCCAGGCAGTGTTTCAGGGGCTGAGGACACAGACAAAGTCCTTGTTCTCGGGGAGTTCTGCCTGGTCAGGGTGGCAGACACGAGCCCAATAGCTAATCAGCCTCGCGCATGCTGTAAGCATGGAGCTCGTCTTCATGCCTCCTTCCGATTTTGACACAAAAGTCACCTTCTCAGCAAGGTGTTCCCTTGATACCTTGTCTAAGGTCTTCCCCTTTCCTTACTTCTCTTTTTCCCCCTCCTTGACACCTTTTATTATCTAACATACCATATACTTAACTTCTTTCTTTTCTTTTCTTTTTCTTTTTTTTAAGACAGAGTCTCGCTGTCACCCAGGTTGGAGTGCAGTGGCACCATCTCGGCTCACTACAACCTCCGCCTCCCAGGTTCAAGTGATCCTCCTGCCTCAGCCTCCCAAGTAGCTGGAACTATAGGCATGCACCACCACACCTTGCTGATTTTTGTATTTTTTGTAGTGATGGGGTTTTTGCCATGTTGCCCAGGCTGGTCTCAAACTCCTGAGCTCAAGAGATCCGCCCAACTCAGCCTCCCAAAACGCCGGGATTACAGGCATGTGCCACTGTGCCTGGCCATACTTAACTTACTTATCTTGATTATTTTCTATCCCTTCCACTAGATCAGAGGTTGGCAAACCACAGCCAGCCACATCTGGCCCACCGCCTGTGTATATATGGCTGTAGAGCTCAGAATGGTTTTTACATTTTTAAGTAGTTATAAAATCATCAAAAGAAGAATAATACTTTGTGATATGTGAAAATGATATGAAATCCAAATTCCAATATCCATAAATAAAGTTTTATTGGAACACAGCCATGCTCATTCATTTACGTGCTGCCTATGGCCGCTTTTGCACTGCAATAGTGAAGTCAGGCAGCCACGACAGAGACTGTATGTGGCACTCCCATTGCTTTGCACACTACAAATCACAGCGATGTGGTTTTAACTCACTTTTACTTCTTGGCCCACAAAGACTAAATATTTACCATCTGGCTTTTTTTTTTTTTTTTTCTGGACAGAGTCTCACTCTTGCCCAGGCTAGAGGGCAGTGGTAGGGTCATGGCTCACTGCAACCTCTGCCTCCTGGGTTTAAGCAATTCTCCTGCCTCAGCCTCTCGACTAGTTGGGATTACAGGCGCATGACACCATGCCTAGCTAATATTTTGTATTTTTAAGTAGAGACAGGGTTTCACCATGTTGGCCAGCGTGATCTCAAACTCCTGACCTCAGGTGATCTGCCCACCTCGGCCTCCCAAAGTGCTGGGATTACAGGCGTGAGCCACCATGCTCGGCCTTTTGGCCCATCTGGCCTTTTGTAGAAGTCTGTGGTTGCCCCCATTAGAATGTGCCTGACCCCTGCATTAGACGCAAGCTTCACAGGCAGGGGCTTTTTGTCAGTTGATTTACTATTGTGTCCTGGCGTCTAGAACAGTGTTTGGACTTCTACCTCTGGACATGATGGTATAACAGGGCGAGATTTACTTTCTCACATTAAAGTACCAGAAAACTCTGCCTGGTATAGTCGCTTATGTCTGTAGTCCTAGCTACCTGGGAGGCTGAGGTGGGAGGATCACCTGAACCCAGGAATTTGAGTCCAGCCTGGGCAACATAGCAAGACCTCAACTCTGAAAAATAAGGACCAGAAAACTGGACAAAATCTATGAATCAGTGGTTTTCAGACATTGGACAATAAGCAGCACAGGATGGTGATCTCTAAGAAAAGGAAAACAAAGAAGGCCGGGCACGGTGGCTCACTCCTGGAATCCTAGCACTTTGGGAGGCAGAGGTGGGTGGATCACTTGAGCCCAGGAGTTTGAGACCAGCCTGGGCAACATGATGAAACCCCATCTCTACTAAAAATACAAAAATTAGCCTGGTGTGGTGGTGCATGCCTGCAATCCCAGCTACTCGGGAGGCTGAGGCAAGAGAAATACTTGAACCTGGGAGGTGGAGACTGCAGTGAGCACTCCAACCCCGAGTGACGGAGAGAGACCTTGTCTCAAAAAAAAAAAAAAAGAAAAAGAAAAAAAACAAAGATGAGTCCTGCGATTGTCTCAGCTAACCTCCTGGAGAATTACCAGGCCAGTAAACAGAAAGGCAAAATAGAGTCATTGAGTTGAGGAGATGGAATTTGGGGTTCTGGGAGATAGAATGACTAGATTATGTGCAGCAAATACCAGAGAGGGAGGAGGTGCACAGAGAGACGGTGCAGTGATCTGAGGAGGGGTTCCCTCTGTGGCCAGAGTGGAGAGAGCTGTACTCCGTGAGGCATCAGATGGAAACCCCAGAAGGGCATTGCCTTGGTAGTGGGGCTGAATTCACCCTAGACTAAAGCTGCTCTGAACTAATGCTAACAAAGCTTAAAAGCAAGCCTTGACAGTAGCAAACCAATTCCAAATAACTTAGCTGTGTTCCAGAACAAAGCCAGCAATATTTAAAGGAATCCAACAAAATCCAGCACCCAACCATGTAATATTTTAAATGCTGGTTGAACAATAAGTAAATGGATGGTGGTCAGTGGGAGCCAGATTTCTTGTGGCTGGAGAGGAAGTTTACAGAAAAACAAGGAGGGAAGCCTGGAATGGACTGTGGATTAGAGCTGGAGACATCAGTGCAAATCCATGCTTAGCTCAATGTACACACAGATGGATGGATACAGAAAGAAGTACAGGCATGTGTGGATACATGGGTTATGTCTTCTGAGAGGGCCTAGCAGCAGTGGCAACCTAGTAGTAGCAAGCACTCCCAGCCAGATTCTGGCTTCCAATACCATTCTCCACTAAAAGGAGAAATGGTGGATTCTAGGACCTGAGCTGGAAAAATACAAGATGAGGCAGAGCATCTTGTATACCAGAAAGAGCAGGCCAGGCGTGGTGGCTCATACCTGTAATCCCAGCTCTTTGGGAGGTTGAAGCAGGCAGATCATCTGAGCTCGGGAGTTGGAGACCAGCCTAGGCAACATGGTGAAATCCTGTCTCTACAAAAAAAAAACAAAAAACAAAAAAATTAAGTATGGTGGTGTACATCTGTGGTCCCAGCTACTTGAGAGACTGAGGTGGGGGATCACTTGGGCCCCAGAGGTTAAGGTTCCAGTGAGCAGTGACTGTGCCACTGCATGCCAGCCTGGGCCACAGAGTGAGACCCTGTCTCAAAAACAAAAACAAACAAAGAAAAAAGAGACTGTATGGCCAGGCATGGTGGCTCACATCTGTAATTCCAGCACTTTGGAAGGCTGAGGTGGGCAGATCACTTGAGCTCAGGAGTTCAAGACCAGCCTGGGCAACAAGGCAAAACCCTGTCTCTACAAAAAATACAAAAATTAGTCAGGCACGGTGGCATGCACCTGTAGTCCCAGCTACTCTAGAGGCTGAGCGGGGAGGATTCCTTGAGCCCAGGAGGTCGAGGCTGCATTGAGCAGTGATAATGCCACTGCACTCCAGCCTGGGTGACAGAGTGAGACCCTGTCAAAAGAAGAAAAAATAGAAAAGAAGGAAGGAAAAGAAAGGGCTCCAAAAACAGGAGGGGACATGTCAAAGGGATACAGAAACCAGTCTGAAGACCTCTCGATGGCCAAAGCTGGAACAATTTGGACAATAAAATAAATAATGTAGTATTCGGTTATAACCCCAAAGTATAAAATAAATGTACATGAGTCCATACTGATGTAAATACACAATTGAATAAATAAATACAAGAGGGAGAAGAGATAAATCTTTCTCATGAAGAATTCTCAATAATATGTGTAGATTCTCTTCCGACAGGAAGTGGAGCTTAGTTTCCATCCCCTGGAGTGTGAGGTTCACTTTGTGACTTGCTTTCAAAGAAGGGGGCAGGGAAAGGAAAAAATAGTACCTTTGCTACTACTAGTGGAGAAACCTGGTCAGTAGCACCTTAATCAAGTGATGAGGGTTAGCCTCATTGGTGATATCCTAATAGGCTGTGATGAGAAGGGCATTTCACTTTGGTGGTGATATTCTTTCCATAAACCCATAATTCCAATCTACTCATGAGAAAAACAACAGGCAAACCCAGATCGGGGACATTCTATACAATAATTGGCCAATACGCCTCAAGATCATCAAGGTCATGCAAAACAAGAAGAGACTGATCGTGACCAGCCTGGGCAACATAGAGAGACCTGGTCTCTACAAAAAAACAAACAAGAAATTAGCTGGGCATGGTGGCATGCAACTGTAGTCCCCATTAATAGGGAGGCTGAGGTGGGAGGTTGAGGCTGCAGTGAGCTGTGGTCATGCCACTGCACTCCAGCCTGAATGACAGAGTGAGATTCAGTTTCAAAAAAAAAAAAAGACTGAGAAATGGTCATAGACCAGAGGGAGTCATGACAAGTAAATGCAATATAAAATTCTGGATTAGATACTGGAATAGAAAGAGGACATTAATGGGAAAACTGGTGAATCCCAAATAAACTTTGGAGTTTAGTTAACAGTACTGGGCTGGCCGGGCGCGGTGGCTCACACCTGCAATCCCAGCACTTTGGGAGGCCAAGGTGGGCGGATCACGAGGTCAGGAGATCGAGACCATCCTGGCTGACACAGTGAAACCCCATCTCTACTAAAAATACAAAAAAAAATTAGCCGGGTGAGGTGGCGGGCGCCTGTAGTCCCAGCTACTCAGGAGGCTGAGGCAGGAGAATGGCGTGAACCCTGGGGGGTGGAGCCTGCAGCGAGCCGAGATCGCGCCACTGCACTCTAGCCTGGGCGACAGAAAGACTCTGTCTCAAAAACAAAAACAAAAAAAACAAACAGTCCTGGGCTAATGTCAGTTGCATAATTTTTTTGTTTCTTTGTTTGTTGTTTTTAGTTGAGACAAGGTCTTGTTCTGTTGCCTAGGCTGGAGTGCAGTGGCACAATCAGAGCTCAGATCATAGCTCACTGTAACCTCGAGCTCCTGGGCTCATAGCTTTGACAAATATATCAAAGCAATGTAAGATGTTAATGATGGGGGAACTGGATGTGAAGTGTATGGGAACTCTCTGTACTATCTTTGCAACTTTTCTGTAAATCTAAAGCTATTCCAAAATTAACAGTGTATTTTAGCTGGGTGTAGTGGTTCATGCCTGTAATCACAGCACTTTGGGAGGCCAGGGCAGGCAAGTCACTTGAGCTCAAGAATTCCAGACCAGCTTGGGCAACATGGTGAAACTCTGACTCTACCAAAAATACAAAAATTAACCAGGTGTGGTGGTGTGCACCTGCAGTCCCAACTGCTTGAGGAGCTGAGGGGGGAGGATCGCTTGAGCCAGATAAATGGAGGCTGCACTGAGCTGTGTTTGTACCACTGCACTCCAGCCTGGGTGACAAAGCAAGACCCTGTCTCAAAACATATATTTTTATTTTAAAGATGTCCAGCATCCAATAAAAATTACCAGTCAAGCAAAGAAAGGGGGAAATATGACCCATAGCCAGGAAAAAAACAAATCAATAGAGATAGACCCAGAAATGTCACAGTTGGTAAAGTTAGCAGACATTTAGAACAACTACAACTAATACACTCTTCATGTTCAAGAAGATAGAGGAAAGCATGAACATGATGTGAGAAATAAAAATACTAAAAAGACTCAAAAACTTCTAATGTTGAAAAATGCAACCACCATCCGAAATGAAAAATACAATAGATGGAATTAACAGCAAGTTAGACATTGTAGAAGAAAATATTAGTGACCTCAAAGTCATAGCAATAGAAACTATCTAAAGTGAAATGCAGACGGGGAAAAAAAAATCAGAGCCTCAGTGACCTGTGGGACAACATAAGAGGTCTAACATATGTGTAATTGGAGTTCCAGAAAAAGAGGATGGAGATGGGAAAGATATTTGAAGAAATGATGGCTAAAGCTTTTCCAAACTTGATGAAAATGATAAACCTACAGATTCAAGAAGCCCCAGTGAACTCCACAGCAGAAGGAACCTGAAGAAAACCATATTCAGGCACCTCATGGTCAAATTACTGAAAACCAGTGAAGAAAGAATAGCATCTGGCACAAATTTTCAGTAAATATTTGTTGAATAGTAAAATGAATGAAATCCACCAGTGTTTAGAATGTGAAATTTAAACTATGGAGAACAATAAAACAGGATAAAGCCTGGGCATAGTACCTCACATCTGTAATCCCAGCACTTTGGGAGGCCAAAGTGGGAGGATCACTTGGGTCCAGGAGCTTGAGACCAGCCCGGGTAACACAGTGAGACCTCATCTCTACAAAAAAAAATTTAAAAACTAGCTGGGCATGGTGGTGCATGCCTGTAGTTCCAGCTACTCAGGAGGCTGAGGTGGGAGGATCCCTTGAGCCCAAGAGGCTAAGACTACAGTGAGCTATGATTTCACCATTACACTCCTGCCTGGGTGACAGAGTGCAACCCTGTCTCAATAAATAAATAAATAAATAAATAAATAAATAAATAAATAAAAGGATAAAAGGAACAGGGATGGTGGAATGGTGGGCTCCAGAGGAAGGGCTTTCACTGTTTCCACAAGGGGGTTCCAAGAATGTGGCATTTGAGCAGAGCCTGAGGGAGGTGAGGGAACCAGCTGCATGGGGACCTGGACAAGGGATTCCAGGCAGAGGGAGCAGCCTGGGACTCCAAGGGCCCCATAAGCAGTGACTGGTATAAGCCACCACGATGACCCACTGGCTCACCAGTCTCTGCCTGCGGAACAGCAACCTTCATGGCCCCAGGAGCCCAGAAACAAGTGCTCAGGTTTGATTTCTGCCCTGAAAAGAGACCATGCCTGCTGTGTTCAAGGAGGAGCAGAGGCCAGCCAGGGTCACGGTGGTGAGCTGGGGGGAGGGTAGAGACGAGGTCAGTGAGGGTGGGCTTTGTGGTCAACGCAAGGACTTTGACTTCTACACTGAGTGAGACAGAAGTTATCAGAGGGCCCTGAGAAGAGAAGCAGGATCATCTGAGTTAGGTTCTAGAGGGTTCACTCTGGACCGTAGGGGGTAAGATTAGAAGAGGGAGACATAAGGAGGCCCCTGCAATCACTCAAGGGAGAAATGACGGAGACTCAGACGGGGCCGCATCAGTGGGGAGGATGAGCAGTGGTTGCATCCTGGGTACCTTCTGAAAGGAGCGACACCAGGATTTGCCTACATTTGGATGTAGGGTAGAGAGAAAGGGAAGTAAAGGGAGAGTCTAAAGGTTTCGACCTGAGCAGTTAGAGGAATTGAGCTGCACTTATAAGAAGGGCAGGCTTGGCCAGGCACTGTGGCTCACGCCTGTAATCCCAGCACTTTGGGAGGCCAAAGAGGGCAGATCACTTGCGGTCAGGGTTCAAACCAGCCTGGCCAACATGGCAAAACCCCATCTCTACTAAAAATACAAAAATTACCTGGGCGTGGTGGCAGGTGCCTGTAATCCCAGCTACTTGGGAGGCTGAGGCAGGAGAAGCACTTGAACCCGGGAGGCAGAGGTTGCAGTGAGCCAAGATTGCACCACTGCACTCCAGCCTGGGTGACAGAGTGAGACTCCGTCTCAAAAAAAAAAAAAAAAAAAAAAAAGGGCCGGGCACAGTGGCTCACGC